>NC_133308.1:10872255-10874152 GCF_012295235.1 Primulina huaijiensis | reverse complement strand
TTTTTTTTGTGTTGCATTTAATTTTGTTTGTTTTTATTTCAGGTTTCCTTAATCTTTTTTTTTCCAGGTTAAATGGTGGATAACAGTACTCCGTGACTCTCATAGTCGGTTTAATCAGTTTCCCATAATTGCTGATAAGAAAATAAAAAAAAATCATTTCTTTTCTTTTCAAAATGGATGAAATTCTCTCAAAAATTTGTAAGGATTTTCCCTCTGTTTCTGAAAATGTTCTAAGAAAAATTTATGCAGGAAGATGTGAAAAGATTGAGATTGCTAATGCAAAAAAGAATTCCAGAAGATATTCGTCTTGTAATAGAAGCTAAGGTCCGATTAGGAGGAGAAGTTCCACAATCATTGCTCATTCGATATTTGCCTGGATTAGGAAAAAGCACTTATGCGAAAAAACGAAGGGCCAAAAGTTTAGGGGTTTGTCATAAGTGTGCAAGATGGACTTGTGACAAACGATCAAGATCTTTGGGATGTGTTTCCAATAACAGAGAAGATAAAATTGGTTTCATTAAGAATGGGCTGAGTAAGGAGTCTTTAGATAACATCTTATTGACTCTTGAGACGCATTCTAGTGGACATGTGCATATTGAACTTCTCCGTTTATGGAAACAATTCCAAGATGAGCGTCATAGTCTTGGGAATCCGACTAAAAAAGACCCTGTTTGCCAATTTATAAGAAAATTGGATGGGAAGCATATCCTCGACTCATAGAAGGCGTTGAAGCCGTTTCTGGACGTAAAACCAGAGGAAAATTGTGAGCCACAATCACACTACTGTTTACATGCATGTGTGTCATTATTGTTTTTACTGTTTATTCTGTTTACAACTGTGACCCATAGTTTTGTCCTGATAACATATTACCCCTATAAAATCTCTCATCTTTCTCTCTATTTTCGCAGAAAAAAAAAGAAGAAAGTAAAAAAACATGGCTGGAACCTCTGCACAATCATTGAAAAATATTTGTGTATTTTGTGGGTCGAGTCCTGGAAAAAATGAAGTGTTTGTAGAAGCAGCGAATAATCTTGGAAAGATATTGGCTGAGAGAAAAATTCACTTGGTATATGGGGGAGGTAATATTGGGTTAATGGGATCTGTTTCAACATCTGCTCATCTTGGAGGTAGTCAGGTTTTGGGTATTATTCCTACAGCTTTAGCTGAAGGAAATATTACAGGTGTTACGATTGGTGAGGAATTAAAAGTTTCTTCTATGTATGAAAGAATCACAAAAATGATTGAAAATTCTGATGCTTTTATCGCACTACCAGGTGGTTTTGGTACATTAGAAGAAATTTTTCACACTGTTTCTTGGGCACAACTTAATATCCATAATAAACCTGTGGGCTTGTTGAATATCAATAATTATTATGACAGTTTGTTGACATTTCTCGATAAAGCTGTGGAACAGAATTTCATTTCAGAAAATTCTGTGCTACGACTGCGACCAATTAATTGATGATTTGGAAGCTTTTGTTCATAAGCCTGATCCGATGATAACAAAGATCAATTGGTCGCAATCAAGCAGTAAGAAAAGGAAGTTGGATCATTGATTCAAAAGTCGTGGATTGGTTTGCGTTTGTTTCAGTTTGTTATCTTCAATAAAATTCCAGGTGATATCTCTTTCATTATGTACTCTTTATTAATAGTTATTTTGACATTAGGGACAATGTCATATTCTGATTGGGGGGAGAACAAACTTATAAAAAAAAAATTAAAAAAAAATTAAAAATAAAAAATAAAAAAATATATATATTATTTTTAAAATAAAATCATGTTTATTGTTTGTATCTTAGTAATTTTTGCAAAAATGTCATACATTACATGTTTGAAAGATTTAAATTAGAACATGCATTAATCTATTTAAGAATGTTTAAATTTTTATTTGAAAAAA
>NC_133308.1:10871648-10872043 GCF_012295235.1 Primulina huaijiensis | reverse complement strand
AGTGATTAACCATTGTGATAAAATCAGGTATTAAAGTATATGGCCCAAGATATACCTTATAAGAGTGCCTAAAATTTTAAACTCACACATATTTTGTGAGTGAGTGGAGAGGACTGAGAAAACAGCTTTCGAGCCTTTATTGATCATGAGAGAGGCTATCTATTGTTTAGATCTTGAGTTCTTATTTTGAAAAAAAAAATGATATTTCCTGTAAAAAAAAAGAAAAAAAAAAAAAAAGAAAGATGTTGAAGATCTATGTAATTTTTAAGTTATATGCTACGACCCATTTATCTCTCATAAAAGAAAAAAAAAAGAAAGAAAGAAATTTATTATACAAATTAAATAAATATGTGGTCAAGAAGCATAAACTTAGTCTGATTCCATGATGTTATGAA
>NC_133308.1:10844019-10870174 GCF_012295235.1 Primulina huaijiensis | reverse complement strand
GTACCATTTAAATGTTAGTTTGGTTTTACCAACCATTTAAAGTGAGAACCTTTATTTATAAGTGTTTACAAATATATATAGCACAATAAATACTTGACCACATTTATAAGTTTTGGTATATAATATATACTTATAAGATAATCATTTATAACATAATATAAATATGATTATTTAATATATTGGAACAATTTTATTAAGTGGATTTCAATATTGTTCGTTAATGTTAACTTTATTAAAATACCAAGAGTGGATCTTTTAATCTCAACTACTTAAATTAAAATTTGAACAATTAAAATTTACCCATTAAAGATTCAAACAATTAAAATTAAAAAGAAACAAAAACAAAAACAAAACAAAAAGACATTGTAGTGGACTTGTAATTACCTTAGCTTCTCTATGGATACGATATCGGACTCACCGAATTATACTACTTGTGGACAACCTGCTCTTGGGAGTGCAACAATCAAAGTGACAACACAGAGCAAGGAAGAAAAATTCAATCTACCCCCTCTCATTCTATTCTATATCAGTCTAAAGGACCTATCGCTCTGATATCACCTATTGTGGGGACCCGGGCTCCGACTCAATTTTCTTTGGGATTAGTTGGATCTTTGCTAGAAAATGTGAGTCAAAATTTTGCTTTTAATATAAAAGACGATTGTATATGAAGCATGCACAAACAACATATTTATTTTATTTTAACAAAAGTAGATACACTTCTTGTTCCATTCAAATCGTACAAACCAGAGTTTATTACCCATTACATATCAAATGTAAACACTACTAGTTCCTCTGCTATGCCCGTAATCACCACTCTAACCTCGATCTCTCATCCTCTGTGTGACCCTGATCCTGTCCCACCTGTTGTTATGTACACATACAGACACAACAACTGCCAGAAACTCCGGTGAGAACAAATCCCAGTATAACACATGTATACATGCATGTTAAGTAAGGTAATACAAAATCATGATACATGCATCCATAATTGTAACACATATTAATGAATACAAATAACACATCTTTGACTCTTATTCTTGACTCGATTCATATCTAAATCTAGGGATCCCGATGTGAATAAGACGTAACAAGTCTCCCACCTACCCTCCCAATCGTGGTGGCGGTACGTCTTATTCCTAGACTTCGTCCCTGTCTGTATCGAACATCTACAACAGGAGTCGATCTTCTCCTATGCTTCGATACCACCGAACGTCTAGAACTTGGCAATTCTGCCAATGACTCTCCTATCTCAATGCTTAGACATAAATCAACATAAAGCACAAGTATAGCAAGGTATAAAAATCTAGTATGTAATTTTGGAAAACTAGAATCAAATCTAATTCGAGTTGTATCTTCCCGAATCAACATGAATTATACCTTTCTTGTCGTTATTAGAAGTCGAAGTCTCGTATTCTTGATATTGATTCTGTCAAACCCAATCTGAAATGACATATATACAATGCACCATATCAACTTCTAACTCAAAATAATATATGTGAAGTGCAATACTCAATCTCGTGATAATTTTGACGGCATAACGGCGTAAACTCGATCTTCCCTTCAACTCAACAATAACCCAATCTCAACAATGCATAACCAATACCATATCAACACAATTCTTATTCCAGCATGTCAAAAATCTATTCCATTCAAATCAATATATGCTGAAATTCATAACAAATGCATACGGTACCATTTCTTCGATCCGGTTTCAATTATACGCTCTCCGATATCACAAGAACACATAATCTAGTGTAATTCACAATTTCCCCAACATCAATATCTCAAATCATGCAGGAAATGAATGAAACTTACATCCCCTTGAATCCTTTGATAAGAGGAGCACGGAAATGAATTCGGATCGAAATTCGGGTGGTTAGATCTTGTACAAGCTAAGTTCTAGGCTATGAGCATTCATGAGGCTTCCATGGAAGTGTTCTCGATTTTCAGCTGCTGAATGAGTGAAAAAATGAAGACTCAGCACATATATTGCATGGTAAGGACACTTGGCTTATTTTTCATTCTGCACGTCTCGCGCATAGGCGCGACCTCAACCGGCGCATATGCGCGAGACCTACGCCCTCGGCATATTTGAATTCATCATCTCGCGCATATGCGCGCCCTCTTTTCGCGCATATGCGCGAGACCTACGGTCTCGGCATACATTCAATTCCACCAGCTCGCGCATATGCGCGTCGCTTCTCGCGCATATGCGCGAGGCCTTCGACCTCGGCACATGGGACTCGCGCATATGCGCATCTCTGTCGCGCATGTGCGCGATACCTACGGGATTTCAACCTATGCTAACTCAGGCATGTCCAATTCTGATCGCGACTTGATGCATCTATAAGCGCTACAAGTCATAATCATTAATCCCAGATTATCAACATAAAATTCTTGGGCATTACAGGTGTTAACAATCTTAGAGCACGAGCTATTGCAACTCATTGAGAATATTATGTTTGAAGCACCCTCGCAGGTGCCCTTGACACGATCCATCAAATTGTTGAGCTGTCCTTATGTCTCCTCAATCCTAATTAAATTTCCTAACAAAATTCTCATTTGCGAAATCCCAACTTAAAACGGCCTATGACGACTTAGTTCTATTCTACTATGACCTCGAATTTGACCTTTCTCGAAATTCGTCATACTAGAAATGGATGTCCAAACTTATCGCACTTTACTTTGCTTATACAATACCCATAATGTTTATCAACCTATTACATTATCATTTATGAAGTTCGACTTAAGAAACCATGGCGCCAATATTTATTGATCGACTTCTATCCCCGGTAATACACTTTAAAGTTAATCCTTATCTCAACCCCATAATAATATTAGCCTAAGATCCTTAAATCGAATGTTTATCTTACGGCATCAAACTTACGTAACTTAATTATTTACAAGTACAACCCAAATATTAAATTGTTGCAAATCTTAAACATCGAGTAACATTAATCCATAAAAGCCAAATATACAATATCGATCTTCTACCTGTATAATAAAGCCCTTCTAGCCTCAATTATATGCTTAAACTATTTCCTTTCCAATTAAAATATAGTTGAGGCCTAAGACCTTTGGACCTTCCTCATTGCAACAAATGTCGCATTCTTACGTATCCTTAATGCTTAACTGATACTAGCGTATAAAACTTAATAAGTTTTCCTCTGATAATGATGGACTGACTCTAATAAATCAACTTTACTTATAACTCATAGAGTTCTAGAATCCTCATATCAAGGTTTTAGATTTTCTTACTAGATAAAAATCTTAATATTCGTTCATTGGTAACCTATGTTGAACACAACTAACTCCCTTTTGTTTTTATTTCACCCAAAATTTTCGTATGAACATGTATTTCATAAACTTTAAATTCAAACTGACACAACCCAAGTTGTCTTAGATAACCTAATTCCAACACTCATGTCCACTTAATCCTAAGTTTATTAATGACCGTCAAAAATTCCTCAAGACAAAGTGTCTAATTCACTTCTTACTTGCTTTTATCAAATAACCTAACCCTCAGTCATGCTCAAATTTCTAGAAAAATTTAACCCTAGCAAAGGTATAATTTCAACTCTTAAGATCATGATTAAAACTTATGATACAACAAACCTTAAGTTCTCAAAAATAAGTTAATTTAATGGCTAATCTTATAACTTAACTAATTGATCCTCTTTACCTCAAATAGTTATCATTCTAAATTCTTAATTTGCCACAACATTATTTTACTAACGCTTTAAATTTTTCAAGCCCGATATTGGTTCATCCTACAGTATCCTTGATTACCAATCCTTACAACATTATAACCCAGATATCTCAAGGTTCTAAATATCCCTTCAAGCCTAAATCATCGAAAATTCCCATCACTTAAACTATTCAATTTTCACTTATTACTAAACCAGTTCCCAAATTTCTTAACCATTGCAAGATAAATTCCTAATTTCCACGAAAATTATCCAATTGGCCCTAAATCTTGAAAATTCCACAATCACCCATAAGTTCTTGGCGTTCTCAATTCCATTTTATAGGTTTTCAGTAACTTAAAGTTCAGTCATCTTAAGCTTATTAATCCACGATCAATTCTCATAACCAGTCTTACGTTTCCATCAATACCTAAAATCCCAAATTATACATTTTCATACTTCTAAAGATCGTCGTAGTCTTCAAATCATTATTCCTTATATGAAATCCTCAAAATTTATCTCAACTAGTAACCACGAATCATCTGTATTTTCTTAAAAAATCTACATGCCCTAAAAGCATTCATAATCTTTGAGATTAACTTATGACTCATAAGTAGAACATCAGTACTATTAACCAAAAATATAGTCAAATCTTTTTCAACCCCTCCTAATGCCCAATATTCGAATTTTTAGACATATCCAACTCAAAACTTAACCAACATGCAATCCAATCTAGTTTTCAAAACATATACTCTTCAAATCGTAAAAACAGCTAGACATGTTACTGAAAATCACTGAAAACATGTCTCGCGTAAACATGCAGGTGATAGCATTAAATCATTTAAAACATTTAAAATCATACAAACTTACAGACTTGAGGCTTGAAGACTGAGCTGCAGAAGCTGGCGGTGGCACAACCCATATACAGGATCCTTGCTCTGACACCAACTGAAACGTCTACTACTAAAAATAATACTAGAAATTTTTTTTAACTCATTTTGGAAAATATACATCTTTAAGCATGCATGCGATAAAAGCTAAAAATTTCATATTTTAAAAATAAAAGTATTCAACTATCAGTAAAAACAACACTATAGTTAAAAATATGACGAACGTCAAACCCTAGACTTTCGAGCAAAATATCAAAAGCGAAGCATGCGAAAATCTTAGCAACCATCAACATAAAAAATCCTGATCAATATGCTCACCTGCATCATTCACACCTAGTGAGTCTAAAGATTCAACACATAATTTACATATAACGAGTAACGTTATAACGAGTACATATACATAACTTACAACAGTAAAAAGTACTGTAATAAACATACATTTCATGATTTTAAAAGCGTAAATGTAATAAGACATAACGTGTCAAAAAATGTCTCAACATATCATCATGTACATGTTCATTTCCTTGATTGAATTCAGTTCTTTAATTGTGACTTTCGTATCAACTCTATCATATGCTCTATTCGATGGATCCATCTACGTACCCGATGGCGGGGACATTAGTGACAGTATTACCCATCCACTGAGCCTTGGCCTTACAGCTCATCGTATACATATACATATTAGTCACAACCAACTCCCTTCTTTCAAAACGTGTCATCATTTTCATCACTTATAAAATTCATTCATATACGTAATTTTCCTTAAAACCAAGCATGCAACATATTTTTCATAAGTTCATAAAAAGTCATATTCATGATAACATAAACATGTCAAAATCGTGTTTAGGGCGCCGCAAACACTGCTAACTCGACCCGGGTGTAAAATGACCATTTTTCCTCTTGAAAACCTAATTGACCATTTTACCAATGGACCTAAAAATTTTGACCTGAAGACTACCAAACTGATTAAAACACTTCAAAACATATAAATGAGCATTTCTTAGATGTAAACTCGAGCATGTTTCATAACTTAAACGAATCACTTTAAAACTTGGATCAGGGTCCCGATTTTAACTCGAATAAACCCGAAACTTAACCAAATTTTCCCCCAACTCGAACCATGACTCGAACCTACATGAACAGCCTCTAAAACACATGTTCCGGACCCCTTATGACCTACGAACCATGCCCAAAGATTGCTGGCAATTTCCAGCGTGTTACGAACTTCAATCGAACAAGCCTTGGACAACCCTTCCTAGCCCACCTTAGGACCCTCCTGGACCGACCTAACCTAAGCTCAAAGCCCCATGCATCCTGCAAGGCCCCAACGACCGCTTGCCACCAACAATGCACCAACCGAGAACAACCCTAGCACCATTCACTCAATCGGCCTCTTCCCTAACTCCAGCCATGTTCGAGCCATCCTAGGCCACAGCTCGGACCCACCAGGGTTTGGTCCAGGGCTATGGACGACCCTTGTACAGCCGGCGCACCACAACCTCTTGATCTAGTCGCCTAGCCGCTAGGTTTTTCCACCCAAACCGATTGGCCCTCACCTAAACCAACCAAGCTTCGACTCCAGCTCTCAACCCTCTTCCTTGTTGACATTATCAGCTCCCCAGCAACCCAATACGGCATCCCCCTTGCACAAGAATAAAAAAAAACTTGGGTATGAAACAAGAGAATGCATATTTCGTGTCAAACCTTTGCAAAAACGATGTCACAAGGTAAATAGAAGATTTCCTCATGAAAATACATATATATCAGCGTACATAGCATGAATGATGAGAAAAAGAATGATACAAGACGTGCCTTAACGTTTTTGTGCTAAAAAACTCGAAGATATGAGCATAGGACTTGCACCGGAGAGACGGGGAAGATTTTCTTGAAAGCTATGGAGGATTTCGTGAGTTGCTGCTGGTTTTTGCTTTGAAATGGATGCTGATGGAGGGGTGGGGGCGGCTGATAGGTTTAGTTTAGGTTTAGGGTTTGCTTAATGATGTAATTAATTCAAAATATAATGCACTAATGGACCCATAATTAAAATTAAAAGGGTTAAAATGGTTTGGAGCCCTTAATCATTAAAACAAGCCCATCAAGCCCAATAATACTCCCGAAAAATATTTCGTTTAGATACGTTTTAGAAAATATTTCCCGAACCCTCAATAAGTCCCTCTTCTCGCTAAATTTTGTATACCGATTAAAAATATTACCCGGCGAGTAAAAATACCCACCAAAGCCCAAATTTCGAAATCCTCCCTAAATTACACCTCATTTTAAATAATTAAAATTAATTATTTTATAAAAATATTTTTCCTGATTATCCCGATGTCCATTACTCGTTTGAGCGCGAAATGAAACTTAAAATTCTAATGTATGAAACTTTAATAACCCATGAAATTAAAACACATATTTATGCAATAAACATGCATTTAATGCATTAAAACAATTAAATAAAATACATAAGGAATTTGGTAACTTGCATGCATGTGGTTCACGTGGACCTTCAAATTTTCGGGACGTTACACAAACGGTTGGAAAACTTTTCAACTACATAAGGAATTTTGTAACTTGCATGCATGTGGTTCACGTAGACCTTCAAATTTTTGGGACGTTACACGAACGGTTGAAAAACTTTTCAACTATCATCTGTACTAAATCTCGACATAATGACATTGTCGGCTTCTCTTCATTGTCCAATGCATTAAATGATCATTTAATGATTCTTTTTTTACGGCTTCGACTCTTAGATTCCGAAAAGTTGATTGAATCTTTGAAATTTTAGGAAATAAATCTGTCAATCGAGATTTGGTTGGCTACTAAGCTTTGTCACTTTATCTGACAGCCATTTAACGAATTAACTTAGAGAATCTATCATGATCTGTTAATGTCTGAATGGTTAGAATTGAGCAGTCAGACTTTGAGCATATCTTCAATAGAGTGGCCTGATATGAAACAGATACAAGTGATGATCTTTTGTCTACAGCTTGAGCTTGTAAATATTATGCTGAGCGGTTTGACTTGTCCAGTGGTTGAAGTCCTGTAATATCATGAAAAAGACAGTCGGGCCTGAAATAACTCGATAATGTTATTTATCATTACCAAAATTTGAGGGATTTTATATTCCAACAATTACACTTTCTCAAATATTTGGGAAGTATTAAGTGATCTTCGTTTAAAAATCGAAGTAATATAACTAAAGTTTCTTGCACATCTTGAACCAATGCTATATATATTTGCACAATTTTTATCAACATTAATTCAAAATCATGTACATAAATTTCATGTTTGATTAATAATAATATTAAATCCATTCATTCACTAATGCACCTACACTCTTCCCCCAGCAATGAATTACACCTTGCAATGTTAACTGATGTAGAAAGTATTTTCTATTTTCAATTTTTACCATATTATTTTAATCTTTTTTCCTTGTTTAATTTGGCCATGCATGTTTTTGGTTTCATATATAATTTGTGGGAAAAGTTGTGAATTCACAAAGGAAAAAATTTATTACGCATAAAATAGATATATATAAATGTGGTTCATCGGGGCCATAAGTGGTGCCAAGTGTTCTAGTTAGCCCAATGACAATACTACAAATTTGTAATGTCTACAAGTTAACTATTACTTCAATGACTAGATCATTAGTATTTATCTGTGAAACAGGTCAATCTTACCGATATTCACAATAAAAAGTAATACTCTTAGCATAAAAAGTAATACTTTTTCATGGATGATCCAAATAAGAGAGATCTGTTTCACAAAATACGACTTGTGAGACTGTCTCACACAAGTTTTTGCTTAAATTCAATATGCATGATTCCAAATATATAAGATTCACGCTTGACTCAACACAAGAGTGATCATTGAATCCAGAATAAGAGTAATGTCCTCGTCGTAGCAAGAATTCAACTTATTCTTTTGCGTTCAATTCGGATGTTCAAAACTCGGACATTTGATGTTTCGTTCTTAAAAGTCTTTCATTAAAAGTTTGGTATTTTTTAAAAACCTGAATTTTGAAGAAAAAAATATAGATTTTCTAAATAATTTTTTTCCCCTGATTTTAATTTTCATGAAAACAGCCTTTTAGTTAAAATTCTAACATCAAATTATGACAAGGACTCCAAAGTGCGCTTTTATTGGGTTTTCCATATCAATCTTTTAGGTAATTATCCATCCTCCACTGGCTTTTCGCCTGCACTTAAAAATAATATTAATAATAATCATCATCATCATCATCATCATAACAATAATCATAGACAATATAATATAAATTCCTCCAGGAACCAAACAAAATCCGGGAAAAATCGAATTTCAAACATCGATTCGCGAATCGATTATTTTATTTGGTTTACATTTCAATCCAAAAGTCTTCACCTTCATTGTTTGTTGCAATTTATTGCTCAAATTGATTGGCATTTGGAAAGTGGGTATATATTTAATCCGTGCTACTACTTCCGGTGGAAGGTGATTGCAATGCTCCAATGAATACCGTCTCAGTTTATCGTCGTCAACCTGCAGCATCGATTATGTCAGATTAGTTTGTATGTTTATTCGTTATTATTATCATTATCATTTTTCTTTTTGGTTTCTGCATCACCATTCATTTTGGTGCTTCGTTTTGTCCTGTGATGATGATAATGGGATAATTCATGATGTTTTTTTATGAACCTTTTGATCAATGCAGAATCGAAGCAATAAAAATGATATCTTTATGGTAATTCCTCTATTTTCGGACTTGGGTCTGATTTTTTTCGCTGCTGAAATGTCTATTGAAGGAGGAAAACTTGAAACAGACGATGCTACCTGTAAATTTTCTGGTAATTTATCTTCAGCTGATATCTGTTATTATTTTTTCCCTTTAATGCGACTGATTAGCTTATTAGTGGAATCATTGCATGTTGCATTTATGGAGATTAAATTATTGTGGGTATAGGAACATTTTCACTTCTTGGAAATCGTCAGCAGGGATTAATGACAAATGTTGGCTATAAAAAAGTCTAAAGACTGAGCTTTTTTTTTTTTTTTCTTTTTTGGAATTTGATGCTTTTAGGTGGTTTGATTGATCTTCTGCAGGAAAATGAATCTGAGAAGGGGTTTGGAAAGTTTAACTTTGATAATTAAATGGTTTTTGATGGATTTTTTTATCTAATAAAATGCCACTTTTGTCCATTATATGCCGATTGATTTAAAATTCATACTTGTTCGAGTTTTAGTTTGAAAATAATTAGTACGCAATATTTGCTTTAGGGATATTCTTGCAGAACTTTGACAGATTGTGAATAGAGCTGAAATTGTTGTATATAACATTTATGCATCCGATGGATCAGGTTCATGTCTTCATGATCTCTTACGAATGGAGACTTCAACAATAAGGGGTCACTGCCCAAAGGAATGGCAGAAAACTCCAAGTAAGTAAAACTTTTGCTTCATGATTTCCTGTGTCGGAATGTTTTAATATCTATATCACTCGCCAATATTATGCCAAAGAAAGAACATAAGCATTGGTGCTTTGAAGTGATGATCTCCTGCATCCTTACAAAAGTATAAGGTTATCGATTCAATTTGTTATAATCTTTGATTGTCCCTTTTCTTGGGGGTGGCAGGAGGACGTGCTATGAGAATATTTTCCCCCGTACACCTTTCACTCCGATCGGAATGCTTCCCTCCTTAGAATTCTTGTCCAATGTCCTACACTATTGGCAACAACTATGTCTGTAAAATTGCTAAACCAACAATTCTATATTTGTGATCTCGATATTTCAATTGTCGTTCCCAGGCCAACTCTGCAGCCTTTTCCCCTAATATTTTTGCACTAAATAGATTTCTAATCCATTCTCTCTTCATTGACACACACCTGCTAGCATGGTCAGTATTAGGGAGATAATCAATAAGAAACTGATGTGTTGGTATGACACTTCCATTTTTTATATTTTTTATGCTTTATGCCTATCAGGTACACAATGTCGGCTGGAGAGTATGTTATCTGAACCTGGGAATCAATTATGTGCTGATTGTGGAGCTCCAGATCCAAAATGGATGTAAGTATCGTGCTTAGAAGTTAATCATGTCTGTTTACGTTAAAAACTATCAAGTCTATGGGGCCAAACTATCTTGGTAGTTTTGTTATTGAAAGTTTCCTTTTGGTGTGAACATAATTCTAATTTGACTTTAGGTAACTGTGGACTCCAAACACAAGGCATTCTTCAATTATTGATTTTATATGTCGTTTTATTGAGTCCAACTAGGTAGAAGAATCCAGTTAGTATGTGCCTCCCATGAACTTAGACTTGAAAACCTGGAATGCCTTATGAGAAACTTTTGTTGTTAACTAATCATATCCATCCTTTACTTTTAAAAGCTAAATGATATTGGCTTTCTTGTCGCCATGTTTTTAGTTTTTGTTTTTCTGGAAGACTTTGTTTATATTTCATTGTTGATGATCAGATCTTTGAATGTTGGAGCATTCATATGTATCAAGTGCTCTGGAGCACATAGAAGTCTTGGAGTGCATATATCAAAGGTCTGTAACACAGCTTGAGTTTTTTAACTTTGATTTTTTATATTTTCTTAGGTATAAAAAGAGAAATGGTTGTAACATTTATACAAATGTTTGATTCTTAAGAGTTCTGTCCCCAATTCTAGTTATACCATAAGTGTCCTTCTTGCTTTTTGGCTTTTTAAATGCTCAAAATAGTTTCACTAAATACTTAATAATATTCGTAATATATTTTCTTGAAAGCTTACCGAGGAGAATTCCTTCTAGAATCAAGCTAAATAAAGTTTTTTCTTTCTCACTTTTAGGGTGTTGTAGAATCAGTGTTTCAAATTGAACATTATCAATTTGACTGATTAGCTGATACCAACAATTTATCATCAAATCATATCTTTTTGCAGGTCTTATCTGTGAAACTTGATGAATGGACCATTGAGCAGGTTGATTCTTTAAATGAAATAGGTGGAAACTCGGCGGTGAACTTGAAATACGAAGCTAATATCCCAGATAATTATAAAAGACCAAAACATGATTCCTCGCCAGACGAACGTGCTGATTTTATAAGGTAGCACCAATACAACAAGTTAGGATCTTTTATCCTTTATGCATAGTTGTGAATTAGAATACCCCTTTTGTAAATTCAGGAGAAAATACGAGCATCAACAGTTTACGAACCGCGATACACAGATGTCTTGCACATTTCCATTTTCTTCGTCCTCCCATTGCCGAACTTCAAGCTGTCATTCTCAAACTGTCATTGAGAAGAGGCAATATGAAAAACAAACCACCGGTAACCGTATCCAAGGTCTAGGTGCAGCATTTCGTAATAGCTGGAGAAAATCTGAACACAAGGCACCAAAGAAAAATAACTCTATGGTAAACACTATTGCCTCTGTAAATTAGCTTAAAAAGAAAAGAAACATTAATTCTCAATTAGGATGGAAAACTAATTCATCGATAATCAAGTAATTAAAGGCATTATTTACTTAGTTTGTTTCTTAGACTTTGTAAAGCACAGATGGAGATTATTAGTATTTCAGTTGTTTTTTTATAGGCAGGAATGGTTGAGTTTGTAGGATTGATCAAGGTTAACGTAGTAAGAGGCACCAACCTAGCTATCCGAGATATTGTGACTAGTGATCCGTATGTCATCATCTCACTTGGAAATCAAGTAAATTTTCTCGTTCGCTGCACTCATTTTATTAAATGCATGTACAAATTTTATTGATTATCTATGGTTGTGTACTTTAATACATGGACCTTATTTATTTCGACAGTCAATGAAGACACGAGTCATAAAGAATAACCTTAACCCGGTTTGGAATGAAAAGCTAATGTTGTCGATTCCAGAAAATATTCCTCCTCTAAAGTTGGTAAGTTCTTTATGCTAAAGTGCACCACATGCACACATAAATAGACACACAAAAAGAAAAAGAAAAAGGAAAAGTAAAATAAGAAGAAGCAACAACAGCAATGTGTTTTGATGTTATATTGTTCATGTCATAGTGAAACTTTAAAGGCCTGTGCATTTCAAAGACAATGATATCAATAAATATACTTGTAGGATGGAGCGTCTGTTGATGTACTAAAAGTTACAAAAACCATTTGCAACTGAAAATTTTTAAACAACTCAAAATATCGTGTTTTTTTTTATTGTTCATCTAGCAATTACTACTGTTGTGCACTTGTACCCCAACAATACTCGTCTCAATAATTGCATTGATTTGGAACCCACAAAATCAAATGCAAGATCTTTAAATCTATTGCTAATTATAAGATCGATTGTTTATCATTCTATAAAAACTTATAGTTAATATAACTGTCATAATCCAAAATTTTAAAACTGCATAATATCCTATGCCCATGATGATTGTTTTCCCATTGAAATAGTTGTTCCTCGCCAACAAAACCCGTATTACAACATTAGTAAATATCTTGCAGTGTTATTTCTTCTTAATAAATTTCAATTTTTTGATGTCTTTCTCCACAATAACAATAATTTCTTTTTCAACACACTATCCAAATATTGTTTGATCGTCTTATCAATTACTCAATCCTAGAGCAAGATATTACTCAGTATAACAAATTACTGATGTCATGAGACTTGATTCATTTCACACCTCTTTTATGCCTGAATTCTAGCATGAATAAATGAGAAATTCAAAAATTCTACCACCATCATTTGTAACATGTGCAATAATCTGCAAAATGCAACGAGAATATCTAATTTTAGCAAGTGCCATGTTAATTTTCTCATGTAAAATATTAAATAATAACTAATGTTATTGTTTTTCAGCTTGTGTATGACAAGGATACATTCACGACAGACGATTTTATGGGGGATGCTGAGATTGACATCCAACCACTTCTAGCTGCTGCAAAAGCATCAGAATGTTCATTGATCAATGAATCAATGCAGCTCGGAAAGTGGAAAGCAAGCAAAGAGAACACACTTGTGAAAGATGGTGTAATCACCTTGGAAGATGGTAGGGTGAAACAAGATATCTCGATTAAGTTGCAGAATGTTGAGCGGGGAGTTTTAGAAATCGAGCTTGAATGTGTGCCTCTTACACAATAGCATGCAAGAAATATAGGGATTCAAAATTTTAAACCTTTGTAACTTCTCTAGGAAATTGTTTAAAGGGATCCATTAAGAGTATCATGTTTGTTTACTTCATAAAATTGTGCATAGAAACCTCATCATCTTTCAAAGTGAATGTTCAAGATTTTTCTCTTGATAAAATTCGGGTTTTTTAGGATCATTTCGTATATACGACTACTTCATGGTTGAGGATCACAAGAGTTGTATAGGGGATTCATTAACTACGGTTATTGAATTGGGTTAGAATGCTATCAATTTATATACTTCTAGAATTCCTAAATTCGACTTATATATATGCACACCCACACATTGTGAGTTTTTATGGTCAACTACATACACCACTCTTGTGATGTCATGAAATTGCTGAAAACCATAATAAAAAAATTGATTTATTAACTCTTTTTCAAATATTGAGCTCACTATCACAAACTTGACCTTTTCTAAGCTCATATGTGTCTTTGTCCTCAACTCTGCCTCTGCGAGTACTAGCAAAACAGCCTTAGTTAGTGATCTTGGGTGGTAAGTGAATAAGTACAAGTGACTTGGAGAATTTGTAGAACCATAAAGTACAACACTTGGTTTAGTGGAAAAATTAATTGTTGAGTTCTTCGTAAATAACTCATACCACTATATATACAAGTTCCTTATCCTATCTAGGCCCTTCTAGTCTTTAGAACATTCTATACTACTCTACAGAATATAGTATTCTAGATCTCTCTACATATTTACATTCTACAAATTATAAGAGTGCTGTATATAGTCTAAATATTACTCCAAGTCTCCTCATCTTGCTAGATTATCCTAGAAGCTTCTAAACCCAACATTTTCCACAATATTTTATGTCATTCCGCATGGACCTAGAATGTTAAAGTTTTGTGCACAATGTTCTAGGTCTTTTCTTATTGACATGAAGCATTTGAGTGTCTTCTCCACTTCCCTATCCCTTACTTTCAAATTAATGTTACAATACTCAAGAAGGTTTTTGTTGTGTGCAATAATTGTCTCTGCTTGGTAGAGCGATCGAACAGTGGTGCTTGAGCTGCTGTACAGTTTAAAAGATTTGAGTTGCACTATTACCACCAGCTATAGCTTTTGGTAAAGCGGCAAGCGCTCGGTCCTACGATTGGCCAAGGTCACGGGTTCGATTCCCATTGATTGCAAGGAGTGCAATTAGTGGGAGGGAGATTGTTGTGTGCAATAATTGTCCCTGCTTGGTAGAGCGATCGAACCGTGGTGCTTGAGCTGCTTTGCGGTTTAAAAGATTTGAGTTGCACCATTACCACCAGCTATAGCTTTTGATAAAGCGGCAAACGCTCGGTCCTACAATTGGTATCAAAGCTAAGGTCACGGATTCGATTCCCATTGATTGCAAGGAGTGCAATTATTAGGAAGGAGATTGTTGTGTGCAATAATTGTCTCTGCTTGGTAGAGCGATCGAACCGTGGTGCTTGAGTTGCTGTGCGGTTTAAAAGATTTGAGTTGCACCATTACCACCAGCTATAGCTTTTGGTAAAGTGACAAACGCTCGGTCTTAGAGTTTTGGATGCCACTAAACCTCTGTGAAAGCTCTTCCAAAGTCGTTGTGTGCTACGCATCAAAACTATGGGCCGTGACAACATGCACAATTCTTGTCGTTGTGTTACTTATTTTTTTGTTATTTCAGTTTATTATATATTTATAAAATGATTTATGACAGATAAAATTAATTATGTCGGTTAAATTTCAAAATTTTTTTGGGCAACATACTTAAGGTTGTATTTGGATCGGTGGATTTGAATTTGATCGAGGATTTGCAGGAGCAGTTAAGGGTGTCAATTGGGTCGGGTTTCGGGTCAACCCGCGAATTTTTTTTCCAACCCGAACACGAACCCGTCTAACCCGACTCAACCTACCTAACCCGAATTTTATTTATTTTTTTAAAAAAATTAATGAAAAAAATTCGAAAAAATAAAAAATAATAATAATATTTTAATTTAAACACATAATAACAAAATTTCTGATTTAAATTTGAAAGTTTAATTGTAGAAAATTAAAAGTATATTACTAAATCAAATAAACAATTGTTAAAAAAATAAAAAATAAATAAAATAAATATTAAATGATGAAAATTTATCATATAAATATATAATAAATTTTGTTCAAACATACAATATATAAAAATATATGTAATTTTTTTTTAAAAAAAATCGGGTCAACCCGTGACCCAACCCGAAACCCGTCTAACCTAGTACTAACCCGAAGCCGCCAAACATGAAGCCAACCCGAACCCGAAAAACCCCAACCCAAACATGATTTTTTTTGTGTTGGGTCGTGTCAGGTCGACGGATCGTGTTGCATTTTGCCACCCCTAGGAGCAATCAATGTGGCGTCAATGCATAGGGCTTCTAATTTTTTTATTTATATTATTAATTTTATTTAATTAAAAATATATTGATCTATCTCTAGTTGGGACAAATACAGGTACATGACAAGATGTTTCAGATTTGGATGGAAATTATCTATATCAAGATCTTAAAATCATAAAACATAATGTACTAGAAAAAACAAATAAACAAGTGAAATACTTATTTATTTTACAAAGAATTAATCTTTTCCGACTTCATTCATTCCATATAGAATATTATTGACTATTATTGTAACGCCCCGAAAATTTAAAGGTCCACGTGAACCACATGCATTTGAGTTATTAAATTCTTTGTATTTTTAATTAAATGTTTTAATTGAATAAATTAATTATGTTGTGCATATTCGCGTGTTTAAAATATATTTTTCTACATTATTGCATTAAAATATATTTTTAAAGGTTATTCGAGTTGCGATCGAGGAACGGAGACCGAGGGCTAAAAAATGTAAAATATTTTTATTAAATAATTATTTTTAATTATTCAAAATACGGGTGATGCTTTTTCTTATTTTTGAAAATAAGGGGTTTTGAGGTGATTTTATACGTCAAGACGTAAATTTTATCGGTGTTGGTTTTTTTCAACAAAATGCGAACGTTTTGGCAACCCAACTAATAAATTCACAAAATTTATTAAATAAAATTATTTTTAATATTTTAATTAAACACTAATGGGCTAAATAGGCCTAATTAACATGGTTAATGGGCCAAAGATTTGATTAGTGTCTAATTAACTATTTAATGGGTAAAATAAATCACATAACCTTCCATATGCACGCCTCCACCCAAGCACACAAATTCAGAACTCTTTTCCACCCCAAAAACACACAGCACACACATATAAATTGGAGGAAAGTGTCGTCCCTCGAATCGCCGCAACGTTTTCGTGCGTTAAATACGCAAAGGCACGCCATATTCTCCTTTTACTCATCATCACACCATAGTATTTATTTTATTATGTATTGCATGAAAAACAAGTAAAGCTTTCAAACAAATTCGTTCATGCATCAAAGGTTAATTTTTAAAGCATGTTGTTGATCCAAAAATCATGAAATTCATGTACCTAAAGGGCTGCCATGATTAGGAAGTAATATGAGATTGTTTTACACAAGTTTAAGAGGCTGGAAACATGCACAAACATGAACAATACAAAGCTGGAACCGTAGGAATTAATTAAGAATAGATCACCGAAGGTTGCTTGGCTTGTTGTGGTGCATAGGATCGGTGGCTTTGCATGGAGCCTTGGGGCTTGGCAAGGGCTGGCTGGGGCTCGAGGAGGGTCATGGGTGAGGGCCTGGTAGAGTCCTAGGGGGGCTAGAGCTCGCGCTTAGTTGGTTGGAAGAGTCCTTGCGTGAAGGGACTCTCCACGCGTGAATTCTGGTGGCCGAGAATTGCAATGGTTGCGGCTCGGTTTGGGCTGGGTTAGGTGGTCGATAAGGGTCCCAGAGAGATGGTCCAGGGTTGGGGCAGGGTCTGGAGTGGCTTGGGTCGCTACTGGCTTGAGGGAAAAGAGGAACCCGTGAGGTTCAAGGAAGTGGCGCAGGTGTGCTTCTGATTCAGGAGGCTTGTGCGTGCGTTCAGGGGTTGGGTTGGTCTAGGCGTGGTTCAGGGATGGTGAGGGTCATGTGGGCTCGGTGGTGGCTCGGCTGGGAGAGTCCTTGAAAAGTCTACTTATTCGTTTTCTTAAAACGTGCTAATTTTTTTTTTTTTTATATTCGTTCTATACATATACATATACATATACAAAAATACCTTTGTACCATTTTTAAAATAAACCTCCAACTACTGCTTGAAAATCAAAAGGGAAACTAGTCAAAACAAGAAATCGTAAATCGTTTTACCGAACCTAAAAAGCAATAAATGTTGAAAAGAGTAGCCCATATTAAACCTCTCAAAATCTCTCAAAAAGCATAACTAATATGTCGTAAAAATCTTTAACTTAAAATCATAAACTTAAATGCGGAAATAGAAGCGCTGGTCCTCGGGTTATGTGCACCGACAGTCCAGCAAGTCACTCGTCAAGACCTCCAACATCATAGTTATTTATATCACATGCATCATACACACCTAGTGAGTCTAAAGACTCAACACGTCCTATCTTTGATAACAAGTAATACGTAATACAATTAACACATAACAGTGAAAAATAAGCGTACTTAAAATATCATTTTCTTAATAATGTATAAATTTTAAACATAAACATTTTCCAAAAAAAAAAACATAAACATATCACATAAACATATCCATATCCATTTTCATATACATGTTCGTGTTTGCTGAATTCAGATCGTGATTGTGACTCGTATTCTTGATCGTATTGGGCGATGGATCCATCTAAAGAAAACCACAGTACTGGGCGGCGGGGGACACCAGCAACACTCTCACCGGTCAACTGAGCCCTGGCCTACGTATTGACATATTCGTGTTTGTGTTCGTATTCGTATCCATATCCAAGGTAACATAACCCTCACGATATTTCCAACATGTAGTAGTCACAATCCCTTCACGTCCTTCAACATGTTATCACCACATAATAAAAACATGTATATCATACCATTTTATTTTGAAACCAAGCATGCAACATATCTTTTAAATGTCCAATTTAATCCTTAATTATCCATGAACATTTAAAAATCATATTTCAACATATAAAAATTCATAAACATGTTACACAATCATATTAGCATATAAAACAGCAAATAGGGCACTGCCACGACGTTTACTAATTTTCCTGTGTAAAAATACCGTTTTACCCCTGGACGTGACATTTTACGTTTTTGACGTTTTCTTGATTTTCTTGACTCTAACATGTCCCAAATAATTATTTAAGCCTAAATTAAAATTTTCAAAATTTTATTTAGCTTAAAAACTAGGTTTTTTAAATAATTTGTAATTAGACGTTTTTGAAAGCGTTTTAATTCCGAAAAATCCCAAACTTTAATATAAAATTCCTAAATTCTAAATTTAGTCTTTTTATATTATTTTAGTCCCCATGAACCATGACTCGACCCCCGTGAGCCGTTTTTCAATTATTTAAGTTTAGGAAACCCTAATATGACACCTTATCTTCGACTACGAGCCATCTTTCGATTTTATCGAGTCACCCCCGAACCATATTGATCCAAAACCTGACCAACATCCTAAAGTACCCTACTAGACCCTTAGACCACTAAGAACCCAGACCAAACAACAAAAACAAGCAACCCCGAATAGCACCTAAGCTAGCCGAGGTTCTTTATGGTAGTAGGACTCTATGATTTGCATCCCAACCCTTACCAATGAGCCCAGCCTTTGAACCAACCACCCTTGCACCCTCCTAGGACTCTAGTGCATCCCCTTAGCCCGGTCCTTGAACCACAGACCGAGCCAACCCACCTAGGGACCCTACTGACAAAGCCCAGCCCCAAAAACCAGCCCAGGCACGCTCAAAAACATCCTGGAACTCTACATAAAATTCTGCACGTGTGTGAGTTTGTAGTGTCCTTGTTGTATTTGGACTCCTAGCCGCCTAGGACTCTACCAGCCCTTAACCACCGAACCAACATGACCCTAACTGACCCTGGACCATGCCCAGACCATCCCGAAGCCTGGAACCCAGCAGCAAAGCTTCTGAATCCAAGGAACAACCTGCGCGTCTTCCATGCCCACTCACGGCTCCATCTTTTTTTTTTCTCACGCCTGCAGCGACCTAGCCTCACAGCCCTTGGCCCAGCCCTTAAGCACCCTCCTAGGACCCTAAAGAGTCGACCTAGCCCATCCCAGAACTCCCAGGCCATGCCCCTTCTTCCCTGCGCAACAGCACCCCTGCGCTGCCTCATTGATGCTCTCGGGTGGAGTTCTTCTTGGCAAGGACTCCTCCCAGCCCCTGGTCTCGAGTCCTAGCGTGGCTAGGACTCTTCCCCTGACCCACACATGACCCTAGCCCAGCCTGGTCCAGCCAACACCAAGCCATGCATCACCTTTCCCCTTGTCCGAACACACAGCCCCCACAACGTTCACTTGGGTCCAGTTTTGTTCTCTTTTTGATTTGCACGTTTTTAGTGTGTTTTAAGACCTCTGAACTTGTGTAAAACTTGCCCCTTAACATCCTAATTCATTGAAGGCCTTTCCACAACAATAAAACATGATTTTGGAATTAAATAACACAAGTTTGAAACCTATATGCACATAGTTACGATATTTCAATTGTGTGTCATGTTTTCTTTCAAATCATGATCAAATAAATATTATGGTGTGATAGATGTTTGAAAGAAAGAAATATGGCGTGCCTTTGCGTTTTAAACGCACGAAAACGTTGGCGATTGAAGAACGGCGACGACGGGACAATGGCTTGATTTTCCTTGAAGAACCTTCAAACTTTTCTCTTAATTTGGTGATGTGGGTGCCGTGTATTTGAGGGAGAATTGGCGTGCAATTTCTGAAAGTTGCGTGAGCAATATGGAGGGTTAAGGGGTTTTTTAATATATTATATACTTAATTAATCTACTAACAAGGCTTAAGCCTATTAATAAACTTAATTAAGCCTACTTAGCACATTAGTATTTAATTAAGATATTCAAAATAATTTTGTTTGAATATGTAGAACCCGTAAATTAGACTACGTATAAGTCATGCATAATTCCTAGTATTTAAATTAAAATGATTTTATTGCATGAGTATTTAATTTCTTTTCTTTAAATTTTATTATTTCATGCAGTAGTTTAATTGTTACCTTTTCAGTTAAATAAGTGAGGCCGGACTGGAGTTGGAGTATTGAGATAAAATTTAATATTAAGAAAACATTCCTAGAATTTATTTAAGATAAATAATAAGTTAGTTTAATGTAAGAGAATGTCTAGGGAATTATTTGAATAATTTGAGAAGAGAAGTAAATAAAGTTCAATAATCAACTTCTTAATTCACTAAAATATTTAAAGGGTAGATAAAACACTAGAGATTTAAAATCCAATACTTTAGAAATATTTCCCCTCAATTTTATTTGTAATTTTCGGCCACTTCATTGGTAGGAATTTAATTGATTTGTCAACCCATTTCTTTATTATCTTTCCTTAACCTTTTCTAGATAGATAATCCTTCAACATTTAATCTTCAATAATTATTAATTAAGTAATTTTCCTACCCATTTTTGAAACTAAATTTCGGCCATCCCCATTTCTAGATTCAAATCTTTTGGCAACTCATTCCTTTGATTCATTTCCTTATTCTTTGCATAGTAGATAATACCCTTCATTTTAATCACCACTAATTAACAATTTAACAATATCTTCCCTCACTTTACTAAGCTAAAATTCGGCCCTCCTCTTTAGTTTTTTTAAAAGATTTTTAATTAGTGGGACAAATTATTCTTTAAGCATCTTTCCTTATCTATTTTCTTGGGAGATAATTCCATCACACTAAATCATCAATAATTAATATTTAAGCAATATTTTTACCTTTATCCCATTCAAAATTTCGGCCCCTTTATTATCCAACCCAATCTTGAGTATTTTGACAACTCTCCATTGATATCATTCCCTTAATCATTTCTTGGTTAGATAATTCCTCCAACTTTTAATCCTCAACAATTAATAATTAAGCAATATCATACCCCATTTATTTAGTAGAAAAAAAAAATCGGCCACCCTTGTAAAGATTTGATAAACATTTGACAACCCATTCCTTTGATTCTTTCCTAATCCTTTTCTTGTTAGATAATCCCCTAAACTTTTATTCACCAATAATTAACATTTAAGCAATTTTCCTACCCTTATTTGACATAGAAAAATCGGCCCTCACCCTAGAATATTAACCTCAAATCTTTTGATATCATATCATTCCATATCTCACAAGTTAGAATGATAGCAAGATCATTTTCTCCCTTTTATCTTGCAATCTTCCTTCATTTTTTCCCCTTCCTTCATTTTTTCCCTAGACTTTCCCTCATTTCCCTAACCCTTTCTCCCCACCATTATCACCGAAATTGAGAGCTAAACTCAGTGTAAAAATCGTGAGTTCCTAGGGAGCAAACAAGAGAGAAAAGTTAAATCAAGAAGCACTCCGTCTCCGCCGCACCGCGTCATCGTTTTTGTTTGTTTTCTTTCAAAAACAAATCCAAGGCATGTATATGTTATTCCTTCTCACTTCAATCAAGTCATAATATGATTTTTTAATATGACATGTCCATGATTTTCATGAGAAAACCGAAATACTTCAGCAACTACACAAGAGAATTCTGCACAGAATTTTTCTGTTTCCCTCCATGCTTCACGGTTTTGTTTGTGTTGTGGTTTCAGGGTTGGAACGATTTCCAGGGGCTCAAGGCTGCTTTTAGACATGAGTTAGGATGTGTTAGGAAGGGAGATGTCCTCTGGTTTCAGCCCCTTTCCCCCTTGCAACACGAAATGACAGCAACCTCCCCATAGTGCAGAAATGAAATTTCGAAATTCTGATTTTCGCTTGTCTAAGGATGGTTCGAATCTTGGTTGGCTCTTGGGCCTGTAACCATGGTTTGAACCCTTCCCTAGCATGTCTAGGACATGAACAAGATGACCCTTCATGGCTTGGTTCATAGTCCCAATCGGTTTCAAATAAAAACAAGAACAACCCCTCGGTTTTGGAAAATTCTGGTTGTGATGTGTGTGTTGTGTTTCGAAATTTTGGGTGTTGGTGTGGATCTTGGTTGGCTCTTTAGCCCTTAGCCATGGTTCGTACCATACCCCTTGATGTCTAGATCATGCCATGGTCAATCAAATTGCCACTGGAATTGTTCATGACAGCAAGCGAAGTAATTCTTCCCATACGTGCAGTTTGGTGCTCTCAGTTGGGAGTGTGGTCGCGTTTCTGGTGTGGGTTGGATTGTGGCTGGCCTAGGGCCTTTAGCCATGGTTCAAACCATTCCTTAGGATGTTGGTAAGAGGGTCTGGTCGGTGGTTCATGCCCCAATGGCCATTAGCCTTGCAAACGACGCAAGGAAACGAATGCGCTGCTGCTATATTTTGTTGACAGCAAGTGTGCTTCGGTTCAGAGGTGTGTTTGAGTTCTTGGTTGGCTTTTAGCCTATGGCCTTGGACTAGACAGTACCTCATTGAGTTAGGAAGGTCATGATTTTGGCCGTTTGTGATTCGGTTAAGTTTAGAGGTCGTACGGGAATTTACGGTGCAATGTGCCAAAGTGACTCTCGAAAGAGCGTTTCATGTTTTGGCCTCCATTCACTAAATTTCAAAGTACTGGAATTTTAGGATCATTATTTCATCATTTTATGCGTATTTTAATCATGACTAAATGATGGTTCGGGGTTGGTTCGGGTTGGTACGGAGTCATGATTAAATATCAAGTCGTTGGGCGTAATTGTCTCGTTTTTGGATTCAATTACAAAGTTTTGTCAAGAAAATCATTTGCATATTTTTAATGTTAAATTTAGGTCGCAGCGAGCCTGAGAACGATCAAATCCATGTGGTAAAATAATACATGATATTTCATTATGCCAGTTAATTATATTACGTGCATAAAAATAGAAAATATTCATTTTTGAGATTTATGCGATATTGCTTGTGGCCATTTCACTATCATGGGAGCATTTTATTATCCGGTCGCCAGTTACCGGTCAGTTCAGTTATGTACCACCCAGTATACTGTGGCATTAGTCTGATCAGACGTTCATTACTTCACCCGGTCGCCAGTTACCGGTTCCGGTCGCCAGTTACCGGTCAGTTCAGTTCAGTTCAGTGCAGGGGCCACTTGCGTAGAACATAATCTCAACGGAAAATTTATGACATGTTATTTTATGACAGGGCTCGATTGAGCAAGCATTTCACTTATGATTTTTAGTCAGTTATGTACGTATTATAATTGCTCATGACAAGTTATTTTCACATTATGCCTCATGACATGATATTTTTATTCCCATGCAACTTTATTATATTATTTACTCGTTATTTACAATATATGCATGCTGAGTCTTTAGACTCACTAGACTTGATTGTTGTAGGTACTGATGGTGTTGGGATCGAGGGCGGGGACCAGTGAGCCAGCTCGAGTCGGCAGTAGTGGGACCCGAGGACCTCATTTACAGCATTTACCATTTTTTTATGCTCAAACATTTTTATCAGTTGTTGGATTACTTTAACTTGTTATTTTGCGAAGAATAATTTCATCCGCTGTTATTTTGAACATTAAACTTGATTTATCAGATTATTTTGTTAATGAGGCATTTTAATTACTTTAAAAAGAAAATTTTAAATTTTTCCGCAAATTTTCAAACACGAATTTTCGGGCCATTATAGAATAAGTTTGTAAATTTATTAGTTGGGTTGCCAAAACGTTTGTATTTTTGTTGAAAATCCAACATCGATAAAAATTACGTCCCAGCGTATAAAATCGCCTCAAAACCCTTATTTTCAAAAATATGTAAAAGCATCACCCATATTTTAAATAATTAAAAACAATTATTTAATCATTTTCTATTTTTCATCCATCGGTCTCCGTTCCTCGATCGCAACTCGAATAACATTTTAAAAATACATTTTAATGCAACCATGTAGAAAAATATAATTTAAACATTTAAATATGCACAACATAATTAATTCATGCAATTGAAACATTTAATTAAAATACAAAGGAATTTAATAATTGCATGCATGTGGTTCGCGTGGACCTTTAAATTTTCGGGGCGTTACAATCCTAGTTGGGTTAGGAGTTCTAGAGTTTGCCAAGGAAACTCACGCACAACATGCAGATTTTTGGCCAAGTTCCAGGAGTGATTGGGTGAGCTAGGGGCTTGTTTTTCGGGCTAGGCTTGGTCAGTAGGGTCCCTAGGTGGGTTGGAT
Organism: Primulina huaijiensis; assembly: GCF_012295235.1. Taxonomy (NCBI): domain Eukaryota; kingdom Viridiplantae; phylum Streptophyta; class Magnoliopsida; order Lamiales; family Gesneriaceae; genus Primulina; species Primulina huaijiensis. The sequence goes on along the minus strand of NC_133308.1, from coordinate 10,845,292 downwards.
AGGTTTTGGCTCAAGGTGGCTCGGGCGTGGCTCGAGTAAATTAGCAGATGGCTCGGTGTGTTCGATAAGGTGTCAAAAACAAAAATAATAAATCTAAAATTAAATCCAAGGTTCCACGGGGGTGGCTCATGACTTGGAAGGGTAGAATAAATAATAAAAATGCTATGTTTAAAATTTTGGATCAAAATAATGAGTTTTGGATTTATTCGGGATTTAATCGCCGCACGAAACGCTAATTAACGAGTTAATTGAAACGCCTAGTTTTATGCTTTATAAAATTATGAAAAATTATATTTAAGTTTAAATAATTTTTAAAAGTCTATGTTTTTAATTTGGGAATTTTATATTAAGGTTTGGTTTAATTCGGGATTAAAACGCATTAATACGTCACATTTAAAGATTAATTTTAAAGTCCTCTATTTAAGCTAAATAAAAATACGAGAAAATTCATGTAAGCTTAAATAATTATTTGGGACATGTTAGAGTCAATGAAATTAAGAAAATGTCAAAAACGAGAAATTTTACGTCTAGGGGTATAACGATCTTTTTACCCCTAAAAATTATTAAACTTCATGGCAGTGCCCTGAATGCTGTTTTATGTGCTAATATGATTATTTTCTATAGTTATGGATGTTTATGGAATTTTATATGTTAAAATTATATTTTAAACGTTTATGAGATTTTATATGTTAAAATGATATTTTAAATGTTTAGGGAATTTTATATGTTTATGATTTAATATGTCAAAATGTTATTTTAAATGTTTTGAGGTTAAAATGATTATTTTTAAATGTTTATGAAATGTTCATGATTAAATTATGATTTTTAAATGTATATGGGATTTTTATGATTTAAGAAAGACATTTAAAAGACATGTTGCATGCTTGGTTTCAAAAACAAAATTATATGTTATGCATGATTTTTATAAAGTAATGAGAATGTAAACGTTGAAGGAAGTGAAGTAATTGTGACTAATTCGATAATGTTGGAGATATCGTGAGGGTTATGGTCCCAGTGGGAGCCCAACGATCGTGTTTCCATCATTACGAATATGTGATAACGGTTTTGTGGTAACGGTAAGAGTGAGAATATCGTGAGAGGAAAAGCCCCGAGGGAACCCATTTGTGGGAAAAGGCCCCAAAGAGAACCCCGACGATCGTATTTCTATTCGATGAGGATAGGCCAAGGCCCAGTTGACCGGTGAGAGTGTCGCTGGAGTCCCCGCCGCCCAGTACTGTGGTTACATGTAGATGGATCCATCGACTTTTGAGGT
>NC_133308.1:10771444-10843352 GCF_012295235.1 Primulina huaijiensis | reverse complement strand
TCAGTTCAGTTCAGTTCAGGGACCACTTGCGTAGACCATAATCTCACAGAAAATTATTATATGCTATTTCAGTACAGGGCTCCAAGGAGCAAACAGTTTCACTATGATTTTCAGTTCAGCTATGCACGTATTATAATTAATCATGACACGACATTTTACGATATGCCTCATGACATGAAATTTTACTCCCATGCCAATTTTACTATATTTACTCGTTATTTACGATATATGCATGTTGAGTCTTTAGACTCACTAGACTTGATTGTTGTAGGTACTGATGATGTCGGGATCGAGGGCGGGGACCAGTGAGCTAGCTCGAGTCGGCAGTAGTGGCACCCGAGGACCTCAGTTTCAGCACTTGCCATTTTGATGCTCAAATATTTTATTAGTTATTGAATACTTTAACTTGTTATTTTGGCAAGTAATAATTTCTTCCGCTGCTGTTTTAAACGTTAAATATTTTATCAGTTTTTGGTATGAATGAGGCACTCCATTTATTTTAAAAGAAAAATTTTATATTTTCCGCAAATTTTCAAGTAAGTATTTTTAGGCCTCTACAGTATGCCTCCTAGACGCCAGGTTGGACGCTCGAGAGGTAATGATGAGCCTCGTCATGCGGACAGGGAGGAGCAGAGACAGGAGGGGAACGGACCTCCACCCCCTCCACCAAATATGAATGCCCAGATGCTAGCTGGGATGACTCAGTTTTTCGCACAGTTTGCGGGGAACAATGCTGTGGCGACCAGGCCGACAGGGCCTGAGGCTCTCTACAAGAGATTCATGAAGATGCGTCCTAAGAAGTTTTCAGGGACGACAGACCCCATGATTGCCGAGGGCTGGATCAAGTCCCTTGAGGTTATCTTTGAGTTCATGGAGCTTGGAGACGCAGACAGAGTCCAATGTGCCAGCTACCTACTCGGAGGAGATGCCCGCTTATGGTGGGAAGGAGCGTCAGTAGCCCTGAACTTGGCTACGCTGAGCTGGACACGCTTCACGGAGGTATTTTACTCCAAATATTTTACTGATAAGGTGCGTTCGCGTTTGACCAGGGAGTTTATGACCCTGAGGCAGGGAGAGCTGACTGTTACGGAATTCATTCGTAAGTTTGAGAGGGGCTGTCACTTTGTGCCCTTGATTGCGAATGATGCGGGTGCCAAGCTGAGGCACTTTCTTGATGGACTGCGGTCGATCTTACGCCGCGATGTTTGGGTTGCTGGCCCTACTACTTTTGAAGTTTCCGTTTCTAAAGCTCTTGCCGCAGAGCAAGATCTGATTGACATTGAGAGGGATTGCTTGGGTAAGCGACCAATCCAGGTACCACACCGCCCTCCTCCTCAGCAGCGGAATAAGAGGCCTTTCCATGGCCCGCCCAGAAACAGAGGCCACCAGTAGCAGCAGCAGCAGCAGGGATGCGCAGTCCCTAAGCCTACTGAGCATCCGATCTGTCCTAAATGCTCACGCCGCCATCCTGGAGCATGTATGTTTGGTTCAGGGAAGTGTTATAAGTGTGGTAGTCCAGATCACTTACTTCTGCAGTGCCCTTAGAGGAATCTGCCTACCCAAGGCAGAGTTTTCGCTCTCCATGCTACGGAGACGAACCTAGAAACCATGCTTATGACAGGTATCTTAACGCTTTGAGTTATATTTGAAATTCGATGTTTTGGGAATCTAGGTTAATATTTTTTTTTGAACTTAGAATTGCGATAGGATTGCATGCTCTACTCAGTATTATTTTCGGGAATTAGGATAGAAGAACTCTGGCCCTTGCATGTCTATAAGTTTAGTTCTTGTAACTATTGGGTTCAACTTAGAATTCTGATCTTTCAGGGAAGATTTTTATATCTGGTTCCGCTACGAAGGCCTTGATAGATTCAGGGGCCACTCACTCATTTATTTCGGAGGTTTTTGCTAATTTCCTCAAGGTCAAGACAGTTGGGCCAGATGTAGCCTATTCAGTAGTACTGTCGTCAGGCGAGGAGATGGCAGCTACCAATGTGATCCGAGACATAGACCTGGAGCTGCATGGAAATCTTGTATATGCAGATCTTATAGTGTTGCCGATGCCAGAGTTTGACATCATCCTAGGGATGGACTGGCTATTGCGGAACAGAGTTTTGATTGGCTTCTAGCGGAGATCTGTTCTAGTCCGACCGCCTGGAATGACGCAGTTCTTATTCGAGCAGGACAGGTACTTTCCTTTACCGCGCATTATACCTTATGTTCAGGCTAGGAAGCTCATGCATAGGGGGTGTCGGGCGTTTTTAGCAACTTTTATATCTGTCCCCGAGGCAGCCAGTCAGTCAACCGCAGATGGTTCGATCGTCAGAGATTTTCTAGATGTTTTTCCTGAGGACGTCTCTGGTATGCCACCCGAGCGAGAGGTGGAGTTTTCTATTGAGCTTATGCCAGGTACGGCTCCGATATCCAAAGCACCGTACCGACTAGCGCCGACAGAGATGGCAGAACTGAAGAAGCAGATTCAGGAACTTCTTGACAAGGAGTTCATTTGCCCTAGTTTTTCCCCATGGGGCGCGCCAGTCTTATTTGTGAAGAAGAAGGATGGCTCTATGAGGCTTTGTATTGACTACTGGGAGTTGAACAGGGTTACAGTGAAGAACAAGTACCCACTTCCGAGGATCGAGGATTTGTTTGACCAGTTGCAGGGAGCTTCGATATTCTCCAAGATAGATCTGCGTTCCGGTTATCACCAGTTGAGGGTGAGAGATGCTGATGTTTCCAAGACTGCTTTCAGGACTCGTTATGGCCACTATGAGTTCCTTGTGATGCCGTTCGGTCTGACGAATGCGCCAGAGATCTTCATGGATCTCATGAATCGCGTATTTCAGCCGTATCTTGAGCAGTTTGTGATAGTATTCATAGACGACATTCTCGTCTACTCCAAGAATCAGGAGGATCACAGCAGACATCTGACCACAGTGTTGCAGACCTTGCAGAAGCACAAGTTATTCGCGAAGTTCAGTAAGTGCGAATTCTGGTTAGAGAAGGTGGCGTTCTTAGGCCACATTATTTCTAGCAGTGGTATTGAGGTAGACCCAGCAAAAGTTGCCGCAGTCAGAGATTGGGTTGTGCCGCAGAATGCATCAGAGATCCGCAGTTTTCTTGGGCTAGCAGGATATTATCGGAAGTTCATTAAGGGATTCTCCTCTATTGCCGTTCCACTCACATCATTGACCTAGAAGAATGCTAAATTTTTGTGGAGCGAAGAGTGTCAGAAGAGCTTCGATACTTTGAAGCAAGCTCTTATCTCAGCACCAGTTTTGGCTATGCCGTCAGGGCCCAGAGATTTTGTTCTGTATACCGATGCTTCAACGCTCGGTCTAGGCGCAGTATTGATGCAGCATGGGAAGGTAATAGCATATGCTTCTAGACAGTTGAAACCTCATGAGAAGAACTACCCTACCCATGATCTAGAGTTTGCCGCCGTGGTTTTTGCCTTGAAGATTTGGAGGCATTATTTGTATGGAGAGAAGTGCCATATCTTTACCGACCACAAGAGCCTCAAGTATTTATTTACGCAGAAGGAGCTAAACATGCGTCAGAGGCGTTGGTTGGAGCTTGTGAAAGATTATGACTGTGACATTAGCTACCACCCGGGTAAGGCTAAAGTAGTTGCGGATGCATTGAGCAGGAAAGTTGCAATGATGGCCCATTTGACGATCCAAAGATCCCTTCAATCTGAGATGCAAAGGTTTGATCTTTAAGCATATCCTCAAGGTAGAGTTCCCCGTCTATCTACTATGACTATCCAGTCTTCTCTCATTGACCGTATTCGCAGTGGTCAGTCAGCAGATGAGCAGTTGGAAAAGTGGAAGCAGAGAGATGAGGCCAAGGGCAGTGTCTTGTATTCAGTCAGCGACGGTATTGTGAGATACCGAGATAGGATGTGGGTTCCCAGCAGTGGTTCTATCAGAGCAGATATTCTATCAGAGGCCCACATGTCGCCGTACTCTATTCATCCCGGGAGTACGAAGATGTACAAAGATCTGCAGCTATTGTATTGGTGGCCAGGAATGAAGAAGGATATCAGACGTTTTGTATCCGAGTGTCTGACTTGTCAGTTAGTGAAGGCAGAGCATCAGAGACCAGCAGGTTTGCTCAAGCCTCTCCCTATTTCCGAGTGGAAGTGGGAGAATGTTACCATGGAATTTGTGACCGGTTTACCGAAGTCAGTCAGAGGATCTAATGCTATCTGGGTGATTGTCGATCGTCTTACCAAATCAGCGCACTTCTTTCCTATCAAGACGACTTTCACCATGGTTCAGTATGCTGAGTTGTATATCCGAGAGATAGTCCGACTTCATGGTATTCCAGTTTCTATCGTATCTGATAGAGACCCTAGATTCACTTCCTCGTTTTGGAAGAGTTTGCATTCGACCATGGGTACGAAGTTGCTGTTTAGCACAGCTTTCCATCCGCAGACAGATGGACAATCAGAGCGAGTCATTCAGATATTGGAGGATCTTCTCCGTGTTTGTGTTATCGATTTCTCCGAGAGTTGGGAGTCGAACTTGCCATTAGTGGAGTTCACCTATAACAACAGTTTTCAATCGTCTATAGGTATGGCACCGTATGAAGCACTGTATGGCCGCAAGTGTAGATCTCGGTGGTCGCCGGATCATGAAAAAAAAAGAGCAGAGTTGGGTCCAGAGATTATTCAGCAGACTGTCGATATAGTAGCCCAGATCCGTGACAGGATGAGGACTGCTCAGAGTCGACAAAAGAGTTATGCGGACCAGCGGAGGAGAGATTTAGAGTTTGCTGTGGGCGACCATGTCTTTGTGAAAGTGGCACCTATGAAGGGTGTCATGCGATTTGGGAAGAAAGGGAAGCTCAGTCCGAGATTCATTGGACCATTTGAGATCCTTGACAGGGTTGGGACGCTAGCTTATCGTGTTGCTCTTCCGCCGAATCTGGCTGGAGTACACAATGTGTTCCACGTCTCTATGCTGAGGAAGTATATGGCAAATCATTCGCATGTCCTGAACTTTGAGCCGTTGCAGCTTACTCCGAACCTGTCTTATGAGGAGAGACCAGTGCAGATCCTAGACAGACAGGAAAAGAAGCTTCGGAACAAGATGGTTAAGAGAGTTAAAGTCAAGTGGCTTAACCATTCAGAGGAGGAAGCTACGTGGGAGTCTGAGCCAGAGATGAGGAGTCGTTATCCGGAACTATTCGGTGAGTTTTAATTTCGAGGACGAAATTTCTTTTAAGGGGGAGGATTGTAGAACCCGTAAATTAGACTACGTATAAGTCATGCATAATTCCTAGTATTTAAATTAAAATGATTTTATTGCATGAGTATTTAATTTCTTTTCTTTAAATTTTATTATTTCATGCATAGTTTAATTGTTACCTTTTCAGTTAAATAAGTGAGGTCGGACTGGAGTTGGATTATTGAGATAAAATTTAATATTAAGAAAACATTCTTAGAATTTATTTAAGATAAATAATAAGTTAGTTTAATGTAAGAGAATGTCTAAGGAATTATTTGAATAATTTGAGAAGAGTAGTAAATAAAGTTCAATAATCAACTTCTTAATTCACTAAAATATTTAATGTGTAGATAAAACACTAGAAATTTAAAATCCAATAATTTAGAAATATTTTCCCTCAATTTTATTTGTAATTTTCGGCCACTTCATTGGTAGGAATTTAATTGATTTGTCAACCCATTTCTTTATTATCTTTCCTTAACCTTTTCTAGATAGATAATCCTTCAACATTTAATCTTCAATAATTATTAATTAAGTAATTTTCCTACCCATTTTTGAAACTAAATTTCGGCCATCCCCATTTCTAGATTCAAATCTTTTGGCAACTCATTTCTTTGATTCATTTCCTTATTCTTTGCATAGTAGATAATACCCTTCATTTTAATCATCACTAATTAACAATTAAACAATATCCTCCCTCACTTTACTAAGCTAGAATTCGGCCCTCCTCTTTAGTTTTTTTAAAAGATTTTTAATTAGTGGGACAAATTATTCTTTAAGCATCTTTCCTTATCTATTTTCTTGGTAGGTAATTTCATCACACTAAATCATCAATAATTAATATTTAAGCAATATTTTTACCTTTATTCCATTCAAAATTTCGGCCCCCTTATTATCCAACCCAATCTTGAGTATTTTGACAACTCTCCATTGATATCATTCCCTTAATCATTTCTTGGTTAGATAATTCCTCCAACTTTTAATCCTCAACAATGAACAATTAAGCAATATCCTACCCAATTTATTTAGTAGAAAAAAAAAATCGGCCACCCTTGTTAAGATTTGATAAACATTTGACAACCCATTCCTTTGATTCTTTCCTAATCATTTTCTTGTTAGATAATCCCCTAAACTTTTATTCACCAATAATTAACATTTAAGCAATTTTCCTACCCTTATTTGACATAGAAAAATCGGCCCTCACCCTAGAATATTAAGCTCAAATCTTTTGATATCATATCATTCCATATCTCACAAGTTAGAAAGATAGCAAGATCATTTTATCCCTTTTATCTTGCAATCTTCCTTCATTTTTTCCCTAGACTTTCCCTCATTTCCCTAACCCTTTCTTCCCACCATTATCACCGAAATTGAGAGCTAAACTCAGTGTAAAAATCGTGAATTCCTAGGGAGCAAACAAGAGAGAAAAGTTAAATCAAGAAGCACTCCGTCTCCGCCGCACCGCGTCATCTTTTTTGTTTGTTTTCTTTCAAAAAAAAATCCAAGGCATGTATATGTTATTCCTTCGCACTTAAATCAAGTCATAATATGATTTTTAAATATCACATGTCCATGATTTTCATGAGAAAACCGAAATACTTCAGCAACTACACAAGAGAATTCTGCACAGAATTTTTCTGTTTCCCTCCATGCTTCACGGTTTTGTTTGTGTTGTGGTTTCAGGGTTGGAACGATTTCCAGGGGCTCAAGGCTGCTTTTACACATGAGTTAGGGTGTGTTAGGAAGGGAGATGTCCTCTGGTTTCAGCCCCTTTCCCCCTTGCAACACGAAATGACAGCAACCTCCCATAGTGCAGAAATGAAATTTCGAAATTCTGATTTTCGCTTGTCTAAGGATGGTTCGAATCTTGGTTGGCTCTTGGGCCTGTAACCATGGTTTGAACCCTTCCCTAGCATGTCTAGGACATGAACAAGGTGACCCTTCATGGCTTGGTTCATAGTCCCAATCAGTTTCAAGTAAAAACAAGAACAACCCCTCGGTTTTGGAAAATTCTGGTTGTGATGTGTGTGTTGTGTTTCGAAATTTTGGGTGTTGGTGTGGATCTTGGTTGGCTCTTTAGCCCTTAGACACGGTTTGTACCATACCCCTTGATGTCTAGATCATGCCATGGTCAATCAAATGGCCACTGGAATGGTCCATGACAGCAAGCAAAGTAATTCTTCCCATACGTGCAGTTTGGTGCTCTCAGTTGGGAGTGTGGTCGCGTTTCTGGTGTGGGTTGGATTGTGGCTGGACTAGAGCCCTTAGCCATGGTTCAAACCATTCCTTAGGATGTTGGTAAGAGGGTCTGGTTGGTGGTTCACGCCCCAATGGCCATTAGCCTTGCAAACGACGCAAGGAAACGAATGCGCTGCTGCTGTATTTTGTTGACAGCAAGTATGCTTCGGTTCAGAGGTGTGTTTGAGTTCTTGGTTGGCTCTTAGCCTATGGCCTTGGACTAGACAGTACCTCATGGAGTTAGGAAGGTCATGATTTTGGCCGTTTGTGATTCGGTTAAGTTTAGAGGTCGTACGGGAATTTACGGTGCAATGTGCCAAAGTGACTCTCGAAAGAGCGTTTCATGTTTTGGCCTCCATTCACTAAATTTCAAAGTACTGGAATTTTAGGATCATTATTTCATCATTTTATGTGTATTTTAATCATGACTAAATGATGGTTTGGGGTTGGTTCGGGTTGGTACGGAGTCATGATTAAATATCAAGTCGTTGGGCGTAATTGTCTCGTTTTTGGATTCAATTACAAAGTTTTGTCAAGAAAATCATTTGCATATTTTTAATGTTAAATTTAGGTCGCAGCGAGCCTGAGAACGATCAAATCCATGTGGTAAAATAATACATGATATTTCATTATGCCAGTTAATTATATTACGTGCATAAAAATAGAAAATATTCATTTTTGACATTTATGCGATATTGCTTGTGGCCATTTCACTATCATAGGAGCATTTTATTATCCGGTCGCCAGTTACCGGTCAGTTCAGTTATGTACCACCCAGTATACTGTGGCATTAGTCTGATCAGACGTTCATTACTTCACCCGGTCGCCAGTTACCGGTTCCGGTCGCCAGTTACCGGTCAGTTCAGTTCAGTTCAGTGCAGGGGCCACTTGCGTAGAACATAATCTCAACGGAAAATTTATGACATGTTATTTTATGACAGGGCTCGATTGAGCAAGCATTTCACTTATGATTTTTAGTCAGTTATGTACGTATTATAATTGCTCATGACAAGTTATTTTCACATTATGCCTCATGACATGATATTTTTATTCCCATGCAACTTTATTATATTATTTACTCGTTATTTACAATATATGCATGCTGAGTCTTTAGACTCACTAGACTTGATTGTTGTAGGTACTGATGGTGTTGGGATCGAGGGCGGGGACCAGTGAGCCAGCTCGAGTCGGCAGTAGTGGGACCCGAGGACCTCATTTACAGCATTTACCATTTTTTTATGCTCAAACATTTTTATCAGTTGTTGGATTACTTTAACTTGTTATTTTGCGAACAATAATTTCATCCGCTGTTATTTTGAACATTAAACTTGATTTATCAGATTATTTTGTTAATGAGGCATTTTAATTACTTTAAAAAGAAAATTTTAAATTTTTCCGCAAATTTTCAAACACGAATTTTCGGGCCATTATAGAATAAGTTTGTAAATTTATTAGTTGGGTTGCCAAAACGTTTGTATTTTTGTTGAAAATCCAACATCGATAAAAATTACGTCCCAGCGTATAAAATCGCCTCAAAACCCTTATTTTCAAAAATATGTAAAAGCATCACCCATATTTTAAATAATTAAAAACAATTATTTAATCATTTTCTATTTTTCATCCATCGGTCTCCGTTCCTCGATCGCAACTCGAATAACATTTTAAAAATACATTTTAATGCAACCATGTAGAAAAATATAATTTAAACATTTAAATATGCACAACATAATTAATTCATGCAATTGAAACATTTAATTAAAATACAAAGGAATTTAATAATTGCATGCATGTGGTTCGCGTGGACCTTTAAATTTTCGGGGCGTTACAATCCTAGTTGGGTTAGGAGTTCTAGAGTTTGCCAAGGAAACTCACGCACAACATGCAGATTTTTGGCCAAGTTCCAGGAGTGATTGGGTGAGCTAGGGGCTTGTTTTTCGGGCTAGGCTTGGTCAGTAGGGTCCCTAGGTGGGTTGGATAGGTTTTGGCTCAAGGTGGCTCGGGCGTGGCTCGAGTAAATTAGCAGATGGCTCGGTGTGTTCGATAAGGTGTCAAAAACAAAAATAATAAATCTAAAATTAAATCCAAGGTTCCACGGGGGTGGCTCATGACTTGGAAGGGTAGAATAAATAATAAAAATGCTATGTTTAAAATTTTGGATCAAAATAATGAGTTTTGGATTTATTCGGGATTTAATCGCCGCACGAAACGCTAATTAACGAGTTAATTGAAACGCCTAGTTTTATGCTTTATAAAATTATGAAAAATTATATTTAAGTTTAAATAATTTTTAAAAGTCTATGTTTTTAATTTGGGAATTTTATATTAAGGTTTGGTTTAATTCGGGATTAAAACGCATTAATACGTCACATTTAAAGATTAATTTTAAAGTCTTCTATTTAAGCTAAATAAAAATACGAGAAAATTCATGTAAGCTTAAATAATTATTTGGGACATGTTAGAGTCAATGAAATTAAGAAAATGTCAAAAACGAGAAATTTTACGTCTAGGGGTATAACGATCTTTTTACCCCTAAAAATTATTAAACTTCATGGCAGTGCCCTGAATGCTGTTTTATGTGCTAATATGATTATTTTCTATAGTTATGGATGTTTATGGAATTTTATATGTTAAAATTATATTTTAAACGTTTATGAGATTTTATATGTTAAAATGATATTTTAAATGTTTAGGGAATTTTATATGTTTATGATTTAATATGTCAAAATGTTATTTTAAATGTTTTGAGGTTAAAATGATTATTTTTAAATGTTTATGAAATGTTCATGATTAAATTATGATTTTTAACTGTATATGGGATTTTTATGATCTAAGAAAGACATTTAAAAGACATGTTGCATGCTTGGTTTCAAAAACAAAATTATATGTTATGCATGATTTTTATAAAGTAATGAGAATGTAAACGTTGAAGGAAGTGAAGTAATTGTGACTAATTCGATAATGTTGGAGATAGCGTGAGGGTTATGGTCCAAGTGGGAGCCCAACGATCGTGTTTCCATCATTACGAATATGTGATAACGGTTTTGTGGTAACGGTAAGAGTGAGAATATCGTGAGAGGAAAAGCCCCGAGGGAACCCATTTGTGGGAAAAGGCCCCAAAGAGAACCCCGACGATCGTATTTCTATTCGATGAGGATAGGCCAAGGCCCAGTTGACCGGTGAGAGTGTCGCTGGAGTCCCCGCCGCCCAGTACTGTGGTTACATGTAGATGGATCCATCGACTTTTGAGGTCTATGTCATGATGAGGAAAGTCACAATTAACGATCTGAATTCAACAAAAGAAACAGAAAAGGAAAAGGAAAAAGAAAAATGTTTATGATCATGATAAAAGGTTTTATGATACGTTTTAAGGAAAAAGAAAAAGGCTAAGGTTTAAGTTATGCATCATGAAAACGTTTACGAAAATGTTCATGTTAAAGTTTATGCATCTTCATGAAAAAGATATTTTAAGTACAAGTATTTTTCATTGTTGCATGTGATTTTATACGTATTACTTGTTATCAAGAATATGACGTGTTGAGTCTTTAGACTCATTAGGTGTGATTGATGCAAGTGTTTATGATATAAATGTTATGGAGGTCTTGATGGTTGACTTTGCTGGACTGAAGGTGCACACGACCCGAGGACCAGCGCTTCTAGCTTTCCACAATTATGTTTATGATTTATGTTAAAGATTTTTACGTCTTTTTATTTATGTTATGAGTGATTTTTGAGAGATTATAATATAGGCTGTATTTATCAAATATATAGTTGGTTGTTTTAATTTTTAAATGGTTCTAAAATATTTTTATGCAAATGTGTATGATTCGGCCGATGCTAGGTAAGGTTTTAAAAAAAATATTTTTTTTAACACATTTTAAGGAAAAGAAAGTCAGACGTTTCAATTATGATAGCTATTGCATGCAGAAAGAAGTTTTTCTATATGAAGTTGTTGCAATTTGTTTGTGATAAATCATTATCCAAACAAGATTGAATGTCATAGCTATGATTTCAATTGACAATGTGTTTCTTTGAAAATTTATGGAATATTGATTGACGACTTTACACATAAAATATAAGAAAATCATTTTTCATAGTTAATTGTAATAGATGGTGTTTTCTTTGATAATTTATATCACAAGAGACATTGAATGAATTGACTATGTGATATGATTCTTTAAGCATGAATCGCAAACGCGATCTAAAACGAAAATCACGCTCTCGATTCAATGAAATAAAGAACCGTTGTGTTGTCGTGATCTTTTGAACCAAGTAATTTTTTGTGATATTCAATCCTAAATTACTAAAGTATAGTTTGGTACGCTGGATAAGAGTGGAATTCATAAATAACCCTCCTTATCCCACATTTGGTATTTTTTCAGAAAGCCCATGATATTTTGATAAATAATTTTATACAAGGATAAAATATCTCGTTTATGAGATGTGATAATTTTAATTTAATGATAAAAAACACCACAAATGACTTAATTGCTCTCAATATATAAAAATCATAAACACTATTGTTATCTCTCATTTCACTTGTAAGCTTGCATCCTTCACAGTCGGCAGCTGGAGAAAACCCATCTTCGAAAAGGCGTTCGTGTGAAGATCTCCACGCACTGAGGTGAGATTTGTGACGCTATTTTGCCACTAAGAGGACTTGTGAGTAGTAGATTTGTGTGATTTTGTTTAGATGGTTCGAAATGGTAGGAATGTTGAAGCAGTGAAGGCTTGCTGCTTCTTGGTAGAAATCAACGACTTTTGATTTGTATGGCATATAACTACAATTTATTTTCGGGGAGCAAGTATTTTACTAATAGTAGAAGGGATACATGGCTGGTAGTCTTGCGTTTTATGTTGTAGGAATCTGAAGTTGTACTTCCATGGAAAATCAAGATCGGGACATCCAAGTGTTGCTAGTGCTACACACAGTACTTATGCGGGCATTTGTGTTTTTTACTGTTTTAATACAACTATATACAAAGTACGTACTACTTCAGAAACATAGGCTTCGTTCAGAAGATGTTTTTGTTGGATCTCGGTTTCTCGTGCCCGAACGCAGCGGAAGTTTTAAAATTTTATATTTTATTTTGAGAATCAAAATATATTTGTTTGAGAACTTGTATGGTTTTATGATTAAATATTTATAGGGCGTTAGAATTTTATACCTTTGGTGAATTAAATCAATTAGCTCCAACTAATCCGATATAGACGGATATAGATCTTGATGAATCCCTACGAACTTTCTTCAAGAACTTTATCCTTCAATCCTTCTAATCAGGTCCACGACTAGAAGATTTTTTCTTCTTCTAATTTGCACTAGAAAAATTAGAAGAAGTTTTTCCGTTGGAGATTAAAATATCGAGAGGCGGCTCAACCCTAAACTCTAATCAAGGTGGCCGAAAATATTGAGGGAGAGAAGGAAGTGATTTTCGAAAATCACTATCATGGAGGCTAGGCTTATGGCTTGCTTACTCTTATTTATAATTAAGGCATGACATTAATACACATAATTAACATTAATGGGCTTGATTAATTAATTGGGCTAGTCAAACTAGTTTAATTAATTAATCAAAGTCCATTAAGAACTTTAATTATTTAAGTATGTTGCACTTGTACTCCCACAAGCCCATTAAACATACTTCCCACTACATTTAATTTAATAATTAATAAACTCAACTTTTGAGCTTAATAAATTTAATACATTATAAATTCAACATTTGAATTTAATATTTAAACTATAAATTCAAATCCTTGAATTTATCACCTCCAAAAATTTAATATTTAATAAACTCAACTTTTGAGTTTAATAAATTAAATTCTCAAATTTTATAAATTTAACTTCTTGAATTTATTCTCTCAAAATTTAATCATCATAAATTCAACTCTTTGAATTTACTATATCATAATATAAATTCAACTCCTTGAATTTATTCTCTCAACGGGAACAAACGATCTAGTGCTTGTGTGACCCTCAATGGTTCAGGGATATACAGCTAGCCCTGGGTTCACAACTCCTTGTAATTCATGACATAATCCTTTATGCGGGCTTACCCTTATTTGCCCCTATCTATGTATCAACAATTGATAATGAGAATGTAAGAAATCGTATTTCTGATTAAACCAATCGAATCATGGTAAGAGCGTCTAGTAGCATCGCCCTATGATTTCCTGTGTATCATTGATAGTGACTTCAAAAATCAGTCAATTATGATTAGCGTACAGTACGGTCCTTTCATCTCATATATCCCGATCGAATCTGCAACCATTAGTTCATCGAGGGTTGCATAATAATTCGATAACTATGTGATACATATAAATAGTGACATCACATGTACCATTGGAGAACTCCTTCTCTAACGTACATCTCATACTCTGGCCAGAGATTCCACGCACTATTATTTCATAAGATCACATAGGATATCCACACTCGTAGGTGAGTGGTGAATTCCCGACTAAATGCACTGCTCCTATATGTGTCGCAACTGTACCCAATCTCGCCACCTAATGACTCTCCTGGAGCCGGTAAACGAGTCAAAGCGCAGCCCTAGCATATAGAGCCTCATTGTTGTCCCGGCTCGTAAGGACTAATGGTGTACAATCATAACCACGGACTTATCCTCTCGATGAATGATAACCACTTTGAAAGTCCGAGGGAGAGTTGTTCGATATAATCCTCGTATGACTACTCATCTACATGTTTGGACATCTCTATGCCCTTACCAAGAAATGCGGTACACAACATCACAGATGCTAGTCTCAAGCTCAAGAGCTTTTATCCAAGTTTTAGGCGGCTGAATCGACTAGGAACGAATTTAGATCATACAGTGTTTAAAAATGAGTTTCAACATCGAATTACGATTTATTTGTATTAAAGTATAATCAATGTCTTTATCTAAGTTTGATAACATGGGTATACAAATAAAGAAATAACAAACCATGAAATAATGAATTTTATTAAAATAAAGATTGTTTATTACAACTAAATCAATAAAATTCCTAGCCAACATTTGGCTTGCAGGGCATCTACTCTAACAATCTCCCACTTGTCCTATAGCCAACTACCTATAAACTTTAATCCCATTGCTTCGCGATGTTTCTCAAACAATGGTCATGGCCAGGGCTTTGTAAGTGGATCAGCAACATTATCTTCAGAGGGGACTCTTTCGACTGATATATCTCCTCTTCCCACTATCTCCCGGATGATGTGGAATTTCCTCAGTACATGTTTGGATCGCTGATGAGACCTTGGTTCTTTTGCTTTCGCAATGGCACCAGTGTTGTCGCAGTACACCGAGACTAGATCAACTCTATTAGGAATAACGCCCAACTCTTGGACAAAATTCCTCATCCAAACTACCTCTTTGG
This sequence comes from Primulina huaijiensis, assembly GCF_012295235.1. Lineage (NCBI taxonomy): Eukaryota > Viridiplantae > Streptophyta > Magnoliopsida > Lamiales > Gesneriaceae > Primulina > Primulina huaijiensis. The sequence goes on along the minus strand of NC_133308.1, from coordinate 10,828,515 downwards.
CTGCAGCAGATGCAGCAACGTATTCAACTTCATTGGTGGAATCCGCAACGGTGTCTTGCTTGAAACTTTTCCAAGAGACAGCCGCACCATTAAACATGAATACAAAACCAGAGGTCGATTTCGAATCATCTACATCACATTGGAAGCAAAAATCAATGTAGCCTTCCAATTTTAATTCTCCACCCCATAGACCATGAACAAGTTCTTAGTCCTTCTCAAGTACTTAAGAATATCTTTCATGGCATTCCAATGCATTGGACCAGGGTTCGCCCGATATCTTCTTGTGACACTCAAAGCGTAAGCAACATCGGACGTGTCGATACCATACCATACATGATACTACTAATAACTGACGCATATGGAATACATGTCATCATCTCTATCTCTTCATCAGTTTTAGGACACATAGCTTTAGATAGAGTAACACCATGACACATTGTTAAGTATCCTCTCTTGGACTCTTCCATAGAGAATCGCTTCAGAATAGTATCGATATAAGTGGCTTGGGTGAGTCTTAGCATCCTTTTTGATCTATCTCTATAGATTTGTATTCCCAATACATATGATGCTTTACCCATGTCTTTTATGGAGAATTTACTTGTCAATCATACTTTAGTTGATTGCAGTAATCCTACATCATTCCCAATGAGTAGGATGTCATCAACATAAAGTATTAGGAATGTCACTACACTCTCACTAACTTTCTTGTACACGCATGGTTCATCAGGATTCTTAGCAAAATCAAACACTTTGATAGTGCTGTCAAATATGAGGTTCCAACTCCTTGACGCCTACTTGAGACCATATATTGATCTCTAAATTTTGCATACCCTATGCTCACTTCCTAATGATGTGTATCCCTCAGGTTGAGACATATAAATTTCTTCTTTGATATCTCCATTGACGAACGCAGTCTTTACATCAATTTGTCATATCTCATAGACATACCATGCTGCTATGGCTAATATTATTCTAATGGACTTATACATAGCAACTGGTGAAAAAGTTTCCTCATAGTCAATTCCTTGCCTTTGAGTGTAACCTTTTGCAATCAGTCTTGCTTTGAAGGTCACTACCTTCCCATCCGTCCCAAGCTTTCTTTTGTAGATCCATTTGCATCCTATGGGAACGATTCCCTCATGTGGATCCACCAATTCCAGACTTGGTTTGAATACACAGAGTCCATTTCAGACTGCATGGCTTCAAGCCATTTGGATTAATCAGTATCAGATAATGTTTCTCTAAAGTTCATTGGATCACATCCAACACAAAACTCATCATGATCTTGTTCATGAAGAAGCGTATATCTAGCAGGTGGTCTAATAACCCTATCAGACCTCATAGGAGCTTGTACTTCAACTACTGGTTGTTGGGAAACGGGTTCAACTTCTATAGTTGAGGGAGTATCTTGAATTTCTTCAAGTTCTATCATCTTGCCTTTTCTATCTAATAAAAATTCTTTTTCTAAAAAGATGGCATTTCTTGAAACAAACAATTTTGCTTCATTGGGATAATAGAAATAATATCCAACAGAATTCTTTGGATATCCTACAAAGTAGCACAAATTTGATCTACTATCCGATTTGTCTCCCACTGTCTGCTTCACGTATACAGGATATCCCCATATTCTCATGTAAGAATACTTGGGAGTTTTTTCCATCCATATCTCATATGGTGTTCTATCCACCACTTTAGTATGGACATTATTCAACAACATTGTCGCAGTTTTAAGCGCAAAGCTCCAAAACGATGTAGGCAATTCAGTGAATCCCATCATGGATCGACCATGTCCATCAAGGTTCAATTTCGACGTTCAGAAACGCTATTCAATTGTGGTGTTGCTGGTGGAGAACAATGTGAGAGAATCACATTCTCTTTTAGATAACCCAAAAAATCAGCACTTAAGTATTCTCCACCTCGATCAGATCGAAGTGCCTTAATACTTCTTTCTAGCTGGTTTTCTATTTCAGATCTGGATTATTTGAACTTTTCAAATGCTTCAGATTTGTGTTTCATCAAATAAACATACCCATACCTCGAATTGTCATCACTAAAGATAATGAAGTAGGAATGCCCAAATTTTGTGCTAACACTTAGCGGGCCACAAACGTCCGCATGGATCAAATCCAGTAGACCTTGTGCAAGTTCCACGTTTCCGTTGAATGGGGTCTTATTCATTTTTCCTTTTAGACATGACTCACAAGTAGGTAGAGAATTTATGTCTGACAAGTCAAACATGCCTTCTCCCACTAGTTTGTGCATCCTTCTTTGAGAAATATGAACTAGTCTAGAGTGTCATATTTGTGAGGGATTTGGATCTTCTATTTTTCTTTTGTTTGTTGTTGTTCTCGTATGCGCTTGGACATTGTTTAACGGAATATCCTTTAATTTTAAGTTATAGAGATCATTTGTTAATTCTTCAGTTCCAATCAAACATTCATTCTTGTATAAATTGCAAACACCTTTAGCAAAAACATAAGAATAACCATCCGTATCAAGCATAGAAATAGAAATAATATTTTTAACCAATTCAGGAATAAATAAAACGTGTCTAAAAAACAACTTAAAATTATTGTCCAAAATTAAAGTAACGTCTCCAATGGCAGTGGCAGCAACTCTTGCTCCATTTCTTAGTCTTAGAAAGGTCTCACCATCTCTAAGCCTCTTGCTTCTTCCCATCACCTGCAAATCATTTCATAGATGAGAACCACATCTGGTATCCAATACCCAAGAAGAGGAATTAATAGAAACATTAACTTCAATATAAAACATATCATGGTCAGAACGCTTCTGGGCAAGATACTCCGCGCAATTACCCCTCCAATGTCAAGGCTTATAGTAGTGGAAACAGACTTGTTCTGACTTGTCAGGCTTTGTGGGCCACGGATTTGGTTTCTTGTATGGCTTTTTGTTCGGCTTGTTCTTCATCAGAGGGGCAGAACACTTATTGCCTTTATTTGGGGCTCCATTTTTCGTACCGGACGAAGAACCCACTAGAAGAACAAGCTTTTCCTTTTTAATTGTGGCCTCATAATTAGTAAGCATATTGACCAACTCTTCAAGGCTGGCCTCAAGCTTGTTCATACTATAATTAACCACAAATCCGTTGAACGAGGCAGGAAATGACATCAAGATTATATCAGTCGAGAGCTCACTAGGAATAACCACGTCGAGTCCCACCAATTTCTCAATGAGCCCAATCATCCTAACACCATGTTCATGGACTGAAGTCCTCTCTCGCAAGCGTGTAGTCATGAGTTCTTTCACAATAGCATGTCTCTCTGAATGAGTTTGTACAACATACAATTCTTTCAGATGAAGGTGAATGTCAGCAGCATTCACCGCCTCCTCGAACCTCCTCTGAAGTTCATTGGACGTAGAAGCCAACATGTAGCTCTTAGCTTGAAGATCATGGTCCCATCAATTCTCAAGCTTAGCTAGCTCAGTCCTACTGATATCTGGAGCTGCGTCCTTTGGTGGCTTCTTATCAAGCACATATGCAATCCTTTCGGAGTTCAGAACAATCTTTAAATTTCGAAACCAGTCGTGATAGTTATGGCCAGTCAATTTGTTTTGATCGAGAATGATTGAAAGCGGGTTACGAGTAGACATCATAAATATACTTAAAATGAAAACAGATAATGGTTACTGATAATTTGAAAATAATTCTAAGATATAAAATATAGATTTCATTTTATAAATTTTCCTCCCACTATTTTGACATTTCCACCACCCTCTGATGAAAAAGAAAAATCGTATTTTCTTAGTGTGCACGTAGAGTCCAATTAGCTAATTATAATCCCGAATAATATCAACCAATTATAATTTCTAAAAGGTAGAATCCAATTGCATACCTATGCAACATCTGAGTGTTTTGCCTCACGTTTAATAAGGACCTAATAATATGAAACCGTTTATTTTCACGTATCAAGCCAACCCATCAATATTGAATTGTAGTGGACGGTCGCCATGAGTTCTCCCAATAATATGAACCGAAGTAATGGGAGTTCCACTCAATTCACATCATATTTCCAGTGGAAGTCACAGCTTTCCAGCGTCCAGACCTCCCCAATAATATGAGCCAGACACTGTCCGCGGGTAGCGATCAACATGCAACCACGGTTGATGGAAGGCAAGGAAAAATTAAACTCTTTTAATTTTTACTTTTTTGGTTTGATATAAATTTTGAATCTTATTCAAAATGAGGGATTTTAATTTTAAAATTATCTCATTATTTTAATTTAAAATCGCGTGCCATGATTGTATGTTTGTCGGATTCATGCAACTATATTATTTAATAATATACATGCATGCATACTATTATATATCGCATATATTATAATATGACATTCAACAATAAATAAGAATGATCGATCGCCAACACTATCAGATCCATGTGAGCCAGACATGGATCCAGGTCCAAAACCTAGATGAATGCAAGGATGCAAATGCAACTATTACAAGAGCTTTCAGTATTTTACATGTCTTCATCTTGTGCATTGGATCCACCATCTTCCAGTCTTGATCTCTCACTATTTCTAATAATTACATTTAAGTAGTCATGTCACATAAGTGATACATCTCATAGGGGTGGAAACGAGCTATAAACCAGGCTCACTTTAATAATATCAAATATTAAGAAAATGAATAAAAGAGTAAAATATTCTAACATACACCTAATACATTGGTCAAGGCTCTCGATCATCTTTCATATATTTAATATCAAATATTAACATCAATTAATTAAACAAATTTAATTAACTGATAAATCATATATCTAACAATTTTATCACTAACCACCACAATTATTAAAGCATTTAATAAATTAAATAAACACTTTTATTTAATTTTCAATTAAATCAATAATAATTGATTTCTTATAAAAATCATTTTTATCATAAATAATTAAAATCATATTCTAATTATTTATTTTACAAGAAAATTATTAATTTTCTAAAAATTAATTTTCCAAAAGAAAAATTGAACAAAATTTCAAAAATATAAATTTTTCCCAAAAATTCAAAAAATAAGATAATTACACCCTAGGCCCAAACAATTCAAGCCCATCATCCAGCACGGTTCCCGAGACACTCCCAGGCAGCCGCTCGCGCTGCTCGCCCGCTGCCCGAACGTTTCGGGTATGGCGGGTCTCTTGTGCGCGCGGCGCCACGCGCAGCGTGCGGACGCTCCGCACGATGCGCCGTGCTGCGCGCGCACGCTGCGTGTCTCTATGCGCTGTGCGCACAGCCCTACGCGCGGTCTGCTCGGAACAGTTCCGGGCGGATCCGAATTTTTTTTTTTATTTTTCTGAAAAAATAATTTTAATGGTGCTACAATTTCTGAAAAATTTTCTTGTGTCGTTAGAAACAAATTGTTCAATATCAAAACCATACGATTTATAAAAACCTTGCTCTGACACCATTGTTGGATCTCGGTTTTCCCGTTCCCAAATGCAGCGTAAGTTTTAAAATTTTATATTTTATTTTGACAATCAAAATATATTTGTTTAAGCACTCGAATTGTTTTATGATTAAACATTCATAGGGCGTTAGAATTTTATAATTTTGGTAAATTAAATCACTTGGCTCCAACTAATCTAGTATAGGCGGATATAGCTCTAGATGAATCCCTACGAACTTTCTTCAAGAACTTTATCCTTCAATTCTTCTAATCAGGTCCACGACTAGAAGATTTGTTCCTCATCTAATTTGCACTAGAAAAATTAAAAGAAGTTAATATCGAGAGGCGGCTCAACCCTAAACTCTAATCAAGGGGGCCGAAAATATTGAGGGAGAGAAGGAAGTGATTTTCGAAAATCACTATCATGGAGGCTAGGGTTATGGCTTTCTTACTCCTATTTATAATTAAGTCATAACATTAATACACATAATTATCATTAATGGGCTTCATTAATTAATTGAGCTATTCAAACTATTTTAGTTAATTAATCAAAGTCCATTAAGAACTTCAATTATTTAAGTATGTTGGACTTGTACTCCTACAAGCCCATTAAACATACTTCTCAATATATTTAATTTAATATTTAATAAACTCAACTCTTGAGCTTAATAAATTAAATACATTATAAATTCAACATTTGAATTTAATATTTAAATTATAAATTCAACTCCTTGAATTTATCACCTCCAAAAATTTAATATTTAATAAACTCAACTTTTGATTTTAATAAATTAAATTCTCAAATTTTATAAATTCAACTCTTTGAATTTATTCTCTTAAAATTTAATTATCATAAATTCAATTCCTTGAATTTACAGTATCATAATATAAATTCAACTCCTTGAATTTATTCTCTCAATGGGAACAAACGATCCAGTGCTTGTGTGATCCTTAATGGTTCAGGGATACAGCTAGCCGTGGGTTCACAACTCTTTGTGATTCAGAACATAATCCTTTATGCGGGCTTACCCTGATTTGGCCCATTCTATGTATCAACAATTGATCATGAGAATTTCAGAAATCGTATTTCTGATTTAACCCATCGAATCATGGTAAGAGCATCTAGTAGCATCGCCCCATGATTCCCTAAGTATCACTGATAGTGCCTGCAAGAACCAGTCGATTATGATTAGTGTACAGTACGGTCCCTTCATCTCATATATCACGATCGAATCTGCAACCATTGGATCATCGAGGGTTGCATAATAATTCGATAACTATGTGATACATATAAATAGTGGCATCACATGTACCATTGGAGAACTCCTTCTCTAACTTACATCTCATACTCCTTCAGTTTTGGCATTGTTATGTCCAAACTGAAGTGGGTCTATACAAGTCTTATATTGATCAAAGTCTTTTAGTGGAAATCCTATCTTCGTGATAGAAGGGGTGACGTAGGAGTAATTGAAATCTCCGTACATCAAGAAACAAACCTTGTACATCTATTACAAGCTTTTCAGTTACTATATTCTATTTTTCAGTCTGTTATATTCCGCACTTAACTGTTAACTGACTGTGATCGCCTGACAAGATTTTGAGAATCTGTTTCTCACCAAACTGATTCAAACCTTCGAGAAAAAGTTAAAAACCATAAATGTTTATTCAAACCCCCCTTATAAACACTCCTTATCCTCTAACCGATCCTATCAAGTGGTATCAGAGTAGTTTGATCTTGTCCTTGAATACTCTTATCCACGAAAATGATCATTATGACTTCATTCAACAAAATTCCTATGTTTTCCAGAGAAGACTTTGATGACTGGAAAATCAGAATGCAGGCTCACCTAGCTGCACAAGATGACGATATGTGGTACGTCATTACTGATGGACCCATGAAGATATTGAAAGCCAATACAGCTGTTGCCATAACTGATGGGGCTCCTCATCGAATAGAAAAACCCAAAGAAGAATGGACAGCTGAAGATGAAAGAAAAGCCAACTTGGATAATGTGGCGAAGGATATCTTATACAAAACGCTGGATAAAGTCACTTTCAGCAAAATCAAAATGTGCAAAACAGCAAAAGAAATATGGGAGAAACTGATACAGCTGTGTGAAGGAAACGAGTAGACTAACGAGAATAAGCTATCAGTTGCCGTTCAAAAATTTGATAACATCAAGATGAAAGCTGGAGAATCAATGCATGAATACAACGAAAGAGTCAGTTGCATTATCAATGAGTTAAATGCACTTGAAAGGTGTATTCCAACAAAGTGGTTGCACTGAAATTTGTCAGGGGTCTTCCCAAGGAGCGGGATGTTAAGACCATGGCGATAAGGGAGTCAAAGGACCTAAACAAGGTTGAGCTCCATGACCTGTTTGCTGATCTGAAGGCTTATGAGTTTGAAATGCAGACTAGAGAAGGAGAACCTTCAACACCAGCAGCTACAACTGCTTTAACTGCAGTCAGACTGGAACCTACTGGTTCAGTTGACAAATCTACCGATCAGCTGAGCAATGATGCAATGTCATTGTTTGTCAAAAAGTTTGGAAGGTTTATGAGAAAGAATCAAGGAAACTTCCAGAAGTAATACAAGAGGAACAATCCTAAAGAAGAACCGTATACTTGCTACAACTGTGGCAAAGCTGGTAACTTTATTGCTGACTGTCCCAAACCAAAGAAGGACAGCCGAAAGAGGGAAAAAGCCCTATGAGCACAAAACAAGGACCAAGAATGACAAAAAGACATTCAAAAAGAAACATGAGGAACTTTTAGCTGAGGAAAGCAAATCTAAGTGAGCAGAAACTGACTATGAGGAATCAGAGCCTGAAACCTCATACAGTTCAAGTGATGATGAAGAAGAAGTCAAATGCTTGATGGCTGACAATGAAGAACTAGAGTCAGCAAGTGAACTGGTATTTGATTTCAGCTCTACTGATTTCACTCGTGAGGAACTCATTATCACATTGCATGACATGGTAAATGAGTATCACAAACTTGCTCGATCATTTTAGAAGGTTAGAACTGAGCAAAATGATCTCAATGACAACAAAATAGAAATTCATAAGTTAGTTGAACTGTTGAGTCTAAAAAGGGAGATGCACAGCAAAAAGCTGAAATGATTTAAAATCAAGCCTTGATATGTCAGTTAAAAACTGAAATTTCAAAACATACGTAACTGATTCAAGCTTGGAACAATTCTTCAGTTGCATTGAATGAAATGCAGAATTCTCAAAAATCTGTTGCTGATAAAACTGGTTTGGGTTTTAGCAATCATAATGAAAATTCTGCAAGTGATACACAGCCAAGGTTGAATGAAAACAAAGGAAAGTACATTACCTTTGTAAAATCAACAATGGTAAATGAATTTCTAGAATCTAGTAAACCAACTGTTCAACTGACTGAAAGTAAGAACAAAGGCAAACAATATGGAATTGGATATAGCTCTGAGAGTTCAAGTGATGAAAGAAACTGGTTGTCTAAACAATTCAGTCGCAAAAATCAGTACTCAAGGAATGGCTATTACAATTACTACAACTGTGAGCCAATTCAGAAACGATATCAAAAGAATAGTCAGTTGAAGAAGGATAAAAATCATAATATTTCATCCTCACACCAAACACACATTGCCAAGAATTCGAGAAACACCAATTGGAACACATCAACTGAGAACTCAGTTAGACCGGTCCAAGTCTAGGTTCCTAAAGGACTAATCTGTTTAGGACCCAAATGAATATAGATACCAAAATTATATACTATGTGTGATTGCAGGTAACATGATTAAACAAAGAATCAACTTGGTATCTAGACAGTGGCTGTTCAAGGCACATGACAGGAGATGCAAATTTTCTATCTTAACTGATCAAATATACTGGACCAAACATCAGTTTTGAAGACAACTCCAAAGGTAAAACTGTGGGTTAGGGTAAGCTTATCCATGGTAATTTCACAATTAAAGATATTTTATTAGTTGAGAATCTGAAGTATAACTTGATTAGCATCAGTCAGTTATGCGATAATGGATTCTTAGTTCAGTTTGACAAACATTTATGTTTAGTCAAAGATTCAACTGATGAGGTCATCCTAACTGGCAAACGTTGTGGAAACACTTACAAAGTCAGTTGGAATGATCAACCTTATGCACCAGTTTGTTTTATTGCTTCCAAATAATCTAAAAACTGGTTGTGGCATAAGAGACTGAACCACCTGAACTTTAAATCTATTGCATATCTGAGTAATTATGATCTTGCAACTGGTTTGCCTAAAATGAATTTTTCCAAAGATAAAATTTGTTCAGCATGTCAGTTTGGTAAACAAGTAAGATCTTTTTTTAAAAACAGGGTTGTAAATCTTCTTCCCGATGCTTAGAACTGTTACATATGGATCTATTTGGTCCTATACCAGTAATGAGTTTAGGGAGAATGAAATAAATCTTAGTGGTAGCGGATGAGGTTTGACAGAGGGACTGAATAAGGTCTGACAGAGAGACTGAATTCATCAATCAAATTCTTTCAAATTTTTTAAAAAAATACTAGAATTAAGCATGAGCTCTCAGCAGCTAGAACCTCTCAGCAAAATGGTGTAGCTGAGAGAAGGAATCGGACCCTTAAAGAAGCTGCTAGAATAATGCTTGATGATTCTGGTATTTCTCAAAGGTTTTGAGAAGAGGCAGTAAACACTGCATGTTATACTCAGAACATATCAATGATTAATAAGAATCATTTGAAAACACCTTATGAGATCTGGCATGGACGAAAAAGTGTGGTTTCTTACTTCAAAATATTTGGCTGCAGATGCTTTATACTCGTTAATGGTAAAAATCATTTAAAAGCTTTTGATGCTAAATCTGCAGACGGAATATTTCTTGGATATTCATCTGTTAGTAAAGTTTATAGAGTCTTCAACAAAAATCCTTTGAATGTTGGAGAATCTATTCATGTTGTTTTTGATGAATCTGTACTAACTGATAAGCCAACTGATCCAGTTGAGTTAGTTTATAGATTTACAGATATCAGTTTGGAGGATGATAATGAAGAAGAAAATTATATCAATCGAAACATCCTTCAAACACCTGAACCAGAAGTGTTAGATCAACCAGTTGAACAGGAAGCTGCTCATGATAATCAGTTGGTGGAGCCTATTGAAAATATTCAGTTACCAACTGATGCAGTAGAAACTGAAACTGAAGAAAATACTCAGTTGGAAACTGAAGCAGTTGCTAAATTCGTTGCAACAAATGCAGAGTACAGATGGAAGAAATCACATCCTCCGGAATTGATAATAGGTAATCCATTTGATCCGATAAAAACTCGCAATCAAATGATTAATCTATTTATTCATTCAGCTTTTGTTTCCCAACTTTAACCAAAGAAAACTGATGAAGCTCTTGTTGATCCTAACTGGATAAATGCTATGCAAAAAGAATTAAATTAGTTTACCCATAACAATGTCTTGAACCTTGTTCCAAGACCAGTTTCAAAAACTATTATCGGTACAAAATAGGTGTACAGGAACAAACTGAATGAAGATGGTTCAGTTGTGCGCAACAAAGCAAGACTAGTAGCACAAGGATACAGGTAAGAAGAAGGAATTGATTATGATGAAACATATGCACCAGTTGCAAGACTGGAGGCAATCAGAATATTCTTTGTGTAACATACCGTACTTTTACCATCCAAAATTTGCGGAAAAATTAAAATTTTCTTAAACATAAAATAACTTTCAAAGTTTGCCATAAAATATCTCAACCAAGTCCCCCATAAGACATGGTTGTTCAAAATAACTACAATAAAATTTGCTAACAAAAGGTTTGCTCAAAGTGTTTCCATCAAAATATGAAATCGGAGTAATTTAACTTTTGCATAAAACTTAAACATGGCGGTCCTCGGGTTTAGCCTCCAGCTCAGTCCAAGCCTGCCCCTCGGTCGCCACCTCCTGTCTCCTCATCAACATACTCACCTGCATCATCAAGTCTAGTGAGTCTAAAGACTCAACACGTATAAACCGGAATAACGAGTATTACGTAATAAAACCACATGCAACTTTAAAATAGAGCGTACATACTAAAACTGGAACTTGCATACTTGAACATCATGAACTTAAATTAGACGTGCCAACAACATAAAGCTTTTCTTAAACATACTTGCATCATAAACTTGAGCGTACGTAACGTAATTTTTGCGTAGAGGCATTTTCAAAGCGAGTGACCCATAACATAATAAAGCCTGATCAGACACACGACAGCACTGGGCTGACAGGGACGTATCCACTGCCGCATACATAAGATCCCCTTTCATAAGTTTAACGGGGGGATTGGTCCCTGGTCATAAGTTTACCGCTTCCCAATCCTGATCTGCACCCGTTCATAAGTTTAACGGGGCGGAGAGGTCCTCGGCCACGTTCACCGACTTCCAAACCCATTCATACATTTGGTCACAAGACAATTAGCATACCTCAAAACTTAAAATATTTTCTTTTGCACGTCGTCATACTTACTTGGCGTTGAGGGATTCGTTGGACATCGATTGGGGCCGTTGCCGCACTTACTAACATGAATTCCAATGCTTAATCTTGCATAACTTAGACGTAAATATCATGATTACTTACGGGCTCGATCAATTCCTTAGGACGTTCTAAAATTCCGATGACTCGATCTTGTAAATCATCGTACTAAACCATGACATCAATCTCAAAGCATACTATAAAATTTTCCCAAAATGACAATCACACGGACCCCGTGCCTAGGTCCGGCTCCGGGTCCGTGTCCGTGCGGTGCAGTGTGTTGTGAAGAAAAGGGAAGGCACGGACCCCGTGCCTAGGTCCGAGTAGGGGTCCGTGTAGACTTTGTAAATTGACCCTTCGAAGAAAACAAAGGCACGGACCCCGTGCTCTGGTCCGTGTGGGGGTCCGTGTCCCCGCGGTAGGAGAAAATCCACGAATTTTTCTGTGCAAGAATTTCTTAACGTTCTAAACTCGGTTGCACGGACTATGAACGGACACCCCGAGACCCATCTTAGCATGCTACTACGTTGACAACATTGGTACAAACACCTCGAAACAACGGCGTTAAACCTACGACACAATGCTACTCAAAACATGGAGATTGACATCAAATTGTTTCCTACGACTTCTAGTGAATTCAAGTGCCTATCGACACTAACCGGTAACCCAAATGCCAACTCAACATCATACTAAGCATACCTATACACAGAAACGATGGCCTGTGGATCTCTAACGAAGCCTGCAACAATAAAACTTCAAGAACGCATCAATACAAAATTTTCTGAAAAACGCATTTTGAGCATTCCCACGAGAAACGCCATAACTCACTCAATTTTTGTCCAAAAATTTCTAATCTTATATCAAATCGAAGGTATCAAAAGGTTCTACGATTTTTATGTTGAATGTTTTCTCAGATTCACGACCGAAAAGTCGCAGTATTTAAAAAAGATATTAAAAACGAGTTTTCAGATCTAAAATCTATTTCAAAATTGATCCAAATCATTTTCCGCTCAAACGACGAACGTAACACATGTATTTTTATGCATAAAACAACACAACGCATAATATGACATGATCGATGCAGCAAAAAAAAGATTATACGTGCCTTTTGATGATAAACTTTACCGAAGCGGAGATACCGAAGCGGAGATGGCGCGAGGGTTGATCCGGGACGACTTGGCTCGATTTTTTTTTGAAGAAAACCAGCGAAAGTTGCTGGAATTGCAATGGAGAAGTGGGGCGGCTGCTAGGGTTCTTAGGAACCTAGGTTTTCTTTCTCAAATTGAATAAAAATCTGAATGTGTAGTGATTGTGTGAGTTTAGGCGTTATTTAATGTGTGTAAAAGTGTGTAAGTGTGTGTGAGTGTAGAAAACGTGTGTGTGTATGATAATTAGGAGAAAGTCTAGCTAAATTAACTATATAAAATACTAATTAAAGGTTAACACACACTAATTTAATCAAACTCTTCAATTAACATAATCACACACCAATTTTAAAAGTTTTAAATTCTAAAATTCACCTAATAATTAAATTTGGCTTTAAAATACTAACAACATAATAAATTAGTTAAAAATGCCCCGTCCTTAACTTAAAATAAAATACCGCATTTTAAATTGCCAAAAATCGTCACCGGGTCTTTTCCTCCATCCCGCCTCGAATAATCGCCTGAAACATGAAACTCGAAAAATATTTTTAACGTGCATCACATAAACATAAATATTTTAAACTAATGCATTTTCATAAATCATACATGGCTAAAACTCATTTAAAATTAATTAAATGCTTTAATAATTAAATAAATGCATGGGTTATACGCGTACTGAATTTGGGTTTTACACTTTGACTATGCATCATTCAAGAATTTTAAAGTCTACTAGATAGACATGAAGAGTGCATTCATGAATGGTCAGTTGCAAGAAGAAGTCTATGTTGAACAACCTCCAGGTTTTATCAGTCATCATTTTCTTGATCATGTCTACAATTTGAACAAAGCCTTATATGGTCTTAAACAAGCTCCAAGAGCTTGGTATGAAACTCTTTCAAATTTTCTAATTGATCACGATTTTTCTGTTGGATCAGTTGATAAGACTTGTTCAAATTTTCTAAGAATGATCATATTTTACTTGTTCAAATTTATGTTTATGACATTATATTTGGGTCAACTAACCCCAAACTATGCGAGAAATTTGCTAAGTTGATGCAAGATAAATTTGAAATGAGCATGATGGGTGAACTGACATTTTTCCTTGGACTGCAAGTGAAGCAATTGGAGACTGGTATTTTTATCAGTCAAACTAAATACATGAAGGAGTTGCTCAAGAAATTTGGCATGGAATCATGTTCAGCTGCAAGTACTCCCATGAGTTCATCAGTAAAACTAGACACTGATCAAAGGGGAATATCAATTGAGAGGACACTCTACAGAGGTTTAATAGGTTCATTATTGTACCTAACTGCTAGTCGTCGTGATGTTGTATTTGTTGTCTGTAAGTGTGCTAGATTTCAAGCAAACCCTAAGCAATCACATTTTTCAGCTGTCAAACGTATTTTAAAATATCTTAAAGGCACGCCAAATTTTGGGTTATGGTACTTTAAATACTTTTCTTTCAATTTAGTTGGATATTCATATGAAGATTATGCAGGATGTAAGCTTGATCGTAAAAGTACAAGTGGATCATGTCAGTTTCTAGGAGACAGACTGATTTCTTGGTTCGGCAAGAAGCAGACATCCATAGCTACTTTCACAACTTAAGCAAAATATCTTGCTGCTGGAAGCTGCTGTGCTCAACTGCTCTGGATCCAGCAACAACTGAAAGATTATGGAGTTATTGCGAAAGAATATTCACCCATATTTTGTGACAATACTAGCACGATTGCTATCACTTACAACCCAGTTCTTCACTCAAGGACCAAGCACATAGATGTCAGGCATCACTTCATCATAGATCATGCCTTGAAGAAAGCCATCAGACTGGAGTATGTTTCAACTGAACAACAAGCAGCTGACATCTTCACCAAACCGTTGCCCGAAACTAAGTTTTATTACTTTCGCAATATACTTGGTTTAATTGATTTAACTTGATTATATCATGGTTATTATCATTTTATTGATTATCAGTCGTAACTAAGTCTTTTATCATATGTTAATTGCTCAGTCAGTTAGTTGCCAGTTAATAACATTTCAGTCGAATTATTTTCAGTTGCATGATATTCGTCTAACACCAGTTTGTATGCAGAAAAGTAAAAAGACAACGATAAACTAAATAAAAATTTTATTTATTATAAACGGAGCGTACATTGATGATTTTTTTCTTAACAGCAGACCTCCACAAGTTCAACCAACCGGTTAAATCCCCTGTGGAAGTCTTCAGGAACCCCGCTGAAATAGCAATGTGTTTGAGAGTCCACCTCTCTTTCTTAAGCATCAGTAGGTAGACACCTGCATCTGTGAAGATGTCCACCTCATCAGCAACGCGCAGGAGCCGTCGATATTTCTTCATTTGTGCCACACGTTTGGGGGTGGCAACTGCTCCTCCCTGCTGAAGGGACTGGAGATCTTGAAGCTTTTGCAAGAATCGGAGAATCTTGTGGAAGACTTCATCTTCCATGGCATTTTTCCTTTTTACCAACGTTGAATCCATGAATTCTTCGGCCATGTCTGGAACCTAAGAACTGCTTGCACCTGCCATTATATCTCTTGAAATATTAATTTGCTAATGTGTTAAGACTAACCGTGTTATTCCTATTTATAACCCAGGTTCAAAGCAACTGAAGGTACGTAATCATTACACCCGATGTTTCATCTTCTGAAGCATAAGATTTATTTTATTTTATTACGTCACTCTATCTATTGTTTAAATTTTTGAAATTTAAAAATGCATTTATTAAGGGAGAATATCGTTTTAAGAGGTTAACTGAGAAGACATTAGTTAGTGAATTTTCATCAGAAATGATTCAGTCTCTCAACTGATCGTTCGGCTGATAATTTAATTAATCTTCTCATATAAGTTAACTAATTAATCGTATTTTATTCCAAATCAAGTGATGTGACTGTTATTTTTCGCATTAATTGATGAATAGTGTTTTAAAACGTGGACCTACTTGAACCATTTAAAATTGTACACACGTTTTTAGCACACGTACACACTTTTTTATTCAAATTTCCGTGGACTAACACGTGTCCAGAAATTGAACAGTCACTTACATATGTACCTTTCCCCGCTCCAATTCAGTTCTTCCTTACGCGAACATTACTTTTCAGAGCAAATTCATACTCAGAACTTTTACCTTGCAAAATTTCAGGTTTTCTAACTCTCAAAAATGGCAAACCAAGTTCCCGCCAATATTCTGAATGCTATGGCTGTCAACTTTGAATCTGTTCTATCAGTCAATGATGTCGATGTCAAGAACGTATTTCTGAAATTGGAAGCAGCCGGCTTATAGACATTTCTGGGACAATCCTCTCAAGAAATTTATCCACATGAGCTTCATGAATTTTACTGTTGATGGAAACGTCGTTGTTACTATCAATGGTCAGTTTCTGATCATTTCTGAAGAATCTTTCGGCAAACTGTTTCAATTGCCAACTGATGGGCTTAACAATTTCTCTGAGGTCAAAGTTTCTGATATTGAGGAGATGCAGTCTCTTCTGTTAGCTGATGGTCGGAAAATAAAAGTTTCCAATCCCAAGAAAGAGCTCAAGCCAGAAATTCAACTACTGGCTGATATTTCAGCCAATGGGATACTAGCTAAGGCTGGTTCATTTGATGCCCTTACTCTTGAAAAATTTCAAGTCATGACGGTGATCATGGCTGAGAAGAAGATGAACTGGATGAATATTATTTTCACTATTCTGAGAAATATGCTTCAGTCAACGAAGAAGTCACGGGGATATGCCGTGCAAATCAGTTTTCTACTGAAGATGAAGGGGCTAGTGGGTGATACTGCTGAGAGATCATCCAAGTTCAAAGTCTACAATGCTAAGAACGTCCCGCCACCAAAGACCAAATTGGACATCTCTACTGAACAATTTGTAAAAATCAAAAAGGATATTGGGACGCAACATGAGGCTCCCAAATCAGTCAAAAAGGCAAAGACTCTAGCTCAGCTGAAGATGGCCAATAGGAAACTGATTGTCAGTGAATCAGATTCTGAGAAGACACCCTCTCCAAAGATTGCCAATAAGCTGAGAACCCAGAAAACCAAGCCAGCAGCTGTGCTGGAAGCAATCCAAACTGAACGATTGAAGTAGTAAGAGGCTCAACAGCCTATTCAGGCTATTCCACTGAAAGCTATTCCAGCTGAAGTCTCAACTGCGGTTCAGTTACATCCACCAACTGCTCCATCTAAAAAGCCCATCACCACATCTGTTGAAAAGAAGAAATTAGCGGGAGTCAAAGTTCTTATGACCCATATTAATCGCCCTACTATTCTTCCTCCTGCACGACCTAAAGGAGTTGTAATTCAGGAACTGGTGGATAATACTCAATCAGGACTGAGCATCCCTCATGTCCTTACTGATCAAAAAGGCAAGGGAAAATTAATCGAAGAGCTCAGGCCAACTAATGTCATTCAGACTCACATTGATCTCATTTGGAAACAGGTCAATGCTTTTGCTGAGTCTCACCTGGAAACTTATGATGCGTCGGTGAGATTTAGAACTCATGTTTTTGCTAAACAGTTGAGGAGGAAGTCTCAACTGGAAAAATTCATTAAACTGGAAGCAGCAGTTTTCAAAGTTGTCAAAGATGCTACCATTGTTCAGGCACTGAATAGAAAAAATTATTTCTTTGATCAAATAAGAGCCAAGAAGTTGTATCAAATGCTTGATAAACGGAAGAGCAATTACAACCCAACCAGTCCAACTGCTTACAATGAAAGAGCTTTGTTTATTCAGTTGGATACGGACCTTATCGCTTTACAATTGAAATAAAACATTGAGAACTGGATCAAGAGTTGGTAATTCCAGCAGATCCCACAGAATCTTCAGAAGAGGAAGCAGAAACTTTATCTCAGAACAGAAAGCCATCCAAAGAACCGGCTACAACTTCAACTGAGCCAGTCAAGGATGTTCCTCAATCATCTTCTGCTACCGATCATCTCATATACATTGATGCTGAATTATCTCTAGCAAATATTGATGAAATTATCCAATCAGTCACCGCAGAATTTCAGCCCAATGTGTCTTCAATTGATCCAGTAGCCGTGGAGGCTACATTTGATACAACTGAGGAACCAGTTCAGTCTTTCATCCCAACTGAA
Organism: Primulina huaijiensis; assembly: GCF_012295235.1. NCBI lineage: Eukaryota > Viridiplantae > Streptophyta > Magnoliopsida > Lamiales > Gesneriaceae > Primulina > Primulina huaijiensis. The sequence goes on along the minus strand of NC_133308.1, from coordinate 10,810,349 downwards.
CAAGAAGTTCCACCTGAAGAGCCGGTTCAGTCAAGTATCATGACTGAACAGGTAGTTGCTGAAACAATGGAGGTTCATCAGTGCTTAACTGAAGACATTCCAACTGAAACACCACCATTAGTTTCAGTTGATCACTCAACTGAAAAACCATCTGACTATCAAACTGATAAACCAACCACTTCTTCTGATCTGAATCGTTCTTCTCCTCCCCAGCTTCAACAGGAAGCCCGTGTAGAAGATGCTCCAGAAATGGTATGTGCAGAAACGGTAGCAACAGACAGGACTATGGTGATCTTTGATCAAGCTACCAAAGAACAGGAACCTGGGACATCTGGACCTATATCTCCTCATCCTTCAATGGATATTGATTCAGTACTTGAAGAGATTCAGGTCATCCAGCACAACCTGTCAAATATGATGACCGTCATTTCAGACATCCAATCTACTCAGCTTTCTAATACTCTAAAGCTGAATTCTTCAAATGAATTCAATTCTGGGAGACTGAAGCAAATTCAAGCTATTGTGACCTTTCACTCATTTACAATGGAAGAAATAGAAAAGAATAGAGGTATGGCTGAAAGTCTTTCCCTAACTCAAGATGCAATTAGCAAACAGGTTGAATTTTTGGAGACAACTGTTTCCAGAAAGATAGACATGCTGAAAACTCATATGCTCAATGTTTTCTCAGACGTATCCACTACTGTTAAGATCTTATCAACCGATGTTCGGAAGTTATCTAACAAGATGGATGCGTTTGACAAAAAAAGGGAAGAGACTAAAGCTAAAGCTCAACTAGATCAACAGCAACAGCAAGACAAAGAGAAGAAGTCTCACAGAAGAACTTTCAGTAGTTGATTGATTCGTTTTAGCAGATTTTTAAGATTATTGAATATTATTGTACTCTTTCATTCCTTGTACAAATCTGTACACTGAGAGAGTTATCTATAAAGAAGCTCAGTTGTTCAATATCTTATTTTATCTACAATGAGCTCAGTTGATCAGTTCTTTGTGAGAACCCGAGATTTTCCGATCAGAAATAAATCATGTAAGAAATACGAGCTTGAAATTTAGCTTAATATAAGCTCAACAACTTTCATTCTAACTATAAACTTGAATATTAAATTAGATTTTCAGTAAATTTAACTCAATTAAATAGCTTCAAAGCTCGGGGATTAGCTCAACGGGAGGCCAAGCTGCAAATAACATCATCAATTGAAGAGTTACTACGGGAGGAGTAAAACCCCAGCTCAAGGACTCGATCTTTCAGCTCAAAGCAGCTCAACCGAGCTTGTCCTAACAAGACCAAAGAGAGAGCTAAAGGAGGAGATAAAGGTTTGGACAAATTAAGTATGCAAGAAATGACCTTTGAGTAAACCCATGGAGGAGCTGCGGGAGGAGCTAAGGGCTAGGACACATTAATGATGCAGGAAATGACCCTATAGAAAACCAATGTGACTCTTGAAGAATGCATGGGATTTTGGACTACATTTATTGCTAATCTTGGAGACCAATGGATCGGCCAAATGGGTAGATGGAAAGCCATTTTTTTTCTATAAATAGGACCTCAAGGTTGAAAGAAAAACACACTCAAAAAGCCTTAAAAATTCGGCTCCCTCTCCCCCACCCCAAAACCTCTCGGCCGACTCAAGCGAGGAAGAAGCTTCGTTCGTGCGGTTCGAGTGCTACAATCCTATGTTGAAGTGCACCAGGACACATTTATGGTGCAAGGAATGACTCTTGGTGCTTGGAATTACTTTGACCACCATAATGATCACATTAAAATCCTTTCTTGGATTCCAAGTGGTCGACCAAAAAAGGCTAGGTGGAAGGTCCTTTCTTTGCCTATAAATACCACTCACTTGGTTGAGAAAAAGCACACCACAATACCTCTCAAATTTCGGCCGAAGGAGAGCAAGGAAGGGAGAAAAATTCTTGCAGTACAGGTGATCAAAAATTCGCATCGAAGTGCTACTAAAATCAAGTCTCGGTCTACTCAACGAAATAGTCGAAGTGCTGCTCGATTAGGGACAGCATTTGTTGAGGTTAAGTCGAAGTGCTGCTCGATTTTCAAAAGAAAACTCCGTACAAAAATCTGCAAATTCGGTAAATAGGCTTTCGTTAAATATGTTGTTGTATTTTTAAACGTCAATATAAATAATGTGACATGCATGTAGGTGAGTCCCCTTTTTCGAAAATATTAGTATGTTCTGTTTAAAAATTCAATCGATTATGTGTTCTCTTCTATGCTTCGAAATTCTTGGTTCCGCTGTGTCCGTAAGAAAACTCTGAAATCTGAAAAGTTCTGTCTGTTACCTCTGAATTCTGTTTTCACTGTTCCGATTCGGATTTGAAATGGGACGAGAATTGTGATTCTGTCTGGCCCTCAATGGTTGGTATAAAACCATTTCTGTTTGGCCTCCAATGGTGTGTATAAAACCATTTCTGTCTGGCCCCCACCGATGGGTATAAAACCGAGTTCTGGCCTCACCCCTTAGAGGACTAACATATTGAGGATAATTTGACCATGGAAATGAGATGAGTAACAGTGTTGTGTCTGTCTGTGATTTGTTCCAAAATGATCTGATTCGCTCCTGAATTATTCTTAACCATCTGTTAACATCTGTTTTACATTCGCTTCGTTTCTGTTATGATAAGAATAAAAGTTTTGAAAGTTTGTTAAAGAAAAGTTTTAAGAAAACTAAGTTCTCTATATGTATCATTGGGAATCGATCGATCCCCCACTTGCTGAGTGTTTTCCAAAACACTCACCCATTACAAATTACATATAAAACTGAAGAGCAAATAAATGAGGAGGAGCAAGAAGCTTTCTAGGGTTGGTGAATCGATGATCAAGATCAAGACTCAAGAGTTTCTGTTTTTCTTTTGTTCCCGCTTCAAAATACTCTGATGTAATTTCCATTTCAGTGTCATTGTAAAGACATTATTGATTTTATGAAAAAGATTGGTTTGATTTGATACGAGGCTTAATTGTTTGCAAATAATTGTTAAATAATGCCGGATGTCATCGATGCGTCGGACTCGGGGCGTGACATTTAAGTGGTATCAGAGCCGCCAGGTTCATAATCCCGCTGGGATTTTGACAGTAAAATTTTGGCAAAAGCCTAGTGTATCCCAATCTGAGTCCAACTTTCATTTGTTCCCTAATTTTCGAACACTTCAAAAATCTATCCCTTCAATCTTTCCGCAAATCCTTAGTATCAAAAACTTTCCACGACAACTTTGTTTCTATTATTTGTTCCTTTCTATCCTTTATACAATTCTGATGATTTACCTCGATCTTTATCCTAGGAAATTTTTGCTCCACGTACGCGCGAACAGGCTGCCCTTCGTATGCGTTAGCTTACCATCGATAATCAAGTTAGGGAGATAGCGACTTTGAAGGTGCAACTGGCTAAGGAGAAACTGGTAAAGCAGGAGCTTAGTGAGATTAGGCACATACTAGAGACTGACGTACATCGATTGACTCATTACTTGGACTTGGCTGAGAGCCAAATTTTACAGATACCGACTGATTCGGCTCGCATTGCGTGCTTAACTTCACTAAACAAGGATCTGCTGGAAAGAGTTGAGACAGAGAGAGATAGCGCGCTACTCAGGATCGTCAACGTCAGGAAGATTTCAGTGCCAAGCAAGAGCGGTACAGCTCAAAGCTCCACGGCACTATGGGTACACTCCAAGATCAGAACAACTATTTGCACCTGGTAATAGAGAACATGGAGGAAGAGGAAGAAGCACCGATGGAGGTGGCCGATGACGACAGTGATAGCGACAGCAACGGAAGAGAGATGATAGATTAGATTAGTATCAAGATTATAATAAAAGTATCTGGATTGTAATAAAATTGTGATTAAGAAAATATTATGTACCGAATTATTTTGAAACTTTCTATTATCTTAGTGCATATTTAAAATTGGATGAGTATACTATCAATAAAATTGTGTTTTTATCTTTATAGGAAAACAAACATGAATCTTCAAAGCATTATAAATGAACTTCAAAAACAACTTCAGGAAAAGGAGACATAAATTAAAACACTGAAAGAAAAAAATGAAAAACTTGAGAGAGACAACTACCAGTTGGATGGGAATAACGTATGCATGATGGAGGATCTTCGTGAAGCCAGAGAGTAAGAGAAGAGACTACGCGAGGACGTTAGACGTTATGCTGCTTATCATCTAGAGTCGGAACGTCGTCACGAGATCACCAAGCAAGAGTTAAACAAAACTCAAGATAGGATTTTTACACTCCAAATCTGGGATGATGGCCTTCTCAAAACACAACGCCATCTTGAAGAACAGATCGAAGAACAAGAAATTGATGAAAAAGTATTCCAATCAACAATACAGGAGCTCCAGGAGCAAGTAAACAACCTTGACCACCACAACACACAGTTGCAAAATCATATTGATCAGCTACAGAATAACATGATCACTATGGAGGAACTCTTGGAAGAACTTGAAGCTAAACAAGAAGAAAATCCTATTGTAGAAGAGGAGATTAATGAGGCAATAGGAGACGGTGAAGTCATAGATGAGTAGGGAGAGAACTCTAGATTAGGCATCGACTGTATCCAGAATTATTTGATTAATCCTTTGTTTTGAAACTTTTGATTGTATGAATTTCAAAATTTAATGAAATTTTTTTTATTTTACATCATGGCACATAAATTAATAAAATACATGTTTATAGGAAATGGCAGGTAGACCACCCAGAAATAATCGAAACAACAGAAGAGTTAATCAAAGCGAGGATGAGAATCCCCCAAGAGTAAATCTCAGCCAGGAGGATATGATGTCAATAGCCACCATTGTAGCCGCCACGTTGCAAGGAATCGTGAACCCCCTTGCCAACGCTATCCAGCCACCACCGGAACAACAACCGAGTGGAATTAAATACCATTATTGTGGGGACCCGGACGCTAATCATCTTCTTCATCGTCATTAGGATCAATATACTAAACAAGTAATTAGGGTCATAAATTTTTTTTTTCTAAATTATATGAGTGCGCAACGATGAAATAAATCTTATTTCATATACAAAATCAATATTCAGATCTAAAGTACAAATCTAGTACAATAAGTATTCAAACTAACACTAAGGTTCAACTACTACAAATCCAGAGCTGAAACCTATCTACATCGAAGTCCTGAATCACCACGCTAAACTCGTCTTCTCTCATCTTCTTCTTGACCCTGATCCTGTCCCACCTGTTGTCATGCACACATACAAACAAGACAACAGCCGGATACTCCGGTGAGAATAAATCCCAGTATAAATAATGTAGACATGCAATCATATAACTGATATAAAGCATGAAGTAAATCTTATCACATGTAGCATAATCAAACAACATGTATCGTTACTAGACTGTAAATAAAACATGAATTGAAATCTACGAAACATAAATCAATACAAGTCTGTAATTCAAGTTCTTGACTCGACATCTAAAACTCGTCTCATCTCTCATTTAATCTAGGGATCCCGGTGAATAAGAACGTAACAAGTCTCCCACCTACTACTACCAGTCGCGGTGGCGGTACGTTCTTATTTACGGACTTTGGCCCTCTCTATATCGAATATCTATGATAAGAGAAACTCTACTCATAATCACGTCGATATGACCAAACGTCCGGTGTCTTGGAGTATCTAACAAGACTCTGCCTATTCTGACAAAGTGAAATGGGTCACTAATCTAACCCCTCTGTCAGCGACTCTTACTGAATAGTTAACTGTTCTCTACTTTCTAAGTCAATAACATAAACATAATCATTTAAAACACAAAGGTATATCAAATAAAACAATACCATACAAGTATGTGGTTTAGGGAAACTTGTGTTAACTCTGACTCAAGTCGATCTCCCAGTTAACATCGATTTATACCTTAATCTTCTTGATCTGACGAAGACGAAGTCTCGAATTCAACTTTGTCCATACCTAAATCTGGAAATGACAATATCGAATAGATACAATATCAGTATATAACTTAGTTCAAAACCTGTCCTGATCAATACTCAAATCAAGATATAATCTGATCAATATCCACGATACAACGATACAGTCTCAATCAATACTGAATATGATCAATAACAATTTACGGATGTTTCGACGGCGTAACAATACAATCTCGATAACCCCGTCAATCTCAACATCACATATATACTACCAGAACTCATAATCAATATCGGTATAATTCATACTCTCAATTCTGTATAATCTCTATCATAACAGTTCTGAAAATCATAACAATTACATAAACAATCCGTTCTTCAATCTGACTTCAATTATTCAAGGTCTACTGTATCAGAAATACCATATATCAGAAATACCATATATGATTCTTATTCAATTCTAACAATATCATAATTTCAAATCATATCCAAACGTAACAAAACTTACGTCCAGTTGTAGCCTACGTCGATAGGAACATGATATTGAAGTCGGATTCAAAATCTAAGAGACGGATTGAAATCTAAAGGCGTAAGATTTCACAACTTTCTCCCGGAGCTTTCTCGTTCTTTCTCCGTCTGAGTTCTGAGGAATCAATGAAAGTTTTTATATATATACATCCAATTGCATGAATACGATACGTGTCCCATTCTTCTTTCTTTCTAGTCGGCGCTCGGGAGGTTAAAAACTACCGCTCGAGCGTGGAACTTTCTGTCCGAGCCTTCCGTTGTCATCCACTGGCGCTCGGGCGGTAATATTCTACCGCTCGGGCGCCAGACATTCTGCCCAAGCACAATCTTTGCAACCACTGGCACTCGGGCGATCAAACACTACCGCTCGGGCACCAGACTTTCTGTCCAATTCTCAAACTTGTGTTGCACTAGCGCTCGGGCGGTCACAACCTACCGCTCGGGCGCCGCACCTTCTGCCCGAAACATAATCCTATTGAACACTGGCGCTCGGGCGGTTATTTTCTACCGCTCGGGCGCCACTCTTTCTGTCCAAAATTTACACACTTCATATGTTTTGCCCAAATATGATCTCGGAGTAATCCGTTTATAATCTTATCAAATCATAATCAATAATCTCCGCTTAATCATGATCTAAAATCTCGGGCATTACATTTCTCCCCCCCTAAGATACGATTTCGTCCCCGAAATCACAGGTAATCAACGTAGATATCAAAATGAAATGTATAGTATAGGTTAATCAGAAAACTCATCTCAATGAACAATTCTGAAATCTCAGTCTCATATCAGATTCTGTCTTTCAGATAGATTCTTTAATGTCTTGTCAACTTTACTGTCTTTTCAACAGCAGAATACCTTTCATTCTGAATTATCTTTCTTTGACAGATCTCTGATTCCAAACTGGAATAATAAGACAAGAAGATAATACCACTCAAAATCACTCTGACAGAATCAATCTCACAATACTGGTTATACAACATCCGTATATACCAATCAACAGCTCCTAACAAATCTGTTAATTCCTGTCAAGGTTATATTCAATCCCCGGCTTCACATACCAACAGTCATCCTTCGACGTTGGCATATTTAGTCTATCTATTCTGAGCTGTCTTCATTTCCTTCTGAATCAGCTGAATTTTCTTTGTCATATCTCTGATCCTATTAGATCTAATCTCAGGTATCTCCGAGATATTATCCCTAAATAAAGGAAATCTGTAATTCTCACTGTACAATACCTCGACTGAAGCTATTTCAATACTCCTTTGATAGCTATCGTAGTACAATCATTCACAAAGTGACAATACATCGTATCAACTAGTGCTAACATCCAGCACTACAGCTCTACAGATATCGTCCAGTATCTGGATAGTTCGCTCCGACTATCCATCGTTATATAGACGATAGGTAAAAGAGGTTATTGAATATTCTGCCAAAAGTACAAAATCCACCGAAAATCATGGTATAATATAATCAACTTTGGCATTCAGTGCATTCTCTTTTCTTTTCTGACATAATTCTCAGTCGTCTAGTCATGTCTGTACGTATTCCTGTACAATAGAACGTATGCAAATTCGAGCAATCTGTCAATCACAATCACATTATAGCACAATTTGCGAAACGATTTCAGTAGTTTTGTCACAAAGTTCATCGACATGTACTCCCATTTCTATTTCAGAAATCAATAATATATATAACCAATCTCCTGGTTTCTATCTTTCTGTCTTCATCTGTCGGCAAGCTAGATATTTCAGTCCCAACTCTGCCATATCTAATCTCATCTGTTTCTAACAAAACATTTTCTGCTATCAGGATGTACATTGAATCAATTATTGCGCATTTCTGACAATGTCTGTCATTTCAAATTCGACATATTTGGCACAAATAATCAGTTATTAACATACAATACAGTATTACTTACCTGAATTCTGATCGACACTCTATTCTGACTATCGATATCGACTCCTGCTGTATAAATCTGAAATATTCGGCACAAGGAGACTATTCTGTCACATACCTGTTACTCTGATCGATCCTCTGATTCGGTTTGAACTGTATATAATTTCAACAATATACAACAATCTGTATCAACACGGATTTAGAATAACAGCAATATCGGATCAGACTCAAAACATTAGTCATCAATACTGATTTAATAACTCATAAACTGCAATTTCTGGCAATACTGTCGATCTAACTAGCCGATCATATTTCCAATGCTGTTTAGATCAACTGCTATATTATCTTGGAATGTACTGTTCCCCCCAAACAATATAATCTGTCTCAAATACTGTTTTAGAACAATAACAATTCTCAAGCAATTTCAAAACAGCAATCGAATATAATAGTCTGCTAAACTCATGTAACTATGAATTTCTGACATTTCTGACGTTCTGACATTTCTGACATCGATGTCGTCTCAGCTACTGATCACGGCCTCAACTGTACTAAATCACTAAGTATACCAGATTCGGATATTACATACCACGAATACAATCTGTCTCAATCAAGATTCATATCTGAACAATTTCTGTATATCATATCTCAGTTCTCAAATATTCAATACAAAATATTCAATTCAGTCATATGCTGCGAATATACCGAGATATCATAGATACAACGAGCATAAGATCATCAGAATACTTCTAGATATAAGGTTCATCAACCCACATACAGAACTGAAGAGAAACACTTAATCAGATGTAACTCTCAGCCAGTACTCTTTTACTGATCTTTCAATTCATTCATTGTCATTCTATACTGGATGCTAAAAATAGAACAATACCTAATATCAATTCCATGCTGGAGTCTATCTCTCGAAGCAGAGGCAATTCCGGAATCTCATCTGGAACACTTTAGCAACTCATACATCATTGACAAATCTGCCAATACTGGCTCGATTTCAGTACTTCTACTGAATACATAAGGATTCCATCTGCTCCTTTCTGTACCAATCAAGTCATATACAATACGGATATCACAGGAATTCAAAATCGAGAATCCTTACCGTACATCGTTCATTCTTCGGCCATTTCATGTCCGAATCTTACCATCACCTGGTAAGAATCTGCAATAGTTCTGTACTTGTCTAATATATCAATAATGCTGTCAAAATCAGATAACACAAGTACTATACAGTCAAACTCAATTTCACTCTCATCTCACTGCAGTATATAAGATGTCACAAAATCTCTGATATCAAATCCACTCCCCAAAAGGAAGAGATCAATACTACAGTAAATACAGACCCAACAGATACAGCATGTCTCAATGCAGTTCATACAAAATCATGTATAAGATGTATTAATATCTAAATACATACGCAAAATAATCGCAGAGAACAGTTACCTGTCACTATATCATCAAGTGCCTCCTGGGTCTGTTCCTCGGTCACTACAACCAGATGATTTTGCTCCCTGAAATCTTCGGGAACCTCTCTGTGGACAGACTCTAGCAAAGTGTCCCTGCTGTCTGCAGATACGGCAACTACCAGTCAATCCCTGGCATTGCTCTGTGAAATTTCTCCCTCCACAGGTTCTGCAATAAACTCCAGTATAACTCGGGCTAGAACCACTGGAGCTAGATGAACCACTCGGTCCGCTCCCTAACTTCTTAAACTGTTTCTTTCGAGTTTTCAGCAACTCATGCTTCCCACTCGTACTGCCACTATCAAACCCAAGAGGGGATTGCTGTATCTGAGGTCGGCTCACATCCAACCTTCCTAGTTGTCGAATCAAACTTGCCTCGGCTCTTTTTGCTTTATGCAAAACATCAGCGAAATGATGGGGTCGTTCTACCTTCATCAAGGCAACTATCTCAGAATTCAATCCATGGATGAACTGATCCGCAACAGCTTCCTCATTCACAGCTATAAGAGGAGCAAAACGCAATAAGGTAGAGAATTGAGCAACATATTCTTCAATATTCAGTTGGCCCTGCTTCAAATTCTCAAACTCTGCTCTCTTATCCTCTTGGTACGAAACTGAGAAAAATCTTAGATAAAATTCAGCTCTAAAGACTTTCCACGTAATTACTGTACCACGCTGTTCTAATACTCTTTTGGTTGCGATCCACCAACTTCTTGCAATTTCTTGTAATTGATTGGGCACTAGTTTAATTCTCCGTTCATCTGGGTAGTCAAGTGAATCAAACAGTATCTCTATATCATCTAGCCAATTCTCACAATCCTCAGATGTCTCAGTACCCTTCAAAATCGGCGGTTGAACTGACTGAAACTGTTTCAACTGTAGTTCCATCGGAGTTTTTGACTCATCTATCTGATCAACCGAAGTACTATCCCTGACTGGGATTCTTCGAGGAGGTATATCTGATTCCCACAAAAGTTAGTAACCAAATACAACAAACCTGTTTCAGTCCTTCTCTAATCATCTTACTGCTGATCGAGAATCGGTTCTGATTCATACTCAATAATACACGTTATAAAATCAATTCAGATAAATCAAGTAACATGTATTAAAAGGCAGTAAATCATAGTATTATGCTAGCATATCCAATGTAATTCAACATTATAAGAAATCACATGCTAGCAATCAAAAGCAGAACAGAAAACTCAATCTACCCCGCTCATTCTCTTCTATCTCGGTCTAAGGAACCTACAGTTCTAGAACCTACTGCTCTAGAACCTAATGCTCTGATACCACCTGTTGTGGGGACCCGGACGCTAATCATCTTCGTAATCGTCATTAGGATCAATATACTAAACAAGTAATTAGGGTCATAAATTTTTTTATTTTTTTTTCTAAATTATATGAGTGCGCAACGATGAAATAAATCTTATTTCATATACAAAATCAATATTCAGATCTAAAGTACAAATCTAGTACAATAAGTATTCAAACTAACACTAAGGTTCAACTACTACAAATCCAGAGCTGAAACCTATCTACATCGAAGTCCGGAATCACCACGCTAAACTCTTCTTCTCTCATCTTCTTCTTGACCCTGATCCTGTCCCACCTGTTGTCATGCACACATACAAACAAGACAACAGCCGGATACTCCGGTGAGAATAAATCCCAGTATAAATAATGTATACATGCAATCATATAACTGATATAAAGCATGAAGTAAATCTTATCACATGTAGCATAATCAAACAACATGTATCGTCACTAGACTGTAAATATAACATGAATCGAAATCTACGAAACATAAATCAATACAAGTCTGTAATTCAAGTTCTTGACTCGAGATCTAAAACTCGTCTCATCTCTCATTTAATCTAGGGATCCCGGTGAATAAGAACGTAACAAGTCTCCCACCTACTACTACCAGTCGCGGTGGCGGTACGTTCTTATTTACGGACTTTGGCCCTCTCTATATCGAATATCTATGATAAGAGAAACTCTACTCATAATCACGTTGATATGACCAAACGTCCGGTGTCTTGGAGTATCTACCAAGACTCTGCTTATTCTGACAAAGTGAAATGGGTCAATAATCTAACCCCTCTGTCAGCGACTCTTACTGAATAGTTAACTGTTCTCTACTTTCTAAGTCAATAACATAAACATAATCATTTAAAACACAAAGGTATATCAAATAAAAAAATACCATACAAGTATGTGGTTTAGGGAAACTTGAGTTAACTCTGACTCAAGTCGATCTCCCAGTTAACATCGATTTATACCTTTATTTTCTCGATCTGACGAAGACGAAGTCTCGAATTCAACTTTGTCCATTCCCAAATCTGGAAATGACAATATCGAATAGATACAATATCAGTATATAACTCAGTTCAAAACCTGTTCTGATCAATACTCAAATCAAGATATAATCTGATCAATATCCACGATACAACGATACAGTCTCAATCAATATTGAATCTGATCAATAACAATTTACAGATGTTTCGACGGCATAACAATACAGTCTCGATAACCACGTCAATCTCAACATCACATATATACTACCAGAACTCATAATCAATATCGGTATAATTCATACTCTCAATTCTGTACAATCTCTATCATAACAGTTCTGAAAATCATAACAATTACATAAACAATCCGTTCTTCAATCTGACTTCAATTATACAAGGTCTACTGTATCAGAAATACCATATATGATTCTTATTCAATTCTAACAATATCATAATTTCAAACCATATCCAAACGTAACAAAACTTACGTCCAGTTGTAGCCTACGTCGATAGGAACATGATATTGAAGTCGTATTCAAAATCTAACGGACGGATCGAAATCTAAAGGCGTAAGGATTTCACAACTTTCTCCCGGAGCTTTCTCGTTCTTTCTCCGTCTGAGTTCTGAGGAATCAATGAAAGTTTTTATATATATACATCCAATTGCATGAATACGATACGTGTCCCATTCTTCTTTCTTTCTAGTCGGCGCTCGGGCGGTTAAAAACTACCGCTCGAGCGTGGAACTTTCTGTCCGAGCCTTCCGTTGTCATCCACTGGCGCTCGGACGGTAATATTCTACCGCTCGGGCGCCAGGCATTCTGCCCAAGCACAATCTTTGTCAAACACTACCGCTCGGGCGCCAGACTTTCTGTCCAATTCTCACACTTGTGTTGCACTGGCGCTCGGGCGGTCACAACCTACCGCTCGGGCGCCGCACCTTCTGCCCGAAACATAATCCTATTGAACACTGGCGCTCGGGCGGTTATTTTCTACCGCTCGGACGCCACTCTTTCTGTCCAAAATTTACACACTTCATATGTTTTTCCCAAATCTGATCTCGGAGTAATCCGATTATAATCTTATCAAATCATAATCAATAATCTCCGCTTAATCATGATATAAAATCTCGGGCATTACAATTATGAATCTCTAAGGTGAAATCGAGTTCCAACTTTCGATGGAAACCAAAATCCAGAAGTTAGCCATAACTGGCTTAAAAATGTTGAGACCCAACTACATTTACTGGAAGTACCTGAAGGATTGAGAGTGGAGGTTGTGACACCGTTTCTAGAGGGCAGAGCACGAAATTGGTGGGAGACTGTGTCACCATCTCTGGAAGAGGTGGAACAAATCACATGGCAGAATTTCCGGAGAGAATTTTTGAAACAATACTACCCAGCCGAATTTCGTCTGCAGAAATTGAGTGAGTTCGAAAACTTCAAACAGGCTCCGGACATGACAGTGATGGAATACACTTCACTGTTCAATGATCTGGGAACCTATGTCCCAACAATCATGTCTGATGAAACACTAAAAATGCATCGTTTTAAAAAGGGACTCAACAGCCGGATTCAGTCAGCTTTGGCAGTATTCAAGACAAAAAATTTTGCGGATTTTATGGGCGCTGCAATGAGCGCAGAAACGAATAACAAACGCCGCGAGGAAGAAAACAAGAGCAAAAGACCGATAGTCAACCAATCTATTCAAAATGGTCCCAATTTTAAGAAGCCAAATTATTCAAGTGGGCCTTTCAAAGGAAGCTCTGGCAGTACTGGCAATAGGGAAAGGAAGTGGTGCGACAACTGTAAACAGTATCATATCGGAGAATGCTATCGGAAGACAGGTGCATGTTTCAAGTATGGACAGGTGGGTCATCGAATTAAAGAATGTCCGAAAAATAAAGGAAAAGGGACGGGACGCAACAAACCAAACGAAAACAAGACGAATGCCCGGGTGTATGCAATAACCCAGGAGGAAGCTGATAATACCAACGAAGTGGTGGCAGGTACTATCTTACTCAATGAAATGCCTACATATACCTTGTTTGATAGTGGTGCTACACACTCTTTTGTGTCCAGAAGATTTGCTAAAAAGCTTAAACTTGAACATGATACTCTTAGTGAACCATTAAGAGTGGCAACACCGGCGAGCAAAATAATTGGGACACACAAAGTGTATCGAAACTGTAAAATTTGTATCAGTAAACAAAATTTCGAAGTGGAATTGATTCAACTCAATATGGTTGAGTTTGACATCATTCTTGGAATAGACTGGTTAGCTAAAAACCATGCAATAGTGGACTGTCAAAAGAAAGAAATTAGACTTCAGACACCGACTAAAGAGGATGTCATATACCACGGAAAATCCAAGGAAAGGAAATCTCTGTTATCCGCCTCACAAGCCTGGAAGGCCATAAAAGAGGGAGAAGAAATTCATCTGGCGATGATCACTGAGATCAAGGAAGAAGAAGCCCCAAAATTGGAGGATATTCCAATTGTTCAAGAATTTCAAGACATTTTTCCCGAAGAATTACCAGGTGAGATACCAGATAGGGAAGTGGAGTTTGAAATCAATTTGGTCCCTGGTGCTGCACCAATCTCAAAGGCACCATACCGAATGGCTCCAGCTGAATTAAAAGAGTTAAAGGAGCAACTTCAGGACAAAACTCGATCTAAGATCTAGTTGTCATCAACTGAAAGTCAAAACTGAGGATATCCCTAAAACTGCTTTTAGGACAAGATATGGACATTACGAATTTACAGTAATGCCTTTTGGTTTAACAAATGCTCCTGCAGCATTCATGGACCTGATGAATCGAGTGTTCAAACCATACCTCGACAGGTTTGTGGTTGTTTTTATAGATGATATCTTGGTATATCCACCAAGTGAGGAAGAACACAGAGAACATCTGCGTCTCACTTTGCAAACACTGCGAGAAAAAGAACTCTATGCCAAATTCAAGAAGTGTGAATTCTAGATGAAAAGTGCGGCGTTCCTAGGACATATAATTTCTGAATTTGGGGTGTCAGTAGACCCTAAGAAGGTAGAGGCAATCAAGGATTGGCCACAACCTAAAACAGTAACAAAAGTAAGAAGTTTTCTTGGTTTTGCTGGCTACTATAGAAAATTTGTGGAAGGATTTTCTTCGATAGCCATCCCACTCACCAAACTTACTCAGAAAAATTCGAAATTCATTTGGAATGAAGCATGTGAAAGAAGTTTTGAAACCCTGAAGACAAATCTTGCATTTACACCAATACTAATTCTTCCCGAGGATGGTAAGAATTTCACTATATATAGTGACGCGTAAAAGGGAGGATTAGGGTGTGTACTTATGCAAGAAGGTCAAGTAATTGCTTATGCCTCACAGCAACTAAAACCATATGAGCAGAACTACCCCACTCATGACTTGGAGTTAGCCGCGGTGGTATTTGCGCTTAAAATCTGGAGGCACTACCTTTATGGAGTGAAATGCGAAGTTTTTACTGATCACTAGAGCCTCAAATACATTTTCACCCAAAAAAATTAAACATTAGGCAAAGAAGGTGGATGGAACTTCTAAAAGATTATGATTTGGTAATCAATTATCATCCTGGTAAGGTGAATAAGGTGGAAAATGCATTAAGTCGAAGAAATTTTGGAAAAGTAAGCTTATCTTCACTATTAGCGCAACCAGGACTTCAAGAAACCATCAAATTGAAGCAGAGTCAAGACACCTCCATCCTTAAAATTAAAGAACAGATCCAAAAAGGAAAGGTTCTAGAGTTTCAAATTGATGAGAATGGTATCCTTTGGATGAAAAGACGATTGTATGCGCCCGATATCGATGGGATTCGAGAAGAAGTAATGATTGAGGCACATAAATCAAGATTTTCATTACATCCAGGAAGCACCAAAATGTATAGAGACCTGAAAAATAATTACTGGTGGAACGGAATGAAGAAAGACGTATATGTCTTTGTTTCCAAGTGTCTGACCTGTCAACAAGTCAAGGCAGAGCACCAGCGGCCTGGAGGACTTCTACAACCATTGGAAATACCTAAATGGAAGTGGGATAACATATCTATGGACTTTGTAGTCGGCCTACCAAGATCAAGGCAAGGTCACGATGGGATCTGGGTAATCATTGACAGATTGACCAAGTCTGCACATTTCTTGCCGGTGCGAATGACTTACAACCTGGATAAGCTAGCTACCTTGTATATGGACAATATAGTGAGACTACACGGAGTCTCAGTAAGTTTGCTATCTGACAGAGACCCAAGATTTGTATCAAGATTTTGGAAAAGTTTTCAGAAGGCCATGGGAACCAAAGTAACTCTCAGTACGGCTTATCATCCACAAACTGATGGCCAAACCGAGAGAACAATTCAAACCCTCAAGGACATGCTGAGGGCATGTGCTCTGGATTTTCTTGGAAACTGGAGTGAACAGTTACCCTTGATAGAATTTGCCTATAACAACAGCTATCACAGTAGTATCGAGATGGCTCCGTATGAGGCTTTGTATGACCGAAAGTGTAGGTCCCCCTTATATTGGGACGCAGTCGGAGAAAAAGCTATTACTGGACCAGAGCTTGCTCAATTAATCGTTGACAAAGTATCTATAATGAAGGAAAGACTCAAGGCAGCCCAAGATAGACAAAAGAGCTGGGCAGATTTGAAGAGAAGACCGTTGGAATTGGAGATCGGTGAAAAGGCTTATGTCAAGTTCTCTCCTATGAAGTGTGTGGTTCGGTTCAGAAAATCTGGAAAGTTAAACCCAAGATATGTGGGACTGTTCAAGATATTGGAAAAGGTGGGAACCTTAGCCTACAGTCTTGCTTTGCCGCCCGATATGTCTAGGATTCACAACGTTTTCCACATCTCACAACTGAGAAAATATGTCCCAGACCCGAGTCATGTACTTAATTTTGCACCACTGATGATTGAAGGAAATCTCAATGAAGAACTCAAATACGAAGAAGTTCCTATCCGAATAGTGGACACAAAAGACCAAGTGTTGAGCATGTCACGCCCCGTGTCCGGAGCGTCAGTGACATCCGGCATTGTTTAACAATTACTTGAAAACAATTAAGCCTCGTATCGAAATGCCAAAACCAGTCTTCTTCATAAATAAAACATTGTCTTTACAATGACAATAGAATCACAATTACATCAGAGTTTTGCGGAAACAAAACAGAAGAAAAGAATAAAAATCTCAATTCTTGGGCTTGACTTTCGGTCACCATCCCCAGAACGCTTCCTCCTTCTCCTCATTCAGCTGTTCTTCATTTTTATCTAAAATTTGTAAGGGGTGAGTGTTTTGGGAAACACTCACACTCAGCAAGTGGGGGGTCGATCGATTTCCAAAGATACATATATAACTTAATCTTTAAAATATTTCTTTAACAAACTTTCAAAACTTATTACTTTTAACTTACAGAAACGAATCGAATATGAGACAGAAGTTAACAGATGATTCAAAGCATTTCAGAAACAAATCAGATCATTTCAGAATAGACACAACACCGTTACTCATCTCATTTCAATGGTCAAATTGTCCCCAATATGTTAGTCCTCTAAGGGGTGAGGCCAGAACACGGTTTTATACCCACCGATGGGGGCCAGACAGAACATGATTTTATACCCACCAATGGGGGCCAGACAGAATTACAATTCTCGTCCCATTTCAAATTCGAATCGTAACAGTGCGACACAGAGGTCAGACTTATCAGACAGAACTTATCAGAGTTTCATATATCAGAATTTCGGACGGATTCAGCGGAATCAAAGAATTTCGAAACATAGAAGAAAACACATAATCGATCGAAATTTTAAAATACGGACATCATGCCTTTTTCGAAAATGAAGACACACATACATGCATGTCATAACTTATATATTCAAGTTTTAAAATACAAACTAACATACGTAGCAAAAACCCACTTACCCTTAGTTCGAAAGATAGGATTCGAACGCTTGCTTCTTTGCGATACTTCATCCAAACTTGGGCTGCACTTCCTCGATTTCTTGACTATATTTTGAAGTTATTTCGGCAGCACTTTGATGCATTTTCTTGAGCACACAAACGGCACGAAACTTATTCTTTTTCCCCCTTTCCTTGGCCGAATTTTGGATGCTTTGTGGGGGGAAGAAAAACCGAAACTTTGGAGGCTTTTTGGTGTGATTTTCCTTTAGCCTTTGAGTGCTATTTATAGGTGAATATTTGCCCTTCCTTACCCCATTTTGGACGTCCACCTTGTTGCCAAAGAAAGTAATAATTGTGGTCAAGGTTATCCCAAGCATCAAAGGTCACCTTGGTTTACTAAAGGGTCAAATCATGCACAATAAATTGGTCCAATCCCTTAACTCCTCCTTTAGCTCCCTTTTTGGTTAACTCAAAGATCATCTCTTTCACCATAAGTTTGTCCAAACCAAGGTTCACTTTGGTGGACTCAAAGGTCACTAATTACACATTAATTATGTCTCATTTATTAGCTCCTCTCATGGATGGATTTTTGTCTTCTTTAGGACAAGCATCAATGAGCTTCCTTGAGTTGAGGGTTTATGCTCTTGAGCTAGGGGTTTCCTTCCTGACAATCAATGAGCTTGCTTGAGCTGAGGGTTTCTTTTCCAACATCTTGGAGCTTCCTTGAGCTTGAGGGTTTTAATTTGTGAGCTAAGGGTTTCCTCCTTCGAGTGACGTACTCTCGATTCTCAAGGTTTTGCATTGCCTCGGCTTCTTTTTGAGCTACTTTCCAAGCTTTTTGAGGTGCTTTGCTTCAAAAAATCCGGGTTCTCACATCCCACCATCCTTATTAGAAGTTTCGTCCTCGAAACATGAGTTAGCTAAATCTTTAAAGAGGTGAGGGTGCCGAGTGCGCATACGTTTTCAAATTCCCAAGTTGCTTCTCGTTCTATATGATTTGACCATTGTATCTTGACATATGGAATTGTTCGGCAACTTAGCACTTGGTATTTGGTGTCCATTACTCGAGTAGGGACTTCTTCATATTTCATTTCCTCGTTCACATTTCCTTTGATTAGTAGCGGTTCAACTTCAAGAATGCTACTTGGATATGGGACATACTTCCTTAGCTATGAGACGTGGAAGACGTTGTCAATCCTTGACCTGCCTGGTGGTAAAGCCCGCTGATAAGCTAGGTTTCCCATTTTTCTCAGTATTTCGAAGGGTCCGACATATCTTGGAGTTATCTTTCTAGATTTGCTGAATCGAACCACTCCTTTCATAGGCGAAACTTTAACATAAGCTTTCACGCCATTTTTAAACTCCAACGGTCTTTAATTTAAATCAGCCCAGCTCTTTTATCGATCACAAGCAGCCTTGCGTTTTTCCTTGATAATAGCTACTTTATCAACAATTCAAGTATCATGATAGCTTTCTCTCTGATTTCAATACTTCCATGATAATTATTGTTATCGGTAAATTCAATCAAAAGAAGGTGTTTATTTAATTCCTCCGAGGTCCATGGCACACGCCCTAAAAATATCTTCAATAGTTCGATCCACCATCTTTGCCTCATGTTTAATTCCTTTTGTGTGAATGGTCGTTGAGGCTTTGGTAATCGGTAAATATCTCACATATGACACCAAAGAATTTGATTCTATGGATCTTTGGCACAAATACAATTGTGGCTAATTCAATATCATGTGTTGGATTATTTTTCTCACATGATTTTAATTTCATCGATGCATAGGCAATTACTTGCCCTCTTGAATGATAACACATCACAATCCTCTTTTGATGCATCATTGCAAATGGTGAAATTCCTGGTTTATTCCGGAAGTACTAATAATGGCGTATAAGCGAGTTTCTTTTTCAGGATCTAAAACTCTTCTCACATTCTTCACTCTAATTGAATTTAGAGTTCTTCTGAGTGAGCTTGGTGAGCGGAAGAAAATTTTTCAAAACAGCCAACTTATCCCAGAAAGCTTCGAACTTCTATTCTAGTTTTCGGTCAAGACCAGTACATGATTGCCTCCACCTTCTTGTGACCCAATGATATGCCCATTTCAGAGATTATATGACCCAAGAATGTGACACTTTTTAGTAAAAATTCACATTTCCTAAATTTAGTACATAGTTATTTTTCTCCGAGCATCTATAGAGCAGGACGAAGATCTTCCTTGCGGTCTTCCTCACTTGTTGAATATTCAAGAAAGTCATCAATAAATGCTACCAAAAACTTGTCGAGGAATTTCTTGAACACTCTGTTCATGAGTTCTATGAATGTTGTTGGAGCATTGGTCAAAAGAAATTATTATGAACTCATAGTGTCCATGTATTTTTTTAAGGTTGTTTTAGGAATATTCTCTGACTTGGCCTTCAATTGTGGTAGTCTGACCTTAGATAAAGCTTTGAAAAAAATCTTAGCTCCTTTTAACAGATTGAGAAAAAATCATCCATTCTTGAAAGATGACATTTGTTCTTGATCTTATTGAGTTCTTTGTAGAATGACACACTATCTTGTACTTTCACCATTCTTCTGTACCAATAAGATTGAAACTCCCCAAGGAGAGGCGCTTGGTCTGATTTGTTTTTGTCTAACAAATCTTGGAATCGAATTTTTAGCTCCTTGAGTTCAACTGAATCCATTCGCTAGGGTTCCTTAGATTTTAGCATAGCACGAGCTATCAAGTTACTTTCGAATTCTACTTCACAGTCTGAGATAACTCAAAGTAACGTTTCCGGAGCTCCCGTACCACAAGAATATTTTATATCTTGGGCTCAATTTCTTCTTTTGCTTCTCTCATTATTGCTAGTTATACTTCATCGCCATATTCCCTGCCTTTCTAGGTCTGAGAAACAGAAAGGAAGGATTTCCGTTCCTTATCCTTGCCATAAAATACGTTTTATTCTTGGATTGGAGTTTGGCATTCTTACCCCGACAATCCACCATTGCATGATTCTTGTCCGACCAATCAATTCTCATAAAGACGTTGAAATTTACCATAGTACATTGAATATATGCGTATCCATACTTTTTTTTATTCCATCTTAAAATTTTCACGATTACTATCTCAAAATTTAAAACCAATATAAAATCTTAGAACATAACTCCTTATCAGCTTATTGATTCAAATCCCAATAATTATAACCTAGTTAAAATTTCTTTCAACCTTGTACGGAAGAAACTAATTCCTTAAACAATTTTCTTTTTACTAAATTTTTCTTTAATCAAGATTATGAGCCTAGCATGCTTTAACAAAAACAAGTTTCTTTGGAAGTTTTTCTCCTCAAATCTTCCCCCTATTTTTTTTTTCAGAACTTATTATGCATGTTACACTTTTCTCGATGTCCACCAATATCTCATAACTCTCTTTATTTACCTAAGGTAATGACCTTAATTTCTTAACTTAAGTTATTGTTTCTTACCTTCAATAAATATTCCAAAATCCTACATATTTAAATTTATTGCTTGACAACCCAAATTTAAATGTCCCAAAAATCAACTTTTATATCTGAATATTCTTATCTCATATTTTCATAAATAATTTATTATCCCCGAGTCAAACATTTCATCTTAAGTCGGAAGCGTATCTTCGGTAGGTAAATTCTCAAAAATGAAAGTCAACTTATATCAGATAGGTGCATTCCCAAAAATATAAGTCAACTTATCTCTGTACACTCCCAAAGAAATGTTACACTACTTTCTTTTCATATCATTAAACCTTAATACCAGTCCAGCCTACCTTATCATCTTTTCATCATCACTGTTCTTTTTCCACTACATCTATAGATGCTTCTTCTTCTTCTTCCACGTTTTCCACGACAAGGTGCATATAGTTATTTTGTTCTTGCAGTCTATCCATAGCACCATGAATCCTGGCGATGTAAAGTTCTTGCTTTCTATCTTTGTGTCAATGACGAGGGCGGTTAGCATTATTCTTCTCAGTTCCAATCCTTACTATCACTCTCGGCTAAGGGAAACTAGTCGTACCATTTACATAGGGTTAGGGTGAGGTGGCTCCTGCTCAATCAAGGTGATGGGTGAGACGTTGTATATCATTTTGCAGTAGGTTCTTAATCTCAACGAGTTCTTGTTCTCTTGTTTTTCTCTAGCGAGTTGATCCTTTAGGATTGCAATCTCTCGTGTTTGGTTTTCAATGGTATGCTGACACTTGCGAAAGACGGATTGAGCACGAGCACGAGCACGAAGGCATCCGTTGAGGTAAAATTTCAAAATCAAATAAAGGATAGAAAGGCACAAATAATGTTGTCGTTGGATTTTCGATACCGAGAGTTTGCAGAACGATTGAGGGAAATAGAATTCGAATTTCTCAAAGAATTTTGGAAAAAATTAGAGTTTGTTTCAGAATGCACTAGGCTTTTGCTTCGTCAAATTTTGTCTGTCAAAATCCCAGCGGGATTATGAACCTAGCGGCTCTGATACCACTTAAATTTCACGCCCCGTGTCCGGAGCGTCAGTGACATCCGGCATTGTTTAACAATTACTTGCAAACAATTAAGCCTCGTATCGAAATGCCAAAACCAGTCTTTTTCATAAATAAAACATTGTCTTTACAATGACAATAGAATCACAATTACATCAGAGTTTTGCGGAAACAAAACAGAAGAAAAGAATAAAAATCTCAATTCTTGGGCTTGACTTTCGATCACCATCCCTAGAACGCTTCCTGCTCCTCCTCATTCAGCTGTTCTTCATTTTTATTTGAAATTTGTAAGGGGTGAATGTTTTGGGAAACACTCAGCAAGTGGGGGGTCGATCGATTTCCAAATATTCATATATAACTTAATCTTTAAAACATTTCTTTAACGAACTTTCAAAACTTATTACTAACTTACAGAAACGAATCGAATATGAGACAAAAGTTAACTGATGATTCAAAGCATTTCAGAAACAAATCAGATCATTTCAGAACAGACACAACACTGTTACTCATCTCATTTCCATGGTCAAATTGTCCCCAATATGTTAGTCTTCTAAGGGGTGAGGCCAGAACACGGTTTTATACCCACCGATGGGGGCCAAACAGAACATGGTTTTATACCCACCGATGGGGGCCAGACAGAATTACAATTCTCGTCCCATTTCAAATTCGAATCGTAACAGTGCGACACAGAGGTCAGACTTATCAGACAGAACTTATCAGAGTTTCATATATCAGAATTTCGGACGGATTCAGCGGAATCAAAGAATTTCGAAACATAGAAGAAAACACATAATCGATCGAAATTTTAAAAGACGGACATCATGCCTTTTTCGAAAATGAAGACACACATACATGCATGTCATAACTTATATATTCAAGTTTTAAAATACAAACGAACATACGTAGCAAAAACCCACTTACCCTTAGTTCGAAAGATAGGATTCGAACGCTTGCTTCTTTGCGATACTTCTACCGAACTTGGGCTGCACTTCCTCGATTTCTTGACTATATTTTGGAGTTATTTCGGCAGCACTTTGATGTATTTTCCTGAGCACACAAATGGCACGAAACTTATTTCTTTTCCCCCTTGCCTTGGCCGAATTTTGGATGCTTTGTGGGGGGAAGAAAAACCGAAACTTTGGTGGCTTTTTGGTGTGATTTTCCTTCAGCCCTTGAGTGCTATTTATAGGTGAATATTGGCCCTTCCTTACCCCATTTTGGACGTCCACCTTGTTGCCCAAGAAAGTAATAATTGTGGTCAAGGTTATCCCAAGCATCAAAGGTCACCTTGGTTTACTAAAGGGTCTAATCTTGCACAATAAATTGGTCCAATCCCTTAACTTCTCCTTTAGCTCCCTTTTTGGTTAACTCAAAGGTCATCTCTTTCACCATAAGTTTGTCCAAACCAAGGTTCACTTTGGTGGACTCAAAGGTCACTAATTACACAATAATTATGTCTCATTTATTAGCTCCTCTCATGGCTGAATTTTTGTCTTCTTTAGGACAAGCATCAATGAGCTTCCTTGAGCTGAGGGTTGATGCTCTTGAGCTAGGGGTTTCTTTCCTGACAATCAATGAGCTTCCTTGAGCTGAGGGTTTTAGCTTATGAGCTGAGGGTTTCTTTTCCAACATCTTGGAGCTTCCTTGAGCTTGAGGGTTTTAATTTGTGAGCTAAGGATTTCCTCCTTCGAGTGACGTACCCTCGATTCTCAAAGTTTTACATTCCCTCGGCTTCTTTTTGAGCTACTTTCCAAGCTTTTTGAGGTGCTTTGCTTCGAAAAATCCGGGTTCTCACAGAGCCACCAGACAATCCCGTACGTCAAAGTGCAGTGGTCAAATCATACCGAAGGGGAGGCAAATTGGGAACTCGAAGAGAAAATACGTTCACAATACCCTCATTTATTCAAAAGCTCGAGCTGATTCAAGTTTCGAGGACGAAACTTTTAATAAGGAGAGAGGGATGTGAGAACCCGAAAATTTCGATCCGAAGCAAATAATGTAAGAAATACAAACTTAAAATTTAGCTTAATCTAAGCTCAAAAAATTTTCATTCTAACTATAAACTTAAATATGAACTTAGATTTTCAGCTAACATAGCTCGAGGAAGTAGCTTCAAAGCTCGGAGATTAACTCAACATGAAGCCGAGCTGCAAATAACCACATCCATGGAAGTATTGTCACTGGAGGAGTAAAACCCAGCTCAAGGACTCGATCTTTCAGCTTAACCAAGCTTGTCCTAACAAGACCAAAAGAGGAGCTAAAAGGTGAGCCAAGGAATTGGACAAACTTATTATGCAAGAAACAACCTTTGAGATAACCAAGGAAGAAGCTAAGGGATGAGCTAAAGGATAGGACAAATTAAGTATGCAAGAAATAACCATTGAGATAATCCATGAAGGAGCTAAGGGAGGAGCTAGGAGACCAGGACACATTTATGGTGCAAGGAATGACTCTTGGTGCTTGGAATCACTTTGACCACCATAATGTCACATTAAATCCTTTCTTGGAGTCCAAGTGGTCGACCAAAAATGGCTAGGTGGAAGGTCTTTCTTTGCCTATAAATACCACTCACTTGGTTGAGAAAAAGCACACCACAATACCTCTCAAATATCGGCCGAAGGAGAGCAAGGAAGGGAGGGAAATTCTTGCAGTGCAGGCGATCAAAAATTCGCATCGAAGTGCTGCTAAAATCAAGTCTCGGTCTACTCAATGAAATAGTCGAAGTGCTGATCGATCAGGGACAGCATTTACTGAGGTTACGTCGAAGTGCTGCTCGATTTTCAAAAGGAAACTCCGTACAAAATTCTGCAAATTCGGTAAGTGGGCTTTCATTAAATATTTTGTAGTATTTTTATACGTCGATATAAATAATGTGACATGCATATAGGTGTGTCCCATTTTTCGAAAATATTAGTATGTTCTGTTTAAAAATTCGAGCGATTATGTGTTCTCTTCTATGCTTCGAAATTCTTGGTTCTGCTGTGTCCGTATGAAAACTTTGAAATCTGAAAATCTGAAAAGTTCTGTCTGTTACCTCTGAATTCTGTTTGCACTGTTACGATTCGGATTTGAAATGGGACGAGAATTGTGATTCTGTCTGGCCCCCAATGGTATGTATAAAATCATTTCTGTTTGGCCTCCAATGGTGTGTATAAAACCATTTCGGTCTGGCCCCCACCGGTGGGTATAAAACCGAGTTCTGGCCTCACCCCTTAGAGGACTAACATATTGAGGACAATTTGACCATAGAAATTAGATGAGTAACATTGTTGTGTCTGTCTGTGAATTGTTCCAAAATGATCCGATTCGCTCCTGAATTATTCTGAACCATCTGTTAACTTCTGTTTTACATTCGCTTCGTTTCTGTTATAATAAGAATAAAAGTTTTGAAAGTTTGTTAAAGAAAAGTTTTAAGAAAACTAAGTTCTCTATATGTATCATTGGGAATCGATCGACCCCCCACTTGCTGAGTGTTTCCCAAAACACTCACCCCTTACAAATTACAGATAAAACTGAAGAGCAAATAAATGAGGAGGAGCAGGAAGCTTTCTGGGGTTGGTGAATCGATGATCAAGATCAAGACTCAAGAGTTTCTGTTTTTCTTTTGTTTCCGCTTCAAAATACTCTGATGTAATTTCCATTTCAGTGTCATTGTAAAGACATTATTGATTTTATGAAAAAGACTGGTTTGATTTGATACGAGGCTTAATTGTTTGCAAATAATTGTTAAACAATGCCGGATGTCACCGATGCTTCGGACTCGGGGCGTGACAGTCGTGATTTGGAGAAAACATTCAACATCAAAATTGTAGAACTTTTTGATACCTTCAATTTGATATAAAATTCAAATTATTTGGATAAAAATTGAGTGAGTTATAATCGTTTTTGTGAGACTGCTCAAACTATTGATGTGTTCTTGAAGTGTTTGAGTTGCAGGCTTCGTTGGACATCGCTAGGCCATCACTACTGCGTTTAGACTTGATATGGTATGTGTTTAAGCACCATTAGTTGGTTCTTTTCGAGTCGGGGATGGAATGGGAAGTAATAGAAGTCGTAGGAAGAAAATGGCATCGAATTTCAAAATGTGTCATCTTGTCGTTGCTTGTCGAGATTTGGGGACGTTTTGATGGTTTGTACGGGTAGAAGTCAATACTGTAATGTCCTAGGAGGTGTCTCGAGGTGTCGATTCTTAGCCCATTTGATTTGGTTGGGAGGAAGAAGCATGATGTAAAGTTTTCACGCAGGTTTTGTTTGCTCGAGGCTGCACGGACCAGTACACGGACCTAGGCACAGGGTCCATGCCTTTGTTTCCTTCATAGTGTCAGATTTGCGAGCCTACACGGACCCTGGCACGGGGTCCGTGACCTTCCTTATTTTCGAGTGTGTCAATCCAGTAGGTACACGGACCCTTTGACGGACCCAGACACGGGGTCCGTGTCCTTACTTCTTTTCGGTTATGCTTTTACAGAACCTACACGGACCTGTAGCCGGACCTGGGCACGGGGTCTGTGTACTTTAGTTTTGGGTAAAATTATTTTGATTGCTTTTGAGTTTGATGTCATGGCTTAGTACGCTGATTAAACGAGGTCTAGTCCCGAGTGAACTAGAATGTCATAAGTTATTTATTCACTTCGGTGGTGAGCTCGAGTACCTACGTCTATGTTATGCAAGTTAAGTATTTAAACTCATGTTAGTATGTTGCAGCAGTGGCCCAAGCGAGATCCAACGAATCCCTCAACGCCAAGTAAGTATGTTGATGTGCAAAAAGAAAATATTTTAAGTTTTGATTTATGCTAAATGTCTTGTGACCAAATTATGAATGGGTTTGGAAGTTGGTGAACGTGGCCGAGGACCTCTCCACCCCGTTAAAGCATGAACGAGTTTAGATCAGGATTGGAAATCGGTAAAGCATGACCGGGGACCAATCCACCCGTTAAAGCACGAACATGGATCTCATGTATGTGGTAGTGGATTTTCCCTGCCAGCCCAGTACTGTGGTTTAGTCTGATCAGGCCCATTATGTATGGGTCACTTGCTTTAAAACATGCCTCTACAAAAAATTATGTTATGTATGCCCAAGTATGTAAGATGCAAGTATTTTTACGAAAGTTTTATGACCATGGCACGTCTATGTTACGCTATTATGTTCAAGTTCCAAGTACGTTCATGTTATCAAGTTCAAGTTCAAGTTCATGTTTCTAGTATTTACGTCCTATTTTGAAGATGCATGTGGCTTTATTATGTAGTACTTGCTACCTTCCAGTTTATACGTGTTGAGTTTTAGACTGACTAGACTTGATCGATACAGGTGAGGATGACTTTGAGGAGACGAGGGGTGGGGACCAAGGAGCAGGCTTGGACTGAGCAGGAGGCTAGACCCGAGGACCGCCCAGTTTTAAGAGTTTATGAATGTTCAAAATACTCTGATTTATGTTACTGATCATGAGATTTCAAACAAATACTTTTGGCAAACTATATTTTGGGATATTTGGTTGCAACTATGTTGGGATGAACAGTTGTTTTATCGAATTTTGAAGGTTCACGATTTATTTTAAGAAAAGTTTTAATTCTTTCACAAATTTTAAATAGTTTAAAAGTACGGTACGTTATAAATGTATTCGGCCTCAGTGGTGGAATCCGCAGTACTGTCTTGCTTGGAACTCTTCCAAGAAACAGCAACACCATTGAGCATGAATACGAACCCAGAGGTTGACTTCGAGTCATTGATATCGCTTTGGAAGCTAGAGTCAGTATAGCCTTCCAATTTCAGTTCTCCACCTCCATAGGCCAAGACAACTTATTGTTCCTTTTCAAATACTTGAGGATGTCTTTCACTGCTTTCCAGTGTGGAAGACCAGGGTTCGATTGATATCTACTCACTATACTTAGTGCAAAAGCCACGTCAGGACGTGTAGATATCATCTCATACATGATGCTACCAATTGCAGATGCATAGGGAATGCTTGTCATCGCCACTATCTCTGCATCAGTCTTGGGAGACATAGAATTGGATAGGGACACGCCAGGACACATTGGTAGATGTCCTCTCTTGGACTCATCCATCAAGAACCGCTTCACGATGGTATCAATGTATGTGGACTGGGTGAGACCAAGCAATTTTCTTGATCTATCTCTATAGATTTGTTTTCCCAATACAAAAGATGTTTCACCCAAGTCCTGCATCGTGAACTTACTCGCTAACCATATTTTAGCTGATTGCAACATCCCTACATCATTTCCAAGGAGTAGAATGTCATCAACATAAAGTACTAGGAACATTACAGCACTCCCACTGACCTTCTTATACACAGAGTTCCTCAGAATTCCTAATAAAACCAAACTCTTTAATTGTACTATCGAATATGAGGTTCCAACTCCTAGATGCCTGCTTTAGACAATAAATAGATCTCTGAAGTTTACATACCGTATGCTCACTTCCGATAGATGTAAACCCTTCAGGTTGAGACATGTAAATCTCTTCCTTAATATCCCCATTAAAAAAGGCTGTATGTACATCCATCTGTCATATCTCATATTCATACCATGCAGCTATGGCTAGATAAATCCTTATAGACTTGAACATTGCAACTGGAGAAAAGGTTTCCTCAAAGTCAACTCCTTGTCTTTGTGTATAGCCTTTTGCTACCAATCGCACCTTGAAAGTCAATACCTACCCATCCGTCCCAAGTTTCCTCTTGTAAATCTATTTACACCCTATGAGAACAGTTCTATCATGTGGATCCACAAGATTCCACACTTAGTTCGAATGCATGGAATTCGTATCAGATTCCATAGCTTCAAGTCACTTGGATGAATCGGCATCAGATAACGCTTCCTTGAAAATCCTTGGATCACATCCATGGTTAGGCTCATCATGACCATCTTCGAGTTCTATCATCTCCCTTTTTCTTTTCAATAGAAATTATTTTTCCAAAAAGGTTGCATTCCTAGAAATAAACACTTTTGTTTCTTGGGGATGATAGAAATAATATGCAACTAAATTCCTTGGATATCCCACAAAGTAACATAAAATGGATCGATAATCCAATTTATCTCTCACTGTCTGCTTCACATAAGCAGGGCATCCTCATATTCTAAGATAAGAATATTTGGGAGGCTTACCCATCCATATCTCATATGGTGTCTTATCAACTGCCTTTGAATGGACATTATTCAACAACAGTGCTGCTATCTCAAGCGCATATCCCCAAAAGGATGGCGGCAACTCCGTGAACCCCATCATAGATCGAACCATGTCCATCAAATTCCCGTTACGATGTTCCGAAACACCATTCAACTGTAGTGTAGCAGGCGGAGTCCACTGCGAGAGAATCACATTCTCCCTAAAATACTCTTGGAACTCGGCACTCAAGTACTCACCCCCTCGATCCGATCGAAGTGACTTGATGCTTCGTCCCAACTATTTCTCTACTT
The DNA here is from genome assembly GCF_012295235.1 of Primulina huaijiensis. NCBI lineage: Eukaryota > Viridiplantae > Streptophyta > Magnoliopsida > Lamiales > Gesneriaceae > Primulina > Primulina huaijiensis. Next base: position 10,780,419 of record NC_133308.1, on the reverse strand, counting down.
CACTTCTGACTTCTTTGAACCTTTCAAAGGCTTCAGATTTGTATTTCATCAAATACACATACCCATCCCTCGAAAAGTCATCGGTAAAGGTGATGAAGTAGGCATGTACATGCTTAGTGGTGATGCTGAGCGGACCGCACACATCGGTATGGATCAAATCCAATAACCATTTGGCTCGCTCCACATTGCCCTTAAATGGAATTTTGGTCATCTTTCCTTTTAGACAGGATTCACAAGTCGTGAGAGAATTAATATCAAACATATGAAACATACATATTCCCACTAGCTTGTTCATCCTTTTAGGGAAATATGTCATAATCGAGCATGCCATAATTGTGCCGAATTTAGAGTATCTTGTTTTCAATTGTTTGTTATTTTTATTGCTTGGACATTGTTTAATGGAATATCTTTCAATTTTAAGTTGTAGAGATCGTTTTCAAGTTCAACTGTACCTATCAAACATTCATTCTTGTAAATGTTGCAAACACCTTTGCTAAATAAACAAGAATATCCATTTTTGTCAAGCATAGAAATGAAAATAATGTTTTTCACCAAATCAGATACAAACAAAACATCTCTTAAAATTAACTTAAAATAATTGTTCAAAATCAAGTAAACATCTCCAATAGCCTTGGCAGCAACTCTTGCCCCATTGCTCATTGAAATGTAGAGATCATTACAAAGATGTGAGCCACAGCCGGTATCCAATATCCAAGAATTAGAGTTAATTGAAATGTTTACTTCAATATAGAACATACCGTTTCGAGAACCCTTCTGGGCAAGATATTCTCTGCAGTTACGTCTCCAATGTCTAGGCTTCTTGAAGTGATGACATACATCAACAGTCTTGTCAGCCTTCACTGGTATGGCTGCCATAGCGGGACTCGGAGATTGCCTCTTCAAGGTCACGTTCTTTTTGGGACGTTGGAAAGAATGGTTTTTCCCTTCCCATGTGGACCGATCTTTGTACCAGATGAAGAACCCACATAAAGAGCCGACTTCTCTTTCTTCATGGAGGCTTCAAATGTAACAAGCATATTCACCAACTCCTCAAGAGTAGGCTCCAGTTTTTTCATGTTGAAATTCACCACAAAATGATCAAATGAGCTCGGCAGTGACAAGAGAAACACATCAGTGATCAACTTCGATGGCAACATAAGATCCATGCCAACGAGCTTGTCCACAAGCCCAATCAACTTTAGGCCAAGATCATGGACCGAGGCCCCATCTCGCATGCGTAAAGTGATCAGCTCCTTGACGGTAGCATGCCTAAGAGGCCGTATTTGCTCACCAAATAGCTCCTTGAGATGCAAATGAATGTCAGCAGCATTCTTTGCATCCACAAAACGCATCTGCAGCTCATCATTCATAGAAGCCTGCATATAACACTTGGCTTTCAAGTCATGGTCACACCATTCCTTGTAAGTCTGCAATTCCTTAGGAGTGCATTCAGTCGGAGCCTCAACAAGGGGCGACTCAGTCAGTATATATGCTATCCTTTCCGAATTCAAGACGATTTTTAGGTTTCATAGCCCATTGAGGTAATTAGGTCCAGTTAAAATGTGTTTGTCGAGTATTGCAGATAATGGGTTGCGAATCGAAGACATTGTCAAATTTGTACTGAATAGTAAAACAGATAAATGTTAATGACTATTTTAAAATATTTAGTAAGATATAAAGTATGGACTTTTACTTCATAAATTTTTACTAATATTGTTTTGACATATTTCACTACCCTCTAGTGAAAACGGGAAACTCCTTTCTTCGGTAGGTTCGTAAGGCCCAATTAGAAAAATTATGGTCCCGAATAATATCAGCCAATCATAATTCATAAAAGGTAGTTTCCAATTGCATCTTCATGCAATCCTTTACGTAAACTTTTGTCTCACGTTTGATTAGGACCCAATAATATGACGTCATTCATCTTTACGTGTCAAGCCTTACCCATCGATGTTGAACTTTAATGGACGGTCGCCATGAGTTCCCTCAATAATATGAGCCGAAAGCGTGGGAGTTCCACGTAGTTCACATCACCATGTCAATGGATGTCACAGCTTTCGGGCGTCCAGGGCTCCCCAATAATATGAGCCGAGCCCCCAGTACGGGCAGCGTTCATCATGCACCCATTGTCGATGGAAGACATGGAAATTATAAACACCTTTATAATTTTCCCTTTTCGGGCTTGATATTAATTTTGAATCTTATTCAAAATGAGGGTTTTTAATTTTGAAAGGTCTCATCATTATTTTATTTAAAAGCTCGCCATGTTTGATCGTATGTTAGTCGGATTCATGCAACTTTGTTATTAAGATAATAATAACGCACATACTCATTATTTATAATATTTCATGCATATATTATAAACAGTAAACTAAACAAGGATGATCAATCGCCCCAATACTAATGGCCCGTGTGAGCTAAGCACGGACCTAGGTCCAATCCTAGGGAAATGCATGGGATGCAAATGCAACTTTAACATAAGTCTCCAATATTTATATGTCTTCGATCTTCATAATCATCAAGGTCAACATCTTCCAATCTTGATCTTGCACTATACTAATATTTACAAATAAATATTCATGGCAAATAGGGATACATCTCATGGAGAGGGAACGGGCCAAAAACCAAGTCCACTTATAAATTGATAATTATTACAATCATTCAACATAAAATATCCTATCATACACCTAGCAAATTAGGCTTGGGCTCTTGATCATCCTTCATGCATAATATCACATATCATACACCATCAATTAATTATCACAATAATCAATTGATCCAATATTATATATCTTGATCCAATCACTAACCGCCACGATTATAAACTAAATGAACAAAGGATACAAACTACTTTGTCTATTTTCAAATTAATTTATTTATTACCGAATTTCTTGTAAATCACCACTTACTATAAATAATTAAAATCCAACTTCAAATATTTATTTTATGAGAAAATATGTACAACTTTTGTAGATTTAAACTTAAGGGCCCAATAAGACATTTTTTAGCAAAAATATTTTGACCCATTTAAATTTCACAAATTATGTCAGCCATCTAATGGCCCAACAACTCAAGGCCCATGACACTTTGATATTTCAAAACACTTTTAAAAATCCTAGTCGTCATCGCCGTTGCCGGAGCTCCGTCGCCGGATTCCAGCCAACAAAATTATTTTTTTAAAGGGGGGTTCGGGTAACCCCTTGCTGCCCGAAAATGCCCCGAAAATTTGGCCTCGGTTTGTTGCAAAAAACTATCTCATGCGGTTAGAAATTGACCTCAATATAATATCAATTATTTGCTACACGAAATAGTAATCATAGCTCTTGATACCACTTGAAAGGGGATCGGTTACAGTGCCTGGATACGCATCGGAAGTTTCAAAAATATTTTTCATACAAGAAAAACGAGCACCTCTACTAGTTGTGTAGCAAATAACATAAAACACAAAATGTCATACATAGGGTGTTTTAGAAATTTTTACCTCTCAATCACAAAGGATTGATGATGGCTCTAACTTTGTTGTCAAATAACTAAGCTCTTGAATGATTGACCCAATATACAAGCTTCCTTGAGCACTCATTGATCAAATGGTTTCTTTCCTTCAAATTAGGTCCACCACTAACTAGGAAGAACACCTCTAATTTTGCACTAGAAAAATTAAAGGATTTTTCTTTGAGAAGGGTAAGCTTTCCTCAACAATTGAAGAAGCAAAAATGAAGGAGAATGAGGCTTCCAAATTTCGGCCAAGGGTGGGAGAGAAAAGGGGTTGGAAGAATTTTCTTGGTGCTTGAAAAAGTTTTAGGTGAGCATGTGCATGCCTTGCCTAGATTATTGAAAAATTTGCTTCCAACCCTTCACCTCCCAAGCATTCAATTCTATTTAGGTTTGTAACAATTACAAAGTCTATGAACTTTAATTTAAACGTCTCAAACATATTTCAGACCAATTAAATATTTACTTGAATTTACTCAAGCCCACTAGTTAAATAATTATTCCAATTGGGCTCTACAATACCCAATGTTATTTAATTAATCAACACTTGAATTAATTTAATTATTTGGACTCTACTAGGCCTACTAGTTTTTAATTAATTTAACACTTGAATTAATTTAATTTAGTCCATAACAATGTTTATGAAAATCACAATTTTCAAATACATTATTTATTTGGCCAAATTTTAATTTAGGAACACTTCCATTGTAACGTCCCGAAAATCTGAAGGTCCACGTAAACCATATGCATGCAAGTTATTAAATTACTTTGGTATTTTATTAAATTGTTTTAAAGTATTAAATGTTGTTTATTTTATTAATTTGTGTTTAAGTATTTTTATGCATTTTATGCATAATTCATGCATAGTAGAATTTAATTCATGAAATTTTAAAGGTTCATGCATTAAATATTTTTAAGTTTCATTTCGTGCTCAAACGAGGATCGGGGACCGGAGAATTGTCAGGAAAAAATTATTTTTATTACATGATTAATGTTTATTAATTAATTTAAGATGTTTTAAAGGTATTTTTCAAGAATTGAGATTTATTGGGTATTTTTACCAACATGATTTTAATTTTTAACGGTACACAAATTTTATCTAATCGGGGGACTTTTTGAGGGTTTGGCTAATATTTTCAAGAACTTACCAACACGAAATATTTTTCGAGAGTGTGTTTGAATTTAATGGGCTCATTTTTAAGTTTATTGGGCTTAATACTTCATTTAAACTTTAAATTATCAAATTAGGGTCCATTAATTGAATTATTGACCAATTAAATATGGTACTTGTGATTACCCTATACCTATTAATCTACATCAGCCGATACTTCATCTTCCCTTCAACATTTCACGTGGGTTTCAGCATCTCCATGGATGCACCCCTCGGCCAAGTTCATTTCTTCAAGCAAAATTCTCTGGCGCTTCCCCGTTGCTCATTTCTTCGACGTTCTTGCGTAGGAAACATCAAGGCACGCCACATACTTTTATTGCTGCATCATATATGCTATATACCTGCTGTAATATGTTTATTTGTTGATGGAATTCTCGATCCGGTGCATATCATGGAAATCTCTCGGTTTTTGGTTCAAATACATGCATCTTTTGTTCTCTTCTCATGTTTTTCTAAATTTATGCAAGGAGGCTGCTGTGTTGTGCGTTGAGGGACTGCCATCACCATAAAATAGAGGTTTTATAAGCTGGAGGTGAGGATTTGTAGTGTTAAGTAAGGTGTGGCCGAGTTATTGAGGTTTTGGGGCTTGTAGATGGTGAGATCGGTGGAGTGACAGGGCCCAGCTTTTCAAGGGCCAAACCAAGCCACGGAACAGTCCCTGGGAGGGCTGAACCACGGCTTAGAAAGGCTCGGCCATCGCTGGCACCAACCACGAAGCCGAACGAGCAAGGGGTTGGAAGTTGGTAATGCGTGCCTTCGAGGTGCCCTTCGATCGGGCGAGCTGCGTTTATGGCATGGGAGTGTAGCCGTGGTATCATTGGGTCCAGTGGAGTCATAGGGTGGTTTAGGGAAGGTCGGGTCATGGCTGGTCGGGTTGGTTTTGGGCTAGGGACAAAAGCTTGGATAGGTGATGCACAAAAGGGTTCGAATAGGTGGGAAGCTTGCTGGAATTTTCCAGCAACCATTCATGACTTTATTCAAGTGTCTAAGGGCTGAATTTGATATCTTTAAGACCTTTTAGATGTTCACTAAGTGTGGTACAAAGTTGGGAAAAGTTTGATTAAGTTTCGGTTCGATTCGGGTTAAAACCGGAACCCCGGTCTAAGTTTTAAAACAATTCGGTTAAGTTATGAAATGGGCTCGAGTTTACGTCTAGGGATGATTTTAAATATGTTTTGGGATATTTTAAAGAGTTTGGTAAGCTTCGGGTCAATTTTAGAGGTCCAGTAGTGAAACGATAATTTTTGGGTTCCAGAGGCAAATTGGTCGTTTTGCACCCGGGGTGAGATTTTGGTCCTTGCAGCGCCATGAGCACAAATTTATGATATTTTAAATGTTTATGCATCATGATCACGATTTTAAGATTTTATGAAGATATACGTCGCATGCTTGGGTTTAAGAAAAATTGCATTTATGCATGATTTTTATAAGTGATGAAAATGATAATGTTTTGAATGACGGGAATTAGTTGTGGCTATCGAAGTATATGTAAATGTTTAAGACGTATATGTAAATGCTGATGATGAGGCCTAGGCACAGTGGAAGGGTAATCTTGTCACTGATGTCTGACAGCCGCCGGGTACCGCGGTTCTATGTATGGTGGATCCATCGTAAATGATGATGTACGATAGTCACCTCTAATGAACTGAATTCACCAATGATGAATGATGAATGATGAATGATGAATGATGAATGATGAATGATGAACGATGAACGATAAACGATGAATGATGAACGATGATTAACTATGAGCTGTTTTTACACGTCATGATTTTACATGACACGTTTATGTTACGTTTTTAAAGTTCATGAAAGGTATGTTCAGTATGGTATTTTTCATTGCTGTGTGCTATGTATATGTAGTTGCTATTAACGGTGCAGGTGTGTTGAGTCTTTAGACTCACTAGACGTGTGTGATGCAGGTGAGCTTAATGATGAGGAGATTGGAGGTGCTGAACTCTGAGTAGACAGACCTGGTGCGGTGACATGACCCGAGGACCACACGTTTTTCCGCATTATGATTTATGAGATTGAAAGGAGATAAACATTTTTATACGTTGATGATTTTAAAATTTTTATTTGTTTATGGTTATTTTAAACTGCTCGATTTTACTGTCAAATATTTAAGATGATTTTTAAATGTTATAATTTTTGTAGATCATGCATGCGAAACGTTTAAATGTTATTTCGAAAATGTGAGCTTTAAAAAAAATATATTTCCGCACTTTTAAAATTAGTAGATGTTACATCCATAAATAAATTAAATGTTACATTCTCCTTATAGAAGTCATACTTCTAATTTTTCTTGTGCTTATAAACTCCTTTATAAGCCGTTCAACGTATTGAACTAATTTTCCTTCTCAACGGGATATAGAAAGTTAGCACTTGTGTGACCCTTAATGGTTTATTGATACAACTAGCAGTGGGTTCACATCTCCATGTGATTCGGGACTAATCATGTCCTTATATGAGCATACCTCAATTGCTCCATTCTTACTTATCAACTCCTTGATAATAAGAATGTCAGAACTCAAGTCTGATAGTAACCAACCAATCATGTTAAACGCCTAGCAGCATCGCTTACATGATTCTCTAGGTATCAAATATTACTGCATGCAAGAACCATTCAATTATGGTTAGCGTACAGTACGGTCCCTTCAGCTCATATATCCCGACCAATTCGACAACTATTGGTATATTGAGAGTAGCCAAAGAGTCGATACTATGTGTCATGTCGTAGTTGCAACGATGGTGTAATCTATGAAACCCCTTTCATAATTACCACCAACACTCTGATCAGAGATTTCAAACTACATATATAGAGGATATCCATACCCGAAGGTAAGCGGTGAATCCCCGACTACAATGCATCGACTCCTATATGTTTCGACAAAACACCCAACCTTGCCATCTGATGACCCCATAAGATTCGATAAACCAGTCAAAATGCAATGCTAGCAAATAGAGTCTCAATGTTTTTCCCGGGTTATAAGGACTAATGGTGTAGAACCATAAACTAGGACATTTTCACTCGACAAGTGAGAACCACTTGGAAAGTCCTTTATGGAGGGTTGTTCAGTGGACTCTAAAAGGAGCACCTATTTGCATGCTCGGACATCACAATGTCCCCTACCAATGAAACATGGTACTCACATCGCAGATACTAGTCTCAAACTCGAGCGATCTTTATCTTTTTTAGCGGCGGCTGAATCGAATAGGAACTTTTTAGAATATACAGTATTTCAAATATGAGTTTCATGATACTCATCATATGAGCATATCATATTCTTTCTACTATTTGTATATTCAAGAACTTTATCTATGCTACTAGCATGGGTATACGGATACAGATGTGCCAAAACAATAATTTCAAATATAATTAAAATAAAGATTGTTTATACCTAGAGTTTAATCATGAACCCTCGGTCAACACTTGGCTCGACGGACACCTACTCTAACAATGGTTAGCGTATAATACGATATCTTCAGCTCATATATCATGATCGAGTCAGCGACCATTGGTATAACGAGAGTTACTTATGAATTCGATAATGTTGCGATGTATCTTTGAATAATAATAGTGATATGATATGTGCAACTGAAGGAACATCTTTCCAAAATGCACATGTCTTATTCTGACCAGAGATTTCTTGCATTATTAACTCATTAGATCACATAAGATATCTTCACTCGTAGGCAAACAATAAATCTCCGACTACAATGTATTTGCTCCTACGTATTTCGGAACCATACCCAACCTCACCATCTGATGACCCTCAATGGATTCGATAAAAAAATCAAAGTGCATACTAGCACGTAGAGCCTTTACGTTGTCCCCCGTCAAAGGACTAATGGTGTACAACCACAACTGCAGACTATTTCACTCAATAAATGATAACCACTTGAACAGTCTGAGGTATGGTTGTTTAGTGAATCATCAAATGCTTACACATCTGTATGAGTGGGCATTTTCAAGCCCTTACCAATGAAACATGGTATTTACACCACATATGCTAGTCTAAATCTCAAACGACCTTTATCCTAATTTTAGACTATTGGTTCGACTAGAAACCTTTTTAAAATATATGGTACATTTTCTATTGAGTTTTATGATCTTACGTTGAGAGACGGACCTCATGTTACCTATTATATATTCAATGACTTTTTCTATGCAGCTTGTATAAGTATACAGATAAAGTAAATGTCACAATTGGATAAAACCCTAAAAAAAATTTAAAATAAAGATTGTTTTAACATTAGAGTCCATAAAATTTAAGTCACAAGTTGGTTCGTTGAGCACCCACTCTAAAAA
>NC_133308.1:10766734-10771344 GCF_012295235.1 Primulina huaijiensis | reverse complement strand
GATTGAAACACTATACATACATATTTATATATATAAATATTTTTGTTATTTAAATACCAACCAACCTATTATTTAAAAATCCCAAAAGTACAATTCAAAACGTGAAATCGTAAATCATCCAACCAAACCTAAAACAAGCATTTTTTTAAAATAAAGCATAAACTCTTAAATCTTTCAAAACCACTCAAAGCACAATAAGTCATAAAATATTTAAAGCAAACTTATATCATAAACGTAATTTTTGTGGAAAACTACCAATGGTCCTTAGGTTATGTGCAACATCAGTCCAGCTAATTCAACCATCAAGTCCTTCATCAAAATCATGCTCACCTGCATCGATCACACCTAGTGAGTATAATGGCACAGCAAACATTAATCATGATAGCAAATAATACAAATAAATTCACAATTAATAGTGAAAGATACTTTTAATAAAATAACTTTTCATAAACGTAAACTTTAAACATTTTCCTTTTATCATATACTTTTTCCTTTCATCGTATACGTATACGTTTTCATTTTTATTGAATTCAGATCCTCAATTGCGACTTTCGTATTAGTTGTAGGTCGATGGATCCATCTACGTATTACCACGGTACCAGGCGGCTGGGATATCGACGACACTCTCACCCGTCAACTAAGCATTGGCCTTACATATCATCATATCATTGTGTTTGTCACAATCAATTCACCTCCTTCAACTTTTATGTTTCCATCACTTATAAAAATTCATTCACATATAAATCATTTTTTTTAAACCAAACATGTAATATGTTTTTTAGCATTAACGTTTCATCATAAAATTCCATAAATATTTGAAATAAACATTTTAAAATTTATTACAGCATTCATAGCACTGCCAGGACATCTAACATTTTTTAGGTGTGAAATGACCGTTTTGCCCCTGAAATCCTAACTTTCTCAATTTATCCTTAGACCTTAAAATGACGACTCAAATTATTCCAAACTTAACATGACATCTTAAAATACACCCATAAATATTTCTTAGACGAAACTTAAACTTCTCAACTAATTTCCCAATTTGTATCTAAACTTAGAAGTACATCCCGATTTTTACTCGTATTGACTCGAAATTAAACCAAACTTAAACCATAGCTTAACAACATCTAACTATACCATATACAACTCAAATCAAGCCAATTATGACCGCCGATCAAGCCTAGATCAGCTATTGAATTTTGTCCCTATATGGATCGAACCCTAACTCAACCATCCCATGCAACCTACGACTCTATCCCATAGCCAACCCATCCAGACCCTAGCTGACCATCCTAGGACCATGAACAACCCCTAGGGACCTTTCTGGACTGAAACGACCCTACTTCTAACTTCATTTAACTTACACTAGTGTTTTTTTCTAAACAATGCATAATTAATTCATCATAAATAAACTAGCATAAATAATCAAATGAATGAAATCTATAATATCCAGAACCATTCATGCAGAATAAGTAAATAAAGAAATAAAAGTCTAAAACTTAATTCAATAAATTCTAGCATCCCAACAGTCCATAAATAAAAGCGATAATCCATAAAATCATCAAAAGCCTTTAACATCTACAGAATTTCTAGGTCCTCAGGTATGCAATGTGCCTCTCGGATGACTCGATAGTCCGCACCTCACGACTCAACATCATCACTACCTGCAACCAATCAAAACTAGTGAGTCTAATGACTCAGCATGCTCAAACCTAATATAGCAAATATGTAGATACACACTCACATGCATTAAAATTACTTTTACTAAAAATAGAATTTTTCATGCATTCATGAAACCTTCAAAATATGCAACTTTTGAAATCATGCTTAGATATGAACATTTTCCATTTAAAATTATCTTTTTAATGTGAAATCCGATCCTCGAAATTGACAACCTTTATTCGATTGATCAATCTATAAAACATAGTACTAGGTCGCCGGGTTCAACTTCCATTTCTTCGACAATCCCACCGACTATCATGACAATAACTTCATCGTTCACTCTTTAAACGGCTCCATTATCAATGAGACTCCCGCCCCCATTTTCGACGGTTCACTCCCTTTTCATTGCAAGTTCACCGTTCCCGATTTCAACAGATTCCTTAATACTTTTTCGTCACAATCAATTCACATTCCTCAAAATATTTTTCTTTACTTTATCATTTTATAAAACATTCATAACTTTCCATATTCTTTAAAAATTCCCAAAATGATGCTTTATATCATTCATATTCGTCGAAATTACTAAAAATAGCATATAAGTGCAAAATACGTTAAACTTCTAAAAAATAGCATATATCATGCATATACTTTAAAACTTCTAGAAATAACATTTAACATGATTTGGAATTGTTTTAGGAAGTTGCAAACCGCCCTCGACTTTCCTCGAACCGACCGCACAAGATTCAACGTTATACGTACCTGGACCACCTTAAACTTTGACTCAAGGAGACGACTCGATTTAAAAACTTTAAAAACACCAAAGAATATCCAGTAACTTGCTGGAAATTAAATCTTTGGACCTACGTTTCAGAAACAACTCAATTCGCTTACCGGATGACTTGTTTACTACCGTTTTCGCGTTTTTGGACCAAAATACCCTTTTGACTCGAACCAACCCGAGACCAAACCTTTATTAACATCCTAAGACTTAATATAAGTTGCTGGAAGTCCCCAAGCCCAAGACAAAACCAAAAACATGGATTTAAAATTTAACCTAGGCTCACTTCGCTCCTATTTTGACACATTCGGCAATTTACGACCCCGAACGGACCACGGCTCGAAACGACCTCAAACAAGGCCCTAGACCCCTTCCTTAGACACTAAATAAGACCATGGTCAGGCCCTTTTAGACACAGACCTGACGCTCAAGGCCCTGAAGCTCACGCACCAGCACACATAAAACGCATCCTCGCGCTCACCTTGGCTTCCTCGCGTACCAGCTGCTGTCCCAGCCCTTGGCCCATACCAACCCCTCACCAGGTCCCTAAGGCACGTCCCTAGCCACTGGACCAGCCCTTAAACTAACCCCTCAGACATAAGAATCCCGAAGCACTAAAACAGCACCACATGTGCATGTTTGTGTTGTTTCGGTTAAAGCTCTCAACCAACCCAACCAAGCCCTAACTGAACCATTCGTAGATCTTCCTAATACCCTTATCCTCCATTCAAGACCACGACTAGGGTCCCATGCAGCCTCCATGGCCGTTTGATCCCCCAAAGCTGTGCCCCCTCCCCTCGGCCTGCACGTGATTGGCGTGCAGGGACCACAGCCCCCTTGAAGCTGTTTGGTACACCTTTTTGTCCCTTCAGTCCTCTTCCTAACATCTAGACCAGCCCTTGAATACCTTGGTTTTCTTCCTTCCCTCGACAATTTTCAGTAAACATCAACAATCTTTTATGGAAATATGAGATACACACGCATGAGATTAAAAACAATCACTTTTATAAATTTTTCACACACATCAGCATACATGCAATATTATGGATTGAATGGTGCTTGAAAAAAGGTTTGAAAACACGTCTTGTTCCTTTATTCTTACAAGCTACGAGAGACGGAACGACGAGAGACGAGCGGGACTCAAATCTTCTCCTCCCTTTACTAAAGAATTCGGCCACCTAGAGTTCTAGTGTGTGTGTGTGTGTGTGTGTGTGTGCTGCAATTGTGAGTGGGAGGCATGAGTTTCTTTGTGTAGGGGTGGGTAGATTTTTATTTAATTAAGTTGTTAGGTTGCTAACTGGACTTTAGGTGTAGTTATGGGCCTTAATTATTTTAATTAAACCCTTACTAATCTAGACCCATTAAGAAATTACTTAAACCCATAATTAATCCACTAAAAAGTCTCAAAAATGTTTAAAAATATTTAGTGCTACTCGTTTCTAGTACCGCACACCCGAAACTACTCATTTTCTTAGCAAAAGTTCTGATAGGATCGATTAACGTATCAAGAGTGTTTAGAAAGGGGGTTGAATAAACACTCACAATTAAAATGAATCTTTTCGAATTATGAATTCAGTTTGGTGACAAACTGATTCTCGAAATCTTGTTGGTCAATGACAATCAGTTAAACTAAGAGTAGTTGCGGAAAATAACTGACTGAAAGATAAAATACAAAACCGAAATAAAGTACGCAAGGATTGTTTCTGGATGTTCGGAGATTTCAATCACTCCTACGTCACCCCTTCTATCTCAAGGATAGGATTTCCACTAAAAGACTTTGATCGAATACAAGACTTGTACTGACCCACTTCAGTTTGGACTTAACACTGTCAAAACTGAAACTCTTAGCATACAACAGCTTTTATCAGTTCGTGACTGATCTTAGCACAACTGATATATTTTTGATTGAATTACAAAGTGCTAACACGCTCAAAGTGTAGCTTTAGATGCTACTGATATATCTGATATATGTGAGCTGTGAATTGTGATTTTAGCAGCGTAACAGCAAGCTTCAATAATGCGTTGATGATTCTACTTCTCAGCTGCTTTGTTCACTTATTTATATGCTTCCTTTCCAACGGTAACTTGAGATGAATTTGAATCTTTGTATCCGTTGATTTTTTACTTGATTATTCCTTGGATATTGTTTCCTTCATTTATTGTGATGCGG
>NC_133308.1:10698287-10766485 GCF_012295235.1 Primulina huaijiensis | reverse complement strand
TCGAACGTCAATGGAAAGAATTTTGACATCTGAGGAGATACTTGAGGCAGTAGATTGGAAAAGAGTCTGCATCAAATCTAGTTTATTTGAAACAGAAGATTCTAGTCGCTCAACTCTTTGACTGATGACATCCTGAGTTGTGTAGAGACTTTGAGCTAGACCTTTGTTATTCTTCAACTCAAGCACAGTTCGAGTAAGAGACTCCATGTTTGCTTGAATAGCTTTCAGTTTTGCTGAATCAAATTGAGTTGAAGAATCCAATTTGACAGTATGAGATAATTGTGTGGATTGAATTTTCTTTATTTCAGTAATCATCTGGTGCATATTGTGCTGCATGTTCTGAATTTCTTCAAGGACTAAATCCATGTCGGAGGAAGGAGGAGGAGAGGCTTGTTCAGACGTCCCTGGTTCTTGTTCTCTGGAGGGTTGATCAAATATCACCAAAGTTCTTTCAGATACCTCTGGAACCTCTTGTGTAAGCTCAGGCGCATCCTCCATTTGTACTTCTTGTTGGACTTGAAGGGCAGAAGGTAGAATAAGAGCAGTAGAAGGGCTATCTGGCTGAGTCAGTTGTGTTTTAGTCGATGGATCAGTGACTGATTGTTCTGGCTGTTGGTTAACTGAGTCTTTCTGTGGATAATCAGGCAACTGAGTTTCCTCAGTGACATCATTGACTTCAGTCCGCTCATCATGTGATTGAATGAGCACATCAGTTCGAATCTCTTGTTCAGCAGATACAAGGAGAGGAGATGTAACAAGTGCTTGATCAGTCGAGATATCAATTGATTCTGTTGAAGCTGCATTGGTTGGGAGTTCTTTCACTACTAGCTGAATGATCTCATCAACATTTGCAAGTGTCAAGTCAGCTTCTGAATATATTTGATGATCAGCAGCAGTAGGTTGAGGCACATTCTGAACCGGCTCGTCAGTTGTAGCAGCTTGTTCAAGAGATGGTTCACGGTGCCGAGAAAGTGAATCAGCTTCTTCATCTTCTGAAGTGCCTTCATGAATAACAAGTTCCTGATCCGTCTCCCAAAATTTTATTTGGGATTGCAGAGTTAATAGATCAGTTTCTAGCTGAGTGATCACAGCTCGATCATTGTATGCAATTGGACTTGTGGGAATATAGTTGGCTTTCAATTTTTCGATCAGTTGGTCCAACTTTTTAGCTCGGACTTGATCAAAGAAGTAGTTCTTGCACTCCAAGGCCTGAGTTATTGTTGCAGCCTTGACCACTCTCAGAACAGTTGTCTCCAATTTGATAAATGTGTTGAGCTTGGACTTCTTCTTCAGCTGCTTGGCAAAAGTATGTGTTCTAAACTTCGTCCAAGCTTCAAAAATGTTCATTTTTGATGCAGCAAAGGCATTGACCTATTCCCATATGAGGTCAATATGAGTTTGAATAGCATTTGAGGGCCTTGATTCTTTGATCATCTTGCCCTTTCCTTTCTCATCAGTAAGAATATGCGGAATGTTTAGTCCAGAGTGAGTAGAGTCCACTCTTTCCTGAATAACAATTCCCTTAGATCGAGCAGGAGCAAGAATTGAAGGTCGTTTGATTTGAGTCAAGGGAGCTGAAGCTTTTGCTGATTTTTTCTCCTTATCAGCAGAAATTGCTGTCAAGGGAACAACCTGAATAGGCTGTTGAGTATCTGATGACTTTGGTTTCTCAGGAACAGCTGTCAGCGAAGCCACTGGCTTTGTTTTCTGAGTCCTTTGCTTCTTGGTGATCACCTGAAAAGGTGTTTCCTCAGAATCTGATCCACTGACAATTAGTTTCCTCTTGGTTGATTTCAGTTGGGCCTGAGACCTAGCCTTTTCAACGTATTTGGGAGCAGCCTGCTGCGTCCCAATCTCTTTCTTGATCTTCATGAATTGATCAGGAGACAGTTCCAGTTTGGTTTTTGGTGGCAATATGTTCTTGGCAGAGAATACCTTAAACTTGGATAGCTTTTCAGCATTGTCAGCCACTAAACCTTTTGTTTTCAGTAGATAACTGATTTGAACTGCATAACCTCTGGAATGCTTGGTAGATTGAAGCATATTTCGCAAAATACTGAAAATAATATGACTCCAGTTCATTTTCTTCTCTGCCAATATCACGGTCATGGCTTGAAATTTTTCAAGAGTAAGGGCTGCAAATGAACTAGCCTTAGCCAGAATGCCCTTGGCAACAATATCAGCCAGCAATTGAATTTCTGGCTTCAGTTCTTACTTAGGATCGGAGACTTTGATTTTCCGTCCATCAGCAGATAACAGAGAATGCATTTCTTCAATATCAGCAGTTCGTACCTCAGAGAAGCTGATAATTCCTTCAGTTGGTAGAGAGAAGATTTCCCCGAAAGTTTCTTCAGATATGATCATTAGCTGATTATTGATAGTAATAGAGATATTTCCATCAATAATAACAAAACCCTTTGTATAGAAATCATTGATTTCCTTTGGATAGATGGTTTGTGAAGATTGCCCTAGTAACGTCTTCAGCCCAGCTGATTCTAGTTTCAGAAAAACATTCTTCACCTCAACCTCAGTTACTGATAAAACTGAATCGAAATCAATGGCCATAGCATTTAGAACGTGCGCGGGGATTTGGTTTGTCATTTCAGATAATGAAGAAACCTGTAATTTTCAAGAAATAAGCTTTGAGAAGGTATTTGCTCTGAGAAAATCTTTGTGCGTGTAAAAGAGAGAACTGAATCGAGGCGGGGAGAAATACACATGTGTGTGACTGTTCAAATTTTTGGACACGTGTCAGCCCATTTTTTTTAAAGTAAAAACGTGTGTACGTGTGCAAGAGTCGTGTATATAAGTTTAATGGCCCAAGTGGGTCCACGTAGTAAAATTCTATTTGTTATAATATCAGTCACATCACTTTGATTTAGGATATAATCATTCTTAATTAGTTAACGTATGTGAGAAGATTTGTAAAATAACCAACTGAACGATCAGTTGTGAAACTGATCCGTTTCAGTTGAGAATTTACAAACAATTGTCTTCTCAGTTAACCTCTTAAAAACTAATATTCCCCCTTAATGGGTGCGCAAAATAATTAAAAATGACGATAAAAATAAATTTAAAGCTTAAGGAATTTATTGTTTGCTGGAACGTGCACGGCCCTTCAGCTTCCATAACTCTCGGCTATAAATAGAAGTAACACAGTTAGTTTCAGTCATATTAGTGAAATATTTAAGATAAAAGAAATGGCTGGTGCGAGTAGCTCGAGTGCTTCGCCGTTTTCTCTGGAGGCCAGGAAGGCTGAGATAGAAGATGAAGTCTTCTATGAGAATCTTCAGTACTGGGAGAAGTTACAAGAACTTGAGTTCTTGTATAACATTGGAGAGGCTACCACTCCTAAATGGGTGGTAGAGCTGAGGAAGGTGCGGGAGCACTTGCACATAACTGAGTGGATTGACGTCTTTAAGGATGGTCATAGTTATCAGCTGATGCTCCGGAAGGAATTGAAGATTCTGAGGCGCATAGCTTATTCACACAGCTTTGCCAAGACGTCCACTCCACCTTTATCCACTTGGTTGAAGATGTGGATAATTGATGTAGAGGAAAAATATTATGCTGTAATGCGAGCTAATGTTTATGCTTGAATAAAATATTAATCTGAGTTAATTTTGTCTTTTTTGTTCCTGCAAATTGGCAATTTCATTAGTTGTTGTAAATGAATTACTAACTCAACAAATGAACTGTTAAAGAACTAATATTAGTTGACTGTAAACTGAAATCAGTTAAGATTTAAAAACCAGACTGATATCAGTTGAAAAAAGTGAATCAACTGGTAATTAACAAACTGATATCAAATAAGCAACTGATAGATAAGAAGCCTGGGTAATTGAGAAAAAGCTTTGTTGGCTTGAGACTCTTCAACTTCTTTGACATTAAATGTCACCAGTCTATAAATAAGATAATAGCAGTGAGTTGTGAGATAATATCATTTAAACATGGCAGATTCAGATATTTCCGATGCTTGTAGTAGTACGCATGTTCACGTTACTGAAGAAACAAGTGCTTATTTAGAAGAGTTGAAGAAGAAGATGGAAGAATATGTCTTGAAAAAGGTGATGTCAACATGGTTCAAAATTCATGAGTTGCAGAGAATAAGTAGTAGTGGTGCGACTCCTTCTCGAGTTCAAACAGCAACAGCCAGAAGATACTTGGAACGATTTGAAGTCAGACATGTTACAGAGCTTGTCGATGACAAGGTTCTGTTACAAGCAATGCTGTGGAAGGAGTGGCATGTGATTAAGAAGATTTCTATAACTAAATCATTCTCTAGAATCCGAATTTATGAATTGAACAATTTTATTACAGAATGGCAGGACTCAGTTGGTTCTGAATTGTCTACTGTAAGATGGAATCATTTCTATTCTTAATAACATATCATTTTCAGTTTATTATTGTGTCCTTATTTTCTGCAGAAAATTTCATTAGTAAAGTAACATTAACAATTTTTTTATGATAAATCAATTAAACCAAGAATATTGCGAAAGTAAGAAAACTTAGTCTCGGGTAATGGTTTGGTGAAGATGTCAGCTGCTTGTTGCTCAGTTGATATATACTCCAGTCGAATGTCCTTCTTCAAAGCATGATATCTAATGAAGTGGTGTCTGACATCTATATGCTTTGTCCTTGAGTGAAGAACTGGATTATAGGTAATGGCAATTGTGCTCGTGTTGTCATAAAATATGGGCGATTCATTTGTAATTACTCCATAATCTCTCAGTTGTTGCTGGATCCAGATCAGTTGTGCACAGCAACTACCAGCAGCTAGATATTCTGCTTCAGTTGTTGAGGTAGCTATAGATGTCTGCTTCTTGCTGACCCAAGAAATCAGTCGGTCTCCAAGAAACTGACATGATCCACTTGTGCTTTTACGATCTAGCTTACATCCAGCATAATCTGCATTTGAATATCCAACTAAATTGAAAGAAGAATCTTTAGGATACCATAATCCGACATTTTGTGTGCCCTTAAGATATTTCAAAATTCTTTTGGCAGCTGAAAAATGTGATTGCTTAGGATTTGCTTGAAATCTGGCACACATACAAACTGCAAAAACAATATCAGGACACCTAGCAGTTAGGTATAATAATGAACATATTAAACCTCGGTACAGCGTCGCCTCAACTGATATTCCCCCTTGATCAGTGTCCATTTTAACTGATGAGCTCATGGGAGTGGTTGCAGCTGAACATGATTCCATTCCAAATTTCTTTAGCAATTCCTTTGTATATTTAGTATGACTGATGAATATATCAGTCTCCAGTTGCTTCACTTGCAGTCCAAGAAAGAATGTCAGTTCACCCATCATGCTCATTTCAAACTTGTCCTACATTAACTTAGCAAACTTTTCGCACAATTTGGGTTTAGTTGACCCAAATATAATGTCATCAACATAAATTTGAACAAGTAAGATATGATTATTTTTAGAAAATTTAAACAAAGTCTTATCAACTGATCCTACGGAAAAATCATGATCAGTTAGAAATTTTGAAAGGGTTTCATACCAAGCTCTGGGAGCTTGTTTAAGACCATACAGGGCTTTGTTCAAATGATAAACATAATCAGGTAAACTATGATTTACAAAACCTGGAGGTTGTTCAACATATACTTCTTCCTGCAGCTGACCATTTAAGAAAGCACTCTTCACATCCATCTGGTATACTTTGAAGTTCTTGTGTGATGCATAAGCAAGAAAGATTCTTATTGCCTCCAGTCTTGCAACTGGTGCATAAGTTTCATCATAGTCAATTCCTTCTTCTTGCCTATATCCTTGTGCCACAAGTCTTGCTTTGTTGCGTACAACTGAGCCGTCTTCATTCAGTTTGTTCCTGTACACCCATTTTGTACCTATAATAGTTTTTGAAATTGGTCTTGGAACTAAGTTCCAGACATTGTTATGAGTGAACTGATTTAGCTCTTCTTGCATTGCATTTACCTAGTTAGGATCAGCAAGAGCTTCATCAGTTTTCTTCGGTTCTAGTTGTGAAACAAAAGCTGAATGGATAAATAAATTTAGCATTTGATTTCGAGTTTTCACTAGATCTGATGGATTTTTTATTACCAGTTCAGGTGAGTGTGATTTTTTCCATCTGTACTCAGTATTTGTTGTATCAGCAATTTATTCAGTTAGTAACTGAACACAATTTTATGTCTCAGTTGGTGCTTCGTCAACTGGTATTTGAGTGTTATCATTATTCTCTATCAACTGATCATCAGCAAAGACTTTATGTACATCTGACTGGTCCAGTAATTCTGGTTTAGGCGTTTGAAATCTGTTTTGATTGCTGTGACTTTCATTTTTGTTATCATCTTCCAAACTGATATCTGTAAATCGATCAGCTAGCTCAACTTGATCAGTTGGCTTATCAGTTAGTTCAGTTTCATCGAAATCAACATGAGCTGATTCTTCAACATTTAGGGTTTTCTTGTTGAAGACTCTATAGGCTATACTAACTGATGAGTATCCAAGAAATATTCCCTCTGCAGATTTAGCATCAAACGCTTTTAAATAATTTTTACCATTATCAAGGATAAAACATCTGCAGCCGAATATTTTGAAATAAGTAATTATACTTTTTCTTTCATGTCAGATCTCATATGGTGTTTTCATATGATTCTTATTAATCATAGATCTGTTCTGAGTATAACACGCAGTGTTTACTGCTTCTGCCCAAAACCTTTGAGAAATACCAGAATCAGCAAGCATTGTTCTAGCAGCTTTTTAAGGGTCCGATTTCTTCTCTCAGCTACACCATTTTGCTGAGGAGTTCTGGCTGCTGAGAGCTCATGCTTAATTCCAGCATTTTCTAGAAAATTTGAAAGAGTTTGATTGATGAATTCAGTTCCTCGATCAGATCTGATTCGATTAATTCCAATTGATTTTTTATTTAAAAGTCTTTTGAAGAGCTTTATCAGTTGTGAAGCTGTATGGTCCTTAGATTTGAGAAAAATAACCCAAGTAAATCTTGAAAAGTCATCTACGACCATCAAGGTATATTTCATTCCCCCTAAGCTCATGACTGGTATAGGACCAAAAAGATCCATGTGCAACCGTTCTAAGCATCGGGATGAAGATTTACAACCCTTGTTTTTAAAAGAGGATCGTACTTGTTTACCATACTGACATGCTGAGCAAAGTTTTTCTTTTGAAAAATCAATTTTGGGCAAACCAGTTACAAGTTCATGTTTACTCAGATAGGCAATGGTTTTAAAGTTTAAATGATTTAGTCTCTTATGCCACAACTAGTTTTTAGATGACTTGGAAGCAATAAAACAAACTGGTGCATAAGTTTGATCATTCCAACTGACTTTATATGTGTTTCCACAACGTTTGCCAGTTAGTGTGATTTCATCAGTTGAAGTTTTGACTGAACATGAATTTTTGTCAAATTGTACTGAGAATCCACTGTCGCATAACTGACTGATACTAATCAAGTTATACTTCAGGTTTTCTACTAATAGAACATCTTTAAAAGTAAAGTTACCATGGATAAGCTTACCCTTACCCACAGTTCTACCTTTGGAATTGTCCCCGAAACTGATGTTTGGACCACTGTATTTGGTCAGTTGAGATAGCACACTTGCATCTCCTGTCATGTGTCGCGAACATCCACTGTCCAAATACCATATTGAGTTCTTGTTTGTACCTGTTATCTGCAATCACACACATAATAAAACTTGGTACCCATACTTATTTGGGTCCTGAGCTGATTAGTCCCTTAGGAACCCACACTTGGATTAGTCTAACAGACTTTCCAGTAGTTGTATTCCAAATTGTTTTTCTCGGCTTTTGTGTGCATGGTGTGTAGTGTACAGATGATACATTATGTATTTTAGGTTTATTCAACTGATTGTTTAGTCTGTATCTCTTCTGAACTGGCTTGCAGTTATAGTAATTGAAGTAGCTATTTGAATAGTTTTTGTGAAACCTCTTTGATGACTGACTTTGTGAATCAGTTGAGGATTTTTGACTATAACCAATCCCATATCTTCTAGCCTTGTTCATATTTACAGTAGGTTGCTCAATCAGCTTACTAGGCTCAATTTGTTCTTGTACTACTGCTGATTTAACAAAGTGAATGTATTTCCCTTTGTCTATTTTTAGCTTTGGTTGAGTGTCATTTGGACACATTTCTCCTTGAGTGTTGAACCCTAAACCAGTTTTATCAGAAACTGATTTTTGTGAATTCTGCATTTCATTTAGTGCAGTAGATGACTTGTTCCAAGATTGAATGAGCTCAGTCTGTTTTGAGTTTTCAATAATCAAATTTTGGATTAATAACTGATCTTTGTTTCTTTCTGCTTTTAACTCAGCAATTTCCCTTTTCAGACTCAACCCGTCAACTGATTCATCAGTTTTGGTTTTATTGTCTGTGGGATCAGTTTGCTTTGCTTTGATTTTTTCGAATAATGATGCAAGCTTTTGATATTCATTTACCATATCATGTAGTGTTAGAATGAGTTTTTCTCTTGTAAAGTCTGTTGAGCTGAAATCAAATACCTGTTGACTAGATGATTCTTCTTCTGCATCATTAGCCATCAGGCACTTGTCTTCCTCATCATTAATAGAGCTGCATGAGCTTTCTGGTTCTGACTCCCCACTGTCAGTTTCTGCCCATTTAGATTTGCTTTCTTCGGCTAAGAGTACCTCATGTTTCTTTCTGAAGGACTTCTTATCATCCTTGGATTTTCTTTTGTTCTCATATGATTTCTTTCTTCTATCAGTTAAGCCTTGACTGTCCTTCTTGGGTTTAGGACAGTCAGCAATGAAGTGACCTGATTTGCCACAATTGTAACAAGCATTTGTTTCATCTTTGGAGTTGTTTCTTTGGTATGACTTCTGAAAGTTTCCTTGTTTCTTTCTCATGAACCTTCCAAACTTTTTGATGAATAGTGACATAGCATCATTGCTTAACTGATCAGCAGATTTCTCAACTGTACTAGTTGGTTCTGTTCTGACAGCAGCTAGAGCAGTTGTGGCTGCTGGTGTGGATGGTTCTCCTTCTCTGGTTTGCAGTTCGAACTCATAAGCTTTAAGATCAGAAAATAGATCATGAAGTTCAATCTGGTTCAGGTCTTTGGATTCTCTCATTGCCATAGTTTTGACATCCCATTCTTTGGGAAGACCTCTCATTACCTTCAGTGCAACCTCTTTGTTTGTATACACTTTTCCAAGTGCATTTAACTCATTGATGATACTGCTTACTCTTTTATCATACTCGTGCATTGATTCTCCTGCTTTCATTTTGATATTATCAAACTTCTGAACTGCAACTGAAAATTTATTTTCCATGGTTTGATCATTTCCTTCACAAAGCTGGATCAGCTTTTCCCAAATTTCTTTGGCTGTCTTACACATCTTTATTTTGCTGAAATTATTTTGTCCAGCGTCTTGTACAGAATGTCTTTAGCCACATTATCAAGATTGGCTTTTCTTTTATCTTCAGTTATCCATTCTTCTCTGGGCTTTTCTATTCTTGGTGGTGCCCTTTCTGTTATGGCAACTGCTGTATTAGTTTTCAGAATCTTCATGGGTCCATCAGTTATGACATACCACATGTCATCATCTTGTGCAGCTAAATGAGCCTGCATTCTGATTTTCCAATCATCAAATTCTTCTCTGGAGAACATAGGGATTTTGTTGAATGAAGTCATGCTAGCAAGTTTATAGATCAAAAGTATTCAAGAACAAGATTCAACTGCTCTGATACCACTTGATAGGATCGATTAACGTATCAAGAGTGTTTAGAAGGGGGGGTTGAATAAACACTCACAATTAAAATGAATCTTTTCGAATTTTGAATTCAGTTTGGTGACAAACTGATTCTCGGAATCTTGTTGGTCAATGACAATCAGTTAAACTAAGAGTAGTTGCGGAAAATAACTGACTGAAAGATAGAATACAAAACTGAAATAAAGTACGCAAGGATTGTTTCTGGATGTTCAGATATTTCAATCACTCCTACGTCACCCCTTCTATCTCAAGGATAGGATTTCCACTAAAAGACTTTGATCGAATACAAGACTTGTACTGACCCACTTCAGTTTGGACTTAACACTGCCAAAACTGAAACTCTTAGCATACAACAGCTTTTATCAGTTCGTGACTGATCTTAGCACAACTGATATATTCTTGATTGAATTACAAAGTGCTAACACGCTCAAAGTGTAGCTTTAGATGCTACTGATATATCTGATATACGTGAGCTGTGAATTGTGATTTTAGCAGCATAACAGCAAGCTTCAATAATGCGTTGATGGTTCTACTTCTCAGCTGCTTTGTTCACTTATTTATATGCTTTCTTTCCAACGGTAACTTGAGATGAATTTGAATCTTTGTATCCGTTGATTTTTTTACTTGATTATTCATTGGATATTGTTTCCTTCATTTTTTGTGATGCGACGTCTTAACTGCTTTCGCCGAAATGCGTTGTTCTAAGCTGTATTGATTTAAGTGTGGCGTTGCAATCTTCTATGTCTCTTTGTCGGTTGATCGTTCTTTCCCTAGACATGTTCAGTTGAAGGGTGCTTTAGCATAAATCAGTTTCCAACTGATCAGTTAGCTGGTTTCAGTTATTAAGTCTAGTTGTTGAATGTACTTGCGCGTATCAGTTGGTTGATCAGTTTGTCAAACTCCAGAATCCAGAATTTGGTTTTCAACAAGTTCGCTACCGATTAAGTTCGTCTCTTACTATAAATAGATTTGCCGCTTTCCTAATTTGGATTACTAAGTTCCAAGTTTCTATTTATAGCTTTCTAAAAATAGAAACTTTATCAAAATTATCCCTGGTTCTCTCGTTTTTGCCGTGCATTGCGTATTTGACTACAGAAAGCTCACATTCATAACATTCGATTAAATAATCATTAAATCATGCAAATACTTAAACATGCTTCTAGACCACTCATTTAAATAAATTTCAAATAATTTTCATACATTCATGTAGTTAGTGTGTTCGGGTTTTCGGGCGTTACATGGACGGAACCTAACCAACCTAGAAGCCGCAACCCTCAATCCGTGACAAAGAGGCCATGCGCGACTTCATGCTTGCGTCTCCTTCCTAGGTTTCGCACCAGCTTTCCCTTGAGCCGTCTAGGACCATGAGTAGACCCTAATAGGACCCATGATCACTTCCATACAGTAGCTAACAGCCTGTGTAAGGTCCAAAATACGATGACGTAATTCAACTATATGCAAATATAGGGAAAATGGAAAATCACCAATTTAATGGTTTTAATGGCATGATTTAATTATGGTGTGCATGTTTACATGTTAAAAATAGGGTTTTCAATTAGAATGCCTAGAACTGTGTTTTAAAGGTTATTTGAAACGCGATCGAGGAACGGAGACCAGGGACCTTATGAGGAAAAATATTTTAATAAATAATTATTTTTAATTGTTTAATGTGTCGTGTATTTTAAATGGAATTTTTGAAAATGAGGTGTTTTATATGCCGAGTCGTATTTTACACCGGTAATTGATTTTCGAAAAAAAAAAAAGACTTTTTGGAAATTCGGCTAATATTTTCACAAAATTTCATAAAAAAAATATTTAAATATTATCTAATGGGCTTAATGGGTCTATTATACTAGGTTAATGGACCTAAACTTGCACCATTTGCTTTAATTAAAATATAAGCCAACAAACCCTCACCATAACCACACAAAAACACGCACACATCAACTAGAACACTAGGACATTTTCTTCAGCAACAACACCACATGCTCACAAGTAATTTCGAAGGGAAAGCCACTCAATTTTGAAGAAAAATTCAGCAAGCTTATTCCCCCGTCTCGCTGTCAACGTATATCGCACCGCAAGTTGATTTTAGAGCGTAATATACGCAAAGGCACGTCTTAATCTTCCTTCAAACATCTTTCACACTGTATTATGTATATTTAATTATCCTTGCAAGAAAAATATGATGCAATACTTTCATTTCGTTTAAATGGCTATACATGCATAAAATTAGAGCTTTATTTTTCTAAAACTCTTGCTAAATGAGGAACAAAGGGGCTGCCATGGTAGAGGTACTTGAAGGGATTCTTTTCTGCATGTTTAAAGGTTCCTAGATGCATAGGTAAGGGCTGGACAAGAGAGGAAAAAGGTGGAACGAAAATTGGGATTCATGAGGGCTTGGGCTCGACTTTTGGGAGAAACTAGGAAGGGGGCTGTGCAAGGGTTTACTAGGAGAGAGGCAGGGCTCATGAGGGTCCTATCGATGATCCATGGTGGTCCAAGGACAGCGGAATGGTTCAGGAAGGAGAGGCGCTCGGG
Source organism: Primulina huaijiensis (assembly GCF_012295235.1). NCBI lineage: Eukaryota > Viridiplantae > Streptophyta > Magnoliopsida > Lamiales > Gesneriaceae > Primulina > Primulina huaijiensis. The sequence goes on along the minus strand of NC_133308.1, from coordinate 10,754,199 downwards.
TAGGAGTCCATACGCCATACGTGCGTTTGGGTACCGGCGGATGGTGCACATTTACGTGCATGGACCATAGGGGCTAGTATAAAGAGATCTTAAAGGGTTCGGTCTAGGTCCTAGGAGGGTTGGTCATGGGCTGGTCCAATCGGTTAGCGTCTAGGTTCGAAAGTTTTGAGGATGACATGAGTTTGTGTTCGATCCATATAGGCAAAAAATTCAGTATCTGATTTATGCTTTTTCAAAGGTCTTAAATGGCTTGATTTGGGTTGTATATGGTATAGTTATGTGTTATTAAGCTTTAGTTCAAGTTTTGGTTAAGTTTCGAGTCAATACGAGTCAACACCAGAATGAACGTCTAAGTTTAAAAACGAATTGGGAAAGTAGTCGAGAAACTTAAGTTTACGTCTAAGAAATATTTATGAGTGTATTTTAAGGTGTTATGTTAAGTTTCCATGGATTTGTGCCGTCGTTTTAAGTTCTAAGATAAAATTGGGAAATTTAGGGTTTCAGGGGCAAAACAGTCATTTACACCTGAAAAATGTTAGACGTCCTGACAGTGTCCTGAATATTGTAATAAATGTTAAAATGTTTATGGAATTTTATGATGAAACGTTAATGCTAAAAGACATGTTGCATGCTTGGTTTAAAAGAAAAATGATTTATATATGCATGAATTTTTATAAGTGATGAAAATATGAAATGCCGAAGGAGGTGAATTGATTGTGACTAATACGATGATACAATGATTTGTAAGACCAATACTCAGTTGACGGGTGAGAGTGTTGTTGATGTCCCCGTCTTACGATACCGTGGTAATATGTAGATGGATCCATCGACCTACAACTAATATGAAAGTCACAATTGATGATCTGAATTCAATGACAAGGGAAACATATACGTATATTTTGAAAAGGAAAAAGTATATGATGAAAGGAAAATGTTTAAAATTTATGTTCATAAAAAACTATTTTCTTAAAAGTATTTTTGTTGTTGCTTGTGAATGTATATCTATTACTTGTTATCATGGTTAAGGTTTGATGAGTCAATAGACTCACTATGTATGATCGATGCAGGTGAAAAATTTATATTGATGGAGGTCTTGATGGTTGAACCTTCCCATAGCCCTACCATGACAGTCCCTTTGTGCATCATTAACAAGATTTTTAAAAATAAAAACTCTAGTTTTATGCATATTTAGCCATAAAAACAAAAATACAAGTAGTGTATCATATTTTTCATGCAGAAATAATTAAATACACACATAATATGGTGTGAAAGATGTTTGAAGGAAGATTAATGTTTTCCTTTGCGTATATTATGCACGAAAATCAACTTGCGATGAGAAGGATGTGGCGGCAAGACGGGGGAAGAAGCTTGCTGAATTTTTCTTCAAACTTGCGTGAATTCCTCTCAAAATTATCATGTGATGTGTGCTGATGGGAGAGTCCTAGTTTTCTAGGTGATGAGACGTGAGTTTAAAGGAAATAAAAGACTTGGAAGCCTTGATTATTTGATATAAAATACATAGTGCAAGCTTGGGCCTATTAACCTAGTATAATAGGCCCATTAAACCCATTACTTAATATTTAAAATATTTTGCTTAAGAAAGTTTGTTGGATCATTTCATGTTCGTAATCTTGATTTTGATATTAACAAAACTTGTTATTTTGTTTCTAACAAGTTTACCTAAGTGTGCAGAAAGCTGAAACTAATCATGCTTCGAACTTATCAGTTTACGAGCCAAAACCGAAGCAATTGAGACGCAAACTGAAAGTACCAACTGATTGACCGAACTGTACCAGCCCAACTGATATATCAAAGAACAGTTCAACTGATTGTTCAGCTGATAGATGGTTCAGCTGAAGACCTTCAGAAGCCTGACCAGCTGATGAAGAGTTCAACTGATGAAGAGTCTAGTTGACCACTTCAACTGAATCAGTAAAATCAGTTCTGCTAACGAGCCAACTGATTTCAACACACAAGTTCAAGACCTGTTCAGCTGACCAGTTCATAGCATCAGTTAGGAGCCAACCAATTTGCAGAACACAAGCTTATCTAAAAGGAATCCAGCTGTGCACAAGGGTATAAAAGCAATTGTCTAGTTAAAGGACAATAATGAACGTTTCATCAGAGCTTAAAGACAAGACGTTCCAGAATGGTTGTCAGAAAGGACAAGACACAAATCTCTTGGAACGGATTCAAAATGCAACAAATACTATTATTGAGTCTCACCGTATGATCAAGCTTCTCGCCTATAAATAGAAGATGAAGATCAACGAAGAAATACAGTGAGTGAAAAAGAAAAACAGAGGGTACGCATAATTCTCATCAACTTACAAGAAACAATCAACCCATATTTGAAGGAACACTTCTGTAACGCCCCAGATTTGACGACTGTCCTCACTGTACCAATACAAGTCTTTCCAGCGTGCTTATTTTCTCACTCACAAACACCCTAAGAAACATCTCAGGAGGTCACCCATCCCAGAATTTTCCCAAGTCAAGCACGCTTAACTTTGGAGTTTTTATGTGTTGAGCTACCGAAAAGAAGATGCATCTTATTAGTATGAGTAGTACATATCAAATCTTTTAAGACCTCTTCAACTGTACAATCCATTGCATTGAACAGTTTCGGAATCCCCCTCCTTCCAGTGTTAGATCGATTCATTTATGTTCCCTCCTCCTAGAAGCCTGCCAAGAGCCGCTCATTGTCCGTGCAACCTCATGGCACCAGCGATCACCCCCCGCCCTCTTTGGCCCTGGGCCTCACAAGCCCACTAGCTTCCGCTTGGTTCGTCCCCGAACCACACCGTATTAGGAGAGGTCGGCTCTGATACCAATTGTACCACCCCGGATTCGACGACTATCCTTACTGTACCAATACGAGTCTTTTCAACGTGCTTATATCCTCACTCACACGCACCCTAGGAAAATTCTCATGAGGTCACCCATCCCAGAATTTTCCCAAGTCAAGTACGCTTAACTTTGGATTTTTTATGTGATGAGCTACCGAAAATAAGATGCATCACATAAAAACTCCAAAGTTAAATGTGCTTGACTTGGGGCAATTCTGGGATGGGTGACCTCCTGAGAAATTTCCTATGGTGCGTGTGAGTGAGGACATAAGCACACTGGAAAGACTCGTATTGGTATAGTGAGGATAGTCGTCGAATCCGGGGCGTTAAAGTTGGTATCAGAGCCGACCTCTCCTAGTACGGTGTGGTTCAGGGACGAACCAAGCGGAAGATGGTGGGCATGTGAGGCCTGGGGCCGAAGAGGGCGGGGGGTGATCGCCGGTGCCATGAGGTTGCATGGACAATGAGCGGCTCTTGGCAGGCTTCTAGGCGAAAGGAACATGAATGAACTGATCTAACACCGGAAAGAGGGGGATTCCGAAACTGTTTAATGTAATGGACTGTACAGTTGAAGAGGGCTTAAAAAATTTGATATGTACTACTCATACCAATAAGATGCGTCTTCTTTTTGTTAGCTCATCACATAAAACTCCAAAGTTAAGTGTGATTGACTTGAGAAAATTTTGATATGGGTGACCTCCTGAAAGTTTCCTAGGGTGAGTGTGAGTGAGGACATAAACACGCTGGAAAGACTCGTATTTGTACACTGAGGACAGTCGTCGAATCCGGGACGTTACAACTTCAACGTGTTATCAGCTTAGATTAGAAGCACAATTTTCTCAGTGTGTGAGAACACTTTCGTGTTGTATTCATAGATCAGTTCTCACACACGCACACACAATCACTCACAAATACAGAGATTTGAGCTTATTGAATAGCTGAGTGAGTCTTGCACAAAGACATTAAACTTGTGTATGTAATCTTTAATACATAATTGTTGCATATTTTCTTAATTGCTTGCAAGTGCACAACGTCAAGTTATAATAAAATGTATTTTTGAGTACAAGTGTCGATCCCACGAGGAGTATATATATAAATGTATATTAATGCTTGTAATTAAAATAGTCTCAATTTTATTTAGAAAAATCGATTAAATGATTTGTTTGCGAGAATAACTAAATTGACAAAGGATTTAAATAAAATATCACAACAAACTTGTGCAAATAACAATAGAATAAAAGATCTAGAGGTCCGATTTCACGCAACTATCCACCATGTGTTATTTTGTGTAGCTATATTATAAATGTCATTATTATTCATTAGCCAAGAATTCTAAATTCTCTACTTCATCTTCCGATTGCTAAGTAGATACTAATTATCTAACAAAAGATTGTAACGTCCCCGTCAACAATCTATAATTAAATAACACAATAAGCACTAATTTCTCTTAATGGCTTCCATAGCAATATATGTCCTCCCGAACTCTATAAATACCATCGATGATTTTTCCCTTTATTGTTTATAAAATTCCTTTTCCAAGAGATAACTTATAAACATAAGAATCATTCAAGATATGGCCAGTAAAATGAAAGCGTTAAGATTGGAAAAATACAAATGAACAATAACGAAAACTTATATAGCATAATTCATAAATCCCAACACATGGTTTCTAGTTTTGTTCCATCTTTCCTCTAGACACAAGAATTAGTTCATAATAATAATACAAACAACACAACAACACATGAATCTTAAACAAGACATATCAAATAAAAATTAAGAAAGAAGAACTTTGAACAAGAGTGTGGAGTGCAGGTTATTTCTCTCCAAAGTGTGCAAGAAATCTCCTAAGAATCATGAATTTGAGTTTTGAACTTCTTTTTAGCCTCCTCTCCTCTCCTTTGCTCCCTTCCTACCCTAGATAGTAAATAATAGAAGCCTTTTATAGTCCTAGGCAAGTCTTTGCACGCAAAACACAAAAGTCCTCAACTCCCATGCGCAGCACACCAAAATCAGCATTTTCCGGACTTTGTCTGTCAACGACCGCGGGTGCGCTATAACACAGATCGCGGGTGCGGTCTAGTTTCGGGGAAACTTTAATCTCCAAGCAACGAAGACCGCGGGTGAAGTGCAACATGTACCGTGGGTGCGGTGCCATTTCTAGCACGGGTGCGGTTTATTCTCGGAAATTTTCATCTTGTGCACTTTCCAATTCAACACTTTTACTACTCCAATTTCTCATTCTAAGCTTCCAAACTACAACAACAAAAACAACAACAACTCACATAAAACCTGCTCAAGAATCACAAAATTCTAAGTTAAAAACAAGTAATAAAAGTACAATAAATTGCACTTATCAAACTACCCCAAACTTAATATTTTGCTAGTCCCGAGCAAAACAAAACAACACAAACAAACAAATAAGTTATGAAATATTTTAAATAACTTGGCCTCAAGATAAATTAACCAACTCTTCATGCATTCACAAATCAAAACAATCCAACCAAATTTTCATCCGCATAAAATCATGCAATTGGTTAATTTTTTATTTTTTTTTAACTTCTAATCTCTTCAACTCATGTTTCAAAACATTATCAATTTATTTCAATTTTTACAAACACAAATCAAGAGGTATTTTTCGGTAAAGATTTGGTTCAAAGCATATTCATTCAAGAAAGGAATACTCAATAAATACTTGATGCATTGAGGTGTGTGTTAAAATTGATCAAGATTCATACTCAATGGAAGTGTTTATCGGTTGTCCATATGCTAGATCCTCCCAATCAATCTCCACTAGTATATTGGACAACTATGACTTGGTCAATAGGATTTGCAATGCTTGTAATGCTAGGCCTTGGCTCACGGCTACAAATGAAGATTAGGAATTCAAATAAGGGAGTAAGTTGAATTTTATTTCTTTTGCAAACTCCACTTTTTCTTTTAGCTCCATTTTTTTTTCTATTCATTTCATCTCTTTTTCTCCCATTTTTTTTTTCAACTCTTCAATGAAANAAAATCACCTAAATCATTCCTAAATCATAGATTGTCCGTATTTCGTCTCGAGTGTTGTTTGGATAGTTCTAGACAAAATCTCAATTCACCAACACAAAGTAGAATCTAATCATCGTGAAAAAATGGTGTCTCAATGCATCAACCAAATACATATATATTCAAAAGAAAAGTGCTTGGCTTCCAAGAAATTCAAGAACACAATTCTTTTCTCATATAGGCTCAACAGGGCTTCAAATGGATATTTATGAACAATATAAATAGGCCCAAGTAAAGTCAAAGATTGCCTCAATCATCTATGTGTTTGAAAAAATTTATTTCAATGTCAAATGAAAATCACAGAGTTGTATAGAAATTATAAGTCTAAAAATTATAAACATGAACGTAATGCATGACTTTTCCTCTTAATGCAAAAATTTTCTTTTCTCATCATTGGCCATTAAAATATTTCATGACTAAAAACACTAAAAACACACAAGCAAACAACTCAAAAGAAAATAAAACACACAAAATAAAACTAAATTAAACACACAAAATAAAATAAATAAACAATATCTCCCCCAAACTTAAACATGTGCATCGTCCTCGATATGAATAAGCATGAAAGTTAGAGGAATACACATACCTATGGCAACGACAGTCAGTAGTCATTGCCATCGTCATCATCTTCATCATCTTGTGATGGCTGTTGTTGGAACTCCGACGGGTGGTATATGGGTGGCCACGGAGGAGGAGGTGGAAATGGATTACCAGAGGTTGAGGCTGCTGGAAATTACTGAGCCAAGACAGACGTAAAATCCATCATATAATCCATAAATGTATCGGTCCTAAACCGAAACGCATCCATGTCTTGACGTTGATTTCGCATTTCCTCTTCCAAATGGGTCAACCTATATCTCATATTTCATGGTTGCGGTTGTGGTTGTGGCTGTGGTTCTTGAGCTTGAACATGGGCACGTCTTTGTGCAGCTCTTCTGTTAAATTCCCTTTCAGCTCGACGTGCAGCCGCTTGATCACCTCTCACTGCCCTATGTGGTTGAATTACCACAATGACATTTTTCGGCTTCAACATTTCTTCATTCACAGCCCAAGTCACTCCCGCATTTTGGCACAATGCTGTGATCAAAGAAGGGTGGAGGAGTCCACTAGGAGAGTTACCATTTGCATATTCAAGCATCGAATTCTGGAGCAATTGCCCTAAATCAATTGCCCTTCCCGTCATAATTCAAAAAGTAAGGATAGCTCTCTCCTTGATGACAGTGGTGGTGTGTTCGGTAGGCTTGATCCTAGCAGAAATAAATGAATACCAATCTTTGGCAACAGTTTTTAGATCAGACTTGGCTAGGCTGACATGCACCTCATCCCTCATTCTCCACTCAGCTCCTTCTATGCAAATTGTTTGAAGAATATGATTATAATCAACATGCTCAGCCCGGTATTCTTCATACTCATCATGCATAATATGAGGGATGTCATATAAAGTATTTATTGTATGTGCATAAAAGGCCACCATTTTTCCTCGCACCAACACCTTCAATTGTTCATGCCTAATCTTGAGGTTGGCATAGAATTCTCTCACCAATGAAATGATAACATCTTGTGGCTGCCTGCCAAACTCCTCCCAATGCCGAGCAGTAAGCATTAAACCAATTTCGGACCGGGGAAAACTCAAATCAAATCCCCTCTCTTTTATAATGCTTTTATTCAAAATTCTCCCATAATTTTCCTCAGCTATTTCGTTCCAAAATTTGTTTTCATCATAGTTTGAAGATAATGATGCACCCTTAGCTTGTTTCTTTCTAGGAGGCATTTTATCAAACACCTTGAGTTCAACTACTTCCCCTTCAATCAATTCACAAAACTAAATGATTTTTCACTCCCCCAAACTTATTCACCACAATAACAACACTCCAACAATTTTCACACCAATATAATCCACAATTTGAAGAATTTACTCTACTAAATGTAAATTTCTTCCATATCCAATAACACCAAATATTTCGAATTTAAAGCAAATGTAGTATTGATTTGCTCACCTTGATTGTTTAAATGTTTCTTGTTGAACAAAATCAAAGCTCCATTCAATCCTTGAAGAAATATTCGAGCCCCTTTGAAACCCTAGGTTTGGTGTTAATTTTTGTTGAAAGGAAAGGGATATTTGATGGAATGAGTGAAGCTATTGGTTTTGTAGTGGAGAATTTGTGCTTGGAAGAACAAATCTTGAGTGTGGAGTGTGTTGTGAGAAGATGAAATTCGAAATGGATGAGAGAAATTGAAGAAGGGTTCTTCGGTTATGTCTAAATTCTGCCCCAATCTGATTTTTAAAACGACGACCGCGGGTGCGGTGTGCTCTCGGCAATTCAGTGACCTTTGATTTTCATCGACCGCGGGTGCGGTTCTTTTTGTAGCGCGGGTGCGCTGACGCTACTGGAATTTAACTAATTTTAAACGTTCAGAGACTGCGGGTGCGCTCAAGACTTACCGCGGGTGCGCAAAGCTCTCGGCAAAAAATTTTATTTTGTAATTCCAAGAAACCGCGGGTGCGCTGCAATATGGACCGCGGGTGCGGTACTGCTTCGGCAGAAAAAATTTTTCTCTCCAATTTTTTTTAGTCCTGAAAAGAAAACCATTTTAATTCATAAAATTTTGGGAAGATACAAGAACAAACTATTAAAATACACAATCAAAAAAAATAAAACAAGAATAAAAAAAAAGAAGACCGAAAACGAAATATAATAGAGAAACACAAATTTGGGTTGCCTCCCAATAAGCGCTTGGTTTAACGTCTTCAGCCAGACTGTCACTAGTCTGATCAGTTTGGTTCGCTCAGCTTGACATTGTCGATATTCCTTACTTCAGTCCCATAGTATGGCTTGACTCGCTGTCCGTTCACCTTGAAGGTCCTCCCATCATTGCATTTTAGCTCAATTGCCCCATAAGGAGACACCGTTTCCACAACAAATGGCCCTGACCAACGCGACTTTAGCTTACCAGGAAACAACTTCAGACGGGAATTGAACAATAGTACTTGTTGTCCTGGTTTTAGCTCCCTTTGTACAATGAGTTTATCGTGCCACTTCTTGGTCTGTTCTTTGTAAATCTTGGCATTTTCATATGCATCATTGCGGAACTCATCCATTTCATTTAACTGTAGTTTTCTGCCTTCGCCAGATGCTTTCAAGTCAAAGTTCAACTTCTTAACTGCCCAGAAAGCTCGATGCTCCAATTCTAGTGGCAAGTGACAGGCTTTACCAAAAACCAACCTATAGGGAGACATTCCAATAGGCGTCTTGAATGCGGTCCGATAAGCCCACAGTGCATCATCCAACTTCATTGCCCAATCCTTCCGGTTTGTATTGACAGTCTTTTCCAGTATTTGCTTAATTTCCCGGTTGGATACTTCAGCTTGTCCATTCGACTGAGGATGATATGCTAGTGCCACTTTGTGCTTCACACTGTATTTAGCCAAAAGTGAGTTGAAAATTTTATTGCAAAAATGCGTACCTTCGTCACTTATGATGGCCCTCGGTGTTCCAAATCTGGTGAAGATGTTCTTGTGCACAAACTTAACTACAACACGAGCATCATTAGTACTGGTGGCGATTGCTTCCACCCATTTCGAAACATAATCTACAGCTAATAATATATAAGATTGACCAAAAGAAGGGGGAAAGGGTCCCATGAAATCTATGCCCCAGACATCAAAAAGTTCCACTTCCAAAATATTTGTCAGTGGCAATTCGTGACGCCTAGAGATGTTTCCTAACCTTTGGCACCTATCACATGATTTCACTAAGGTATAGCTATCCTTAAACAAAGTCGGCCAGAAAAAACCTGATTGCAATACCTTAGCTGCAGTTCGTGTAGCTCCAAAATGTCCACCGTATGCGGATGAATGACATAGCTCAAGAATTTGGTGTGCTTCGACACCGTCAACACATCTCCTAATCACTTGGTCAACACATCTCTTATACACACAAGGATCATCCCAGAAGAAAAATTTGATATCATGGAAGAACTTCTTTTTCTGATGGTGGTTCAGATCTGGAGGAAGAATACCACAAGACAAGAAATTCGCAATGTCAGCGAACCAAGGGAGTACTGAACTTACCTCGAAGAGTTGTTCATCCGGAAATGTTTCCTGTATTACTCCTTCTTCTTTCCTAACCTCTAGCTCAAGTCTTGATAAGTGGTCAGCCACTTGATTCTCTCTTCCCTTCTTATCTTTGATCTCGAAGTCAAATTCTTGCAATAGCAGTATCCACCTTATCAAGCATGGTTTCGCATCCTTCTTGGCAAATAGGTAGCGAATGGCTGCATGGTTAGTAAAAACAATTACCTTTGTGCCGATCAGATATGGCCTGAATTTATTGAAGGCAAATACTACAGCAAGCATCTCCTTTTCAGTCGTGGTGTAATTTTGCTGTGCAGCATCCATAGTACGGCTTGCATAATAAATTGCCCTAAAAATCCTCTCTTCTTTGGCCCAATACCGCACCAACGGCATAGTCACTTGCATCACACATCAGCTCAAAGGGCTCCTTCCAGTCCAGAACTATCATGATTGGTGCTGTCACCAATGCCCTCTTGTACCATAAAGTGACATTTTTCCCAATTAAGAACTAGGTTCTTTTCTTGGCATCTCTGCAACACAAGGGATAAGTTATGTAAACAATGATCAAGTGAAGAGCCAAATACCGAGAAGTCATCCATGAAGACTTCCATGATTTCCTCCACCATGTCTGCAAATATAGCCATCATACACCTCTGAAAAGTGGCCGGTGCATTGCATAGCCCAAAAGGCATTCTCCTAAAAGCGAACGTGCCATAGGGACACATAGAAGTAGTCTTTTCCTGATCCTCTGGTGCTATAGCTATCTGGTTATAACCTGAATAACCATCTAAGAAGCAATAAGGACAATAACCAGCAAGTCTATCTAGCATTTGATCAATAAAATGCAATGGAAAATGATCTTTTCGGGTGGCATTGTTCAATTTTCTATAATCCATACAAACTCGGCAACCAGTTACAGTACGAGCAGATATCAATTCATCATGTTCATTTTTAACCGCAGTTATTCCACCCTTTTTCGGTACAACTTGTACAGGAGACACCCAACTGCTATCAGAAATAGCATATATCACACCAGCATTCAACAATTTAAGCACCTCATTTTTCTCTACTTCTTTCATTGCCGGATATAATCTCCTCTGATGGGCCACATAAGGAGTATATGACTCCTCCATTAAAATTTTATGCATGCATATAGTGGGGCTAATTCCCCTAATATCAGAAATCGACCATCCCAAGGCAGTTTTATATTTCCTCAATACTCTCAATAATTTATCTTTTTCATTAATAGTAAGGGAGGAAGATATGATTACCGGATATGTCGACTTCTCTCCTAAGAATGCATAACATAGGTGGCTTGGCAATTCCTTCAAATCAGGAGAGGGTGATATTACCTCTATTTTCTCGTCGACGTTCAACTCCTCAATCAACACATTCGTTTTCTTTTCTTTATGCAATACTTCAAGAGCAACCAGTTGCTCTTTCACTTCCCAGTCGTCTTCACTAACAGCTACAGCAGCTCCAACCAAGCAACTCTCCAAAGGGTCCCTAGTTCCTGCACAGTCAGAGGATACACATGAGTTTATAACATCAATGCTTTTACAATTACTTACCTCATTTGATCCATTCATGGCATGATAGATATTGAAAATGACTTTTTCTCCACCAACTGTCAAGGTGAGTTCACCCTTATGCACATCTATCAATGCCCTTCCAGTTGCCAGGAACGGTCTCCCAAGGATTAATGGAGCATCATTATCCTCTTCCATATCTAGAATCACAAAGTCTGCAGGAAAAATAAACTTATCCACTTTTATCAATACATCCTCGACGATCCCACTTGGATACTTAAGACTTCTGTCTGCAAGCTGTAGGGTGATAGTAGTTGGTTTAAATTCTCCAAACTCCAATTTCCTAAAAATAGAAAATGGCATCAAATTAATACTTGCTCCTAAATCACATAAAGCTTTACTACAATGAGAACCACCAATAAAACAAGGAATAGTAAAACTCCCTGGATCTTTCAATTTTTGTGGTAGTTTCTTTTGTAGGATGGCACTGCACTCCTCAGTAAGCTTCACAGTCTCAAACTCTTGCAGCTTCTTCTTTTTAGACATCACATCTTTAATGAACTTAGCATAGTTGGGCATTTGCTCCAATGCATCAGCAAATGGTATATTGATGTGTATCTTCTTAAAAATTTCAAGGAATTTTGCAAATTGATCATCTAAACTCTTCTTTTTGAACCTCTGAGGGTATGGAATGGTAGGCTTAAATGCAGGAGGTTGTACAACTTTTGTCTTAGAGTCCTCAACTTTCTTCTCTTTTATAACCTCAAACTCAACATCTTCCACTGAATTCTCACTTTCCACCATCTTTTTGGGACTTTGAACCTCCAATTCTTTTCCGCTCCTCAAAGTGACTGCCTTGCACTGCTCTTTTGGATTAACTTCCGTATTACTCGGAAATTGACCCATGTTCTGATCTCTTAAAGCATTAGCCAACTGTCCAATTTGCGTCTCCAAAGATTTCATTGTAGCACCCATGTTTCCTATGTGAGTCTCCATGTTATCAAGCCGAGACTCAGTTCTAGCCATCCTCCTCCCAGATTCAGCCACAAATGTACCTACCAAATCCTCAAATGAAGGCTTTCCCTCCCCTTTTGACGTATTGAACCCCGGGGGAGGATTCAACACATTCTTATTGTTTGCATAAGATAAATTTTCATGATTTTTCAAGCCAGGATGATAAGTGTTAGGGGGAGGGTTACCTCGATATCTTCCGTAGCCACCAAAATTCTTATTGTTGATATAATGAGCTTCATCAGGAATATGTGGTTCTTCAGTAACAACTGATGCATTTTCAACCTCTGATGTACTAGCCTTATTCATAGCTGCAATTTGAGTTGTTAAAGCTGAAACTTGAGCGGTGAGTGATGTAATAGGATCTATGGCATAAATTCCAGCTTGCTTCTTTACTCCCGACATCTCAGACGGCCACTGATAACTGTTAATGGTCATCTGTTCAAGCAAATCATACGCTTGATCAGGTGATTTTGCAAATATCGTGCCACCAGCTGCTGCATCGACAGTGCCTCTTGTTTGTCCATTCAAACCATTGTAAAACAATTCAATCTGTACCCAATCTTCAAACCCATGGTTTGGACACCTCCTTAACAACTCCTTATACCGTTCCCATTCCTCGTATAATTGCTCAAAGTCAGTCTGCCTAAAAGTGCTTATCTCAATTTTCAACTGTGCAGACTTTGCAGGTGGAAAATATTTAGCAAGAAACTTGGTTGCTAACTCCTGCCATGTAGTGATACTCCCCAAAGGAAGCGATTGGAGCCATCCTCTTGCTTGATCCCTATGAGAAAAAGGAAACAAACGCAATCGAATAATATCATCAGAAACACCATTTATTTTTACCGTGTCAGTAATTTCAAGGAATGTTCTGAGATGTAGATGAGGATCTGCAGTAGCGGCTCCCCCAAACTGATTCTGTTGAACCATGTTTATCAATGCAGGTTTGAGCTCAAAGTTGTTTGTATTAATAGTCCCTCGTGCTATGCCCGAATAATGAGCATTTAGTACATACCTAAAATGATCTCTGATGGGTATTGCAGCTCTGTTGTCAGCCATTGCTTGATTCTCTTCTCTTCTTGCCTTTCTTAATCTTCTTGCAGTTCTTTCGATCTCAGGATCAAAGATAAGCAAGTCAAGAATTTTAGATCTTCGCATGCACTATCAAACAAAAATAAAAACAAATCAAACTTGTTGCGTATTTTCTTAATTGCTTGCAAGTGCACAACGTCAAGTTATAATAAAATGTATTTTTGAGTTTAAGTGTCGATCCCACGAGGAGTATATATATAAATATATATTAATGCTTGTAATTAAAATAGTCTCAATTTTATTTAGAAAAATCGATTAAATGATTTGTTTGAGAGAATAACTAAATTGACAAAGGATTTAAATAAAATATCACAACAAACTTGTGCAAATAACAATAGAATAAAAGATCTAGAGGTCCGATTTCACGCAACTATCCACCATGTGTTATTTTGTGTAGCTATATTATAAATGTCATTATTATTCATTAGCCAAGAATTCTAAATTCTCTACTTCATCTTGCGATTGCTAAGTAGATACTAATTATCTAACAAAAGATTGTAACGTCCCCGTCAACAATCTATAATTAAATAACACAATAAGCACTAATCTCTCTTAATGGCTTCCATAGCAATATATGTCCTCCCGAACTCTATAAATACCATCGATGTATTTTTCCCTTTCTTGTTTCTAAAATTCCTTTTCCAAGAGATAACTTATAAACATAAGAATCATTCAAGATATGGCCAGTAAAATGAAAGCGTTAAGATTGGAAAAATACAAATGAACAATAACGAAAACTTATATAGCATAATTCATAAATCCCAACACATGGTTTCTAGTTTTGTTCTATCTTTCCTCTAGACACAAGAATTAGTTCATAATAATAATACAAACAACACAACAACACATGAATCTTAAACAAGACATATCAAATAAAAATTAAGAAAGAAGAACTTAGAACAAGAGTGTGGAGTGCATGTTATTTCTCTCCAAAGTGTGCAAGAAATCTCCTAAGAATCATGAATTTGAGCTTTGAACTTCTTTTTAGCCTCCTCTCCTCTCCTTTGCTCCCTTCCTACCCTAGATAGTAAATAATAGAAGCCTTTTATAGTCCTAGGCGAGTCTTTGAACGCAAAACACAAAAGTCCTCAACTCCCATGCGCAGCACACCAAAAATCAGCATTTTCCGGACTTTGTCTGTCAACGACCGCGGGTGCGCTATAACACAGACCGCGGGTGCGGTCTAGTTTCGGGGAAACTTTAATCTCCAAGCTACGAAGACCGCGGGTGCGGTGCAACATGTACCGCGGGTGCGGTGCCATTTCTAACACGGGTGCGGTTTATTCTCGGAAATTTTCATCTTGTGCACTTTCCAATTCAACACTTTTACTACTCCAATTTCTCATTCTAAGCTTCCAAACTACAACAACAAAAACAACAACAACTCACATAAAACCTGCTCAAGAATCACAAAATTCTAAGTTAAAAACAAGTAATAAAAGTACAATAAATTGCACTTATCAATAAACGTTAAACAAGTGTTGGCTGGAAGGTGCTGCCTTCTGTCTAGATTAGGATTTCAGTGAAGCAGTAAGATAAGTCTTAAGTTGAGTGGATTTGTACATCCGTTTACAATTTACTAAATAAATAATTATGATTTTTTTTAAAACAAAATTATTGATTAACGAGAGTTATAATATTACTATTAATTTGGTGTAATTTGGACATACTTAATACATAATATATAAATGTCGGACAAAGAAGTTCCTCGAATACTACTTCAGGTAATTGCCTCATTTTTATTCCTTGTGTTCATGCATGAGATGTGAGTTTTGTTGATAGAAACTGTTAGCAAAAAATATTTTGTATTCACGGCCAAATTATAATATATTTCATAATAAGAAAAATTATATTTTTTTCCTATAGTTTGCATTGTTTTCAACTTTTGGTTACGTTAACAATGAATTTTTCATTATTTTTTAATCATTCGTTCTATCAATAGTAAATTTGCATGATTCTTTTGTCCGGTTAACCATGACTAAAAAGACACGAAAATAGTGATGTCGGATAAAACTGAGACAATTGAAAAGAAAAACCCAACTGATTATTTCTTAATTATGAGTTGAATCCATAATTAATAACGTTTTTGAGTTTTCTTGTATTATCAAATTCAAGTCGAATTCAAATTTTATTCAATATTTGGTAGCTCACAAGACACTTAATTAGTATTAAACGAAGTCATAAGCTAGCAATACAGTTGGAGTCTATGAGTTGGGAAACTGGATTTATGTTCGGATCAAATGAATTGAGCTCAAATTCTATTCCGATTTCAGGACATAAGAAAATCAAACAGAAATGGAAAATAGAAGTATATATGTGAAAACGTAAATTAATAATATGATCAATGTCTCTGGGTGTATATAGATAATTTGATTTACATAATCTAAATTATTAAGGAAGTCTTTATAACATATTAAAAAATGTTTCTTATATTTCTTTTTGAGGTAACAATAATTATAATAAATGTAACCTTGATTTATCATGTAATTTGATTATGAAAAATTAAATTTAACTGATTTTTTTTTACTATCGAAATTTAAAAATAAACTCTAATTCCAATTAAGATTCAATAAAACTAGATAAATCGTGAACGAACAGGCTGCAGTTAAAACCGTGAAAACCCGAATCAAAATTGTCTCAACTAATGTGTAAACAAACAGAATCGAGCCGAATATCGTCAAATTTTAATGCTCGAATTCGAGCTCAAAATTTTTAATATTTTTTGTTTGGATTCGATTCGAAACAAGGCTCAAGTTCGAATTCAACTCAAAATATTTAAACATATTTGTGAGCCATCCGAGAATAAATATCAAATTAAAATCCGATATTTTTTAGCTCATTTAGAAAACTGATCAGTTTCCAACTGAAACCAGCTGAACTGAACTTACGCAGTCAACTGACTGATCAGTTGGAAACTGATCAGTTACTACATTCAGTTGTGAGCTTATCAGCTGATCCTTCAGCTGTGCACGTCATCAGTTAACGAAAAAGACATTTAACTGACAACAGTACAAAGCAGATAGTGGGAATGCCGCATATCAGAAAGCTACAATGTACGAATGTCAGAGGTATATCGACGTAGCAATCAACAGATATAAAAGATTCAAATTGTATTGAATATTACCGTTGAAGAGAAGCCTATAAATAGCAGAAGAAAACAGCTGAGAAACACATCTAACAACTAAGAACTTGTGAGGCCCAATAAGTAAGCCCAGCCCATTTCCATTTAATTATTTAAATAACCCAACCCATTTTGACAGAAGAAATCAGATCGATCATTCCATAAGCTCTTTCCCCTGCCTTGCAACCTTCGCTCCTCTCTTCTTTTTTGCAGCAAGCGTGCGACGCCCCAGCGGCCAGATTTTTGTGCAGTAGCTTAGCAATCTTCTTCCTTCATCCTATTAGCTACTTTTCTGCCATGAATCGGTAGAAATCAGTGCTCCATCTTTCACGTTCGAGCCGGCAGCTGCGTTTCATTCTTTGTCCGATTTGGTGAGCTTCTAGCTTCAATTTTTTTTGTTGATGTGAGTTTATTTAGCAAGGAATCAAAGCCCTTTATTTCCCCTGTTTTCAGCTAATTTCCAGCTCGTTTTTCAGATCGTGAACAGTGTTTCCGGCGACATTCCGGCGAGCCATCTTCGCGAGATTACTATTGTGTGTTTAGGCTTCGTTTCTGGAGGTATTAAGCTTGGAATTTCAGAATTTGTATGGGTTTAATATGTTGCCCGGATTTTGAATTTTAACCGAGCTGATTTATTTTGGTTTAGTCGTTTGGTATGCATTGTATTGAGGTATATAGTGAATTTATACTGTAGGTTCTGTTGTTGGACGAGCCATCAAAAGTTCTTAAGAAATTACCGTGGTATTATAAGTTGTAGTTGAGGTACGCTCAAACTNTATTGAGTCATCAGAGGGACGAGTGGATTAGGATTAGCCACATTCCCAGATGACAGCTAGGGACGAGCGACTTAGTTACTCGCATTCCTGATGCTACGTGCATGGACGAGCGGCGATTTGATGCTGCATTCCTGGTACGGGTGGCCACTGTTACTGTTGATGATACTATTCTTTTGGACTCTATTTGGTATCCGTTATTCCATCGTTACCATTCATGCATCGCATATCATTGCATTTACTTGGTATTATTACATGTCTTTTATATACATCGTGATTTTACTGGTTTGTCGTACTGGGGTCTGACCCCTATTTTCTTTTTATGTTGTGGTTGTTTTTGATGCCATAGCAGGTCATTCCAGGGGATTTGATGCGTCTGGTGGAGCGTCAGCGAGTGGTACCTAGTAGTCAGTCAGTTTGTGTCAGAGTTCCTAGATATTTATATATATTATGCTGGTTTGATACATTTGCCAGGGAGATGCCCTGTGTAGCTGTATGGTGATATTTTTATGTTGTTTGGGATTTTATTTGTGGTTTGTCGTGTCTAGTCCTGGTCAGTGCGGCTGTAGGATATGTGTTTGGTTGTTTGTGAACTTGATGTTATTTTCGAGCGTATAATGTTATTGTTGTGTTTTGAAATTTTTGGGATGTCCTACTTACGGGGAGGTCATGCCGAAATTTCTGTAGGCCCAAATGAACGTTTTAAACTCGTTTTCGCTTTTTACACCAATTAATCCTTGTTGTTTGGTAATTAAATATTAATTAAGTGCACGGGCCCTGATAGTTTGGTATAAGAGCGTAACTGGGATACGATCGAATTAGAGTCTAGGACACTCGAGTTTCGACACAAATAAAATGATTGTGCATGTGTTTGATTATTTGCTCTTACTTGTTTCTATGTTTTGAATTCATTGTATCAGCATGACTAGAGCATATTAGTTTATGTTTATGCTTTTATACTAGACCGATTATTTTGTTTCTGACATTGGATTAAATCTTTGTGTCTTATAGATGGCACCTGGACGTAAGGGCAGAAAAGGAAAGGAAGTTGTTCAGGAATCTGAAGCTCCTGATGTGAGAGGACTTAACGAGACTGAATGGGGAAGACGAGGTCGTCGTCCTCGTGGTGAAGCACAAAATGTTAACGTTGAGCATGAAGTGGATCAGTTGACTAGAGGAATGGGTGAAATGGAACTAGTGATATCTCGATTTCAGAATATGCGTCCTCCTCGATTCTTTGGGAATGAAAATGGTGAGAAAGTTGTAGCTTGGTTAAAAAGTATGAAACGCTTGTTTAATATGTTGGAGTACACTCCTGATTTGCAACTTAAGTTGGCTATTTGTCAATTAAAAGACCGAGCTCAGTTATGGTGGGAAACTACAGAGCAAGCTCTGAAGGAATCGGGTGCAAGAGTTACTTGGGATGTATTTTGCGCACAGTTTGCTCGAGAATATTCACCGCCTTCGTATTATTCGGCCAAGGAAGCTGAATTTAATAGATTGAATAAAGGTAACATGACTATATTGGAGTATGCCTATCAATTCTCAGCACTTCTTGCTTATGTTCCTCATGTTGCTAGCAGTGATCGGAACAAGCTATCGCATTTTATGCAAGGATTG
This sequence comes from Primulina huaijiensis, assembly GCF_012295235.1. Classification (NCBI taxonomy): domain Eukaryota; kingdom Viridiplantae; phylum Streptophyta; class Magnoliopsida; order Lamiales; family Gesneriaceae; genus Primulina; species Primulina huaijiensis. The sequence continues at coordinate 10,735,084 of NC_133308.1, read as the reverse complement.
AATCGAACCTGTAGAACCGGTAAATTAGACTACGTATAAGCCATGCATAATTCTTGTATTTAAATTAAAATGATTTTTATTGCATGAGTATTTAAATTCTTTTCGTTAAATTTAATTATTTCATGCAGTAGTTTAGTTGCTTTCCTTTCAGTTAATTAAGTGAGGCCGGACTGAAGTTGAAGTATTGAGATAAAATTTAATATTAAGAAAACATTCTTAGAATTTATTTGAGATAAATAATAAGTCATTTTAAAATAAAGAAAGTTTAAGAATTTATTTAATTGACTTGAGATAAGTAGTAAATAAATTCTTTATGTCCACTAATTTAATTAAAACTTTAATTTAAAATATGTGATCAATTGAGATAAGTTAATCTAGACTTATTTTAATTAAGAAATTATAATTTAACATGATAGTAAATTACCTTTAAGATTTAAAGATTTAGCCATGCATGCAAAATAATGTCTATCCTAAGTTAATTTATTAATTCACTAAAATATTTAATGGGTAGATAAAACAATAAAGATTTAAAATAAAATATTTAAGCAATATTTTTCCCTCCCATTATCTAAAATTTTCGGCCATCATCTTTTAGGGATTTAATTAATTTATCAACTCACAATTTTGATTATCTTTCCTTATCCCTTCTTTGTAATATAATTCCTCCACTTTAATCACAAACAAATATTAATTAAGCAATATCCTTGCTTTCATTTTTATTGGGAAAAAAAATCGGCCCCTCCTTTGCTAGATTAAAAATAATTGGCAACCCTTCACTTGATTCTCTCCTTATCCATATTTTTGTGAGATAAATCCCTCATTTTTTTAATTCCCCCAATAATTATTAATTAAGCTAATTCTCCCTTGCTCCTAGACTAGGAAATCGGCCATTGCACCCCTCAAAATATCTCTCAAATCCCTTGATATCATAGCAACTTCTCTTATCTCTCAACTCAAAAGATAGCAAGATGATCCTCTTTTTTTTTATCTTGCAACCTCCCATTTAATTCCTAGACTTCTACCCCTCACCATATCACCGAAATTAAGAACAAATTAGAGAGAAAAAAAATCATGAGAAGCTAGAGAGGAAATAAGAGAGAAAAACTAGAAACAAAAGAAGAACACTCCGTGTCCGCCGCGCCGCGTCGTCGTTTCGTTTGTTTTTCTTTCAAAACAAGCCAAGGCATGTGTATATTTTCCCTTGCTCTTCAATCAAGTCATAATATGATTTTTAAACATTACATGATCATGATTTTATAGCCAAAAACCGAAATACATGACAAAATTTTCGAATAAAACATGCACAGATTTTCGGCCCTCTTCTTGGCTACCTCACGGTTTGCTTGTTTTTGTGAGTACAGGTGGTTGGCTCGACCCTAGGCTCCCAAGGCTGCACTTAAGCACGTACTAGGGTGTATTAGGATCATGTTGGTCCATTGGTTGCGGTCCATGCACCCCAACGAAATCATTTTGGCAGCAACACTCCATGCTGCGATTTTTATGTCCAGTTTTTTTTTCTTGTTTGGGTTGTCTAAGGGAGAGTTCTGATCCTGGCTGCCCTAGGGGCTGTAGCCATAGTTAGAACCTCTCCTTGGTATGTCTATGACATGACCAAGTTGGCTTTTCAAGGCTTGGTCCATGGCTTCATCGGTTTTCAAAATAAAACAAGACAAGCCCCCTTCGACCCCTTCATTTTCTGCATGTGTGAGAGTGTGTTCGGTTTTGTGGGGTTGTATGGATCTTGGTTGGCTTTTTAGCCCTTAGCCATGGTTCATACAATACCTCATGATGTCTAGATCATGCCATGGTCAATCAAATTGCCACTGGAATGGCACATGACAGCAAGAACAAACAAGCCACCCCACGCGTGCAAGGCGTGTCCTCGGGTGAGTGTGTGTGAGTTGTTCGAGTGTTGTTCGAATTGTGGCTGGCCTAGGGCCCTTAGCCATGGTTCAAACCACACCTTAGGATGTTGGGAAGTGGCTCTTGTTGGTGGTTCAAGCCCCAATGGCCATTAGCCTTGCAAACAACGCATGCAAGTGCAAGCGCTACTGCTGTATTTTCTGGACATCAACTTGGTGCTTATGTTCGGAGGCTCGTTTGAGTTCTTAGTTTATTTTTAGCCTATGGTCTTGAACGGGACAGTGCCTCATCAAGTTAGGAAGGTCATGGTTTTTGCCGTTTGTGATTCGGATCATTTTAGAGGTCGTACGAGAATTTTCGGTGCAATATGCCAAAATGACTCTCGAAAGAGCGTTTCACGTTTTTGGCCTCCATTCACTAAATTTCGAGTACTGTAAATTTAGGAGCATTATTTCATCATTTTTAAGAGTATTTTAATCATGACTAAACATTGGTTCGGTGTTGGTTCGGGTTGGCTCGGAGTCATGATTAAATACTAAGTCAGTGGGCATAATTGTCTCGTTTTTGGATTCAATTACAAAGTTTGGTCAAATAAATCATTTGCATACTTTTCATGTTACATCTAAGTCGCAGCGAGCCTGGGAACGGTCCAACCCTTATGGTAAAATTTATACAGGATATTTAATTTTTTGTATTTAATTATATTACGTGCAAAAATGTAAAATATTCATTTTGAGATTTATGTGATATTGCTTGGGGCCACTTCGCTGTTATTATTACTTCACCCGGTGGTCACTTACCAGTTCAGTTCAGTTCATCCCGGTGGCTACTTACCGGTCCCACCCAGTAGACTGTGGCATTAGTCTGATCAGACGTACATTATTTCACCCGGTCGTCAGTTACCGGTCAGTTCAGTTCAGTTCAGTGCAGTTCAGGAGGCCACTTGCGTATAACATAATCTCAACAGAAAATTATTACACGTTATTTTATGACAGGGCTCTACGGAGCAAACATTTCACTTACTACTTTCAGTTCAGTTCAGCTATGCACGTATTTCATTTACTCATGACATGATATTTTCACCTTGCATGCGATTTTATTATTATTACTTGTTATTTACGATATATGCATGCTGAGTCTTTAGACTCACTAGACTTGATTGTTGTAGGTACTGATGATGTCGAAACCGAGGGCGGGGACCAGTGAGCTAGCTTGGGTCGGCAGTAGTGGAACCCGAGGACCTCATTTTCAGCATTTACTATTTTTAGGCTCAAACATTTCTTTTTTCTCGTTGTTGGATTATTTTAAATTATTATTTTGGAAACAAACATTTACTTCCGCTGCTATTTTGAAAATCAAACTTTATTTATACGTTTATTTATGAATGAGGCATTTTATTTAATGAAAAACAAAATTTTTAAATTTTTCCGCAAATTTTCAAGCACGAATTTAGAGGCCTCTACAGGTGGTATCAGAGCAATGGTTCTGTAAAGGGTTGTACCACTACTGACCTCGAGAAGCTCACGAAGTCACGTCTTCGGTCTGTAAGTTTTACATTTATGCATTCTATTTAAAGCATCAATTGTTTAACTGCAAGTTCTCTTGAATTATTTTTACGCGCCGAATTTAAATTGCTCATTATTTATTTAAATTTAAATAAATTATGGAATTATGCATGTTGGTTACGTATGGGTTATATGTATGGAACAGTATGCCTCCTAGACGCATTCTCGAGCGCACCAGAGATGCTGAGAACCGTCATGAGGACGGTGAGGATCAGAGGCAAGAGAGGCACGGACCTCCACCCCCTCCACCGGACATGAACGTCCAGATGCTGGCTGGGATGACGCAGTTCTTCGCACAGTTTGCGGGGAACAATGCCGCGGTGGCAGCTAGGCCGACGGAGGCCGAAGCTATTTATGAGAGATTCATAAAGATACGTCCTAAGGAGTTTTCAGGGACGACGGACCCCATGATTGCCGAGGGCTGGATCAAGTCCCTCGAGGTTATCTTCGAGTTTATGGAGCTTGGAGATGCAGACAGAGTTCGTTGTGCCACCTACTTATTCGGAGCAGATGCCCGCTTATGGTGGGAAAGAGCATCAGTAGCCCTGAACTTGGCTACACTGAGTTGGGCATGCTTTACGGAGGTATTCTACTCCAAGTATTTTACTGAGGAAGTGCGCACCAGGTTGACCACGGAATTCATGAGCCTGAGGCAGGGCGATCTGACTGTTACGGAGTTCATCCGTAAGTTTGAGAGGGGTTGTCATTTTGTGCCCCTGATCGCGAATGATGCTAAAGCAAAGTTGATGCATTTCTTGGTGGGTCTACGGCCGATCTTGCGCCGTGATGTTAGGGTGTCTGACCCTACTACTTATGAGGTCGCTGTCTCCAGAGCTCTAGCTGCAGAGCAGGATCAGCGTGATATCGAGAGAGACCGTCAGGGCAAGCGCTCAGTCTAGGTACCGCACCGCTCTCCTCCTCAGCAGCATCAGCAGGAGAATAAGAGGCCTTTCCACGCCCCACCCAGGAACAGGGGCCAGCAGCAGCGGGGACGCGCAGTCCCTAAGCCTATTGAGCATCCGATCTATCCCAAGTGCACACGCCGCCATGCTGGAGTATGTATGTATGGCTCAGGGAAGTGTTACAAGAGTGGTAGCACAGACCACATACTACCGCAGTGCCCTAAGAGGAATCTGCCTACCCAAGGCAGGGTGTTTGCTCTCCATGCTACGGAGACGAACCCGGAGACCATGCTTATGACATGTACCTTTAAGCTGTAAATTTATATTTGGGATTTAATGTTTTGGGTGAGATTTTGAACCTAGTATTACGATAGGATTGCATGCTCTACTCAGTATTATTTTTGGGGAATTTAAGTTAGAAGAACTTTGGCCTTTGCATGTCTATAAGTTAGTTTTGTGATGATTGGGTTCAGCCTAGTGTTCTAACCTTTCAGGGAGAATTTTCATAGCTGGCTCAGCTACAAAAGCCCTGATAGATTCAGGGGCTACTCACTCATTTATTTCTGAGGTCTTTGCGAATTTTCTCAAAGTTAAGACCGTTGGGCTAGATATAGCCTACTCAGTGGTACTGCCTTCAGGAGAGGAGATGGCAGCCACCAATGTGATCCGAGACATAGATCTGGAGCTTCATGGCAACCTTGTTTATGCAGATCTGATTGTCTTGCCGATGCTAGAGTTCGACATCATATTAGGCATGGATTGGCTATTGCGGAACAGAGTGTTGATAGACTTCCAGCGGAGATCTGTTCTAGTCCGACCGCCTGGGATGACACAGTTCTTATTTGAACCGGACAGGTACTTTCCCTTACCGCGCATTATTCCTTATGTCCAGGCTAGGAAGCTCATGCATAGAGGGTGTCGAGCATTTTTAGCAACATTTATATCTGTCCCCGAGACACCCAGTCAGTCAGCCTCAGATGTCCCAGTTTTCAGAGATTTTCTAGACGTTTTTCTAGAAGACGTCTCTGGTATGCCACCTGAGCGAGAGGTGGAGTTTTCCATTGAGCTTATGCCAAGTACGGTTCCGATCTCAAAAACACCAAACCGACTAGTACCGACAGAGATGGCAGAGCTTAAGAAGCAGATTCAGGAACTTCTCGACAAGGAGTTCATTCGCCCAAGCTTTTCACCATGTGGCGCGCCAGTCTTGTTTGTGAAGAAGAAGGATGGCTCTATGAGACTTTGCATTGATTACCGGGAGTTGAACATGGTTACAGTGAATAATAAATACCCACTTCCGAGGATTGAAGATCTATTTGACCAGTTGCAGGGAGCTTCGGTGTTCTCCAAGATTGATCTGCGTTCCGGTTATCACCAGTTGAGGGTGAAAGATACTGATGTTTCGAAGACTGCTTTTAGGACTCGTTATGGCCACTACGAGTTCCTTGTGATGCCGTTCGGTTTGACAAATGCGCCAGCGATCTTCATGGATCTCATGAATCACGTATTTCAGCCGTATCTTGATCAGTTTGTGATAGTGTTCATAGACGACATTCTCGTCTACTCGAAGAATCAAGAGGAGCACGGCAGACATCTGACCACAGTGTTGCAGACATTGCAGAAGCACAGATTGTTCGCAAACTTCAGTAAGTGCAAATTCTGGTTGGAGAAGGTGGCGTTCTTAGGCCACATTGTTTCTAGCAGTGGCATTGAGGTTGACCCAGCGAAAGTTGCAGCAGTCAGAGATTGGGTTGTACCACAGAATGCATCTGAAATTCGCAGATTTCTTGGCTTAGCAGGATATTACCGGAAGTTTATTCAGGGATTCTCATCTATCGCAGTTCCACTTGAACTGCTGCAGCTTTGACCAAGAAGAATGTGAAATTTGTGTGGAGCGATGATTGTCAGAATAGCTTCGATACTTTGAAGCAAGCTCTTATCTCAGCACCAGTTTTGGCCATGCCATCAGGGCCCAGTGAGTTTGTTCTATATACCGATGCTTCAAAGCTCGGTCTCGGCGCAGTGTTGATGCAGCATGGGAAGGTAATAGCGTATGCTTCTTGACAGTTGAAAACTCATGAGAAGAACTACCCTACCCATGATCTAGAGTTGGCAGCCGTAGTTTTTGCCTTGAAGATTTGGAGGAATTATTTATAAGGGAAGAAGTGCCAGATCTTTACCGACCACAAGAGCCTCAAGTACTTCTTTACACAGAAAGAGCTCAATATGCGTCGGAGGCGATGGTTGGAGCTCGTGAAAGACTATGATTGTGACATTAGCTACCACCCGGGTAAAGCTAATGTAGTTGCAGATGCTTTGAGCAGGAAAGTTGCAGTGATGGTCCATCTGACGATTCAGAGACCTCTTCAGTCTGAGATGCAGAGGTTTGATCTAGAGGCATATCCTCAAGGTAGAGTTCCCCGTCTATCTACTTTGATGATTCAGTCTTCCCTTATTGACCGTATTCGCAGTGGTCAGCCAGCAGATGAGCAGTTGGCAAAGTGAAAGCAGCGAGATGAGGCCAAGGGCAGTGTCTTGTATTCAGTTAGTGACGGTATTGTGAGATATCGAGACAGGATATGGGTTCCTAGCAGTGATTCTATCCGAGCAGATATTCTATCAGAGGCCCATATGTCACCGTACTCTATTCACCCTGGGAGTACGAAGATGTACAAAGATCTGCAGTTATTGTACTGGTGGCCAAGAATGAAGAAGGATATCAGACGCTTTGTATCCGAGTGTCTGACTTGTCAGTTAGTGAAGGCAGAGCATCAGAGGCCAGCAGGTTTGCTCAAGCCCCTTCCTATTCCCGAGTGGAATTGGGAGAATATTACCATGGACTTTGTTACCGGTTTGCCGAAGTCATTCAGAGGATCAAATGCTATCTGGGTGATTGTTGATCGTCTTACCAAATCAGCGCACTTCTTGCCTATCAAGACGACTTTCACCATGAGTTAGTATGCAGAGTTGTATATCCGGGAGATAGTCCGACTTCATGGTATTCGAGTTTCTATCGTATCTAACAGAGACCCCAGATTCACTTCCTCATTTTGGAAGAGTTTGCATTCGCCGATGGGTACGAAGTTGTTGTTTAGCACAGCTTTCCACCCTCAGACAGATGGGCAGTCAGAGCGAGTTATTCAGATTTTGGAGGACCTCCTCCGTGTTTGTGTTATGGATTTCTCAGGGAGTTGGGAGTCGAACTTGCCATTAGTGGAGTTCACTTATAACAACAGCTTTCAGTCGTCTATAGGAATGGCACCGTATGAAGCACTGTATGGTCGCAAGTGCGGATCTCCTGTTCATTGGGATGAAGTAGGGGAGAGATCAGAGTTAGGTCCGGATATTATTCAGCATACTGCCGATGTAGTAGTCAAGATCCGTGATAGGATGAGGACTGCTCAAAGTCGACAGAAGAGTTATGCGGACCAACGGAGGCGAGATTTAGAGTTTGCAGTCGGCGACCATGTTTTTGTGAAAGTGGCACCTATGAACGGTGTCATGCGATTTGGGAAGAAAGGGAAGCTCAGTCCGAGATTCATTGGACTCTTCGAGGTCCTTGACAGAGTTGGGACGCTAGCTTATCGTGTTGCTCTTCCGCCGAATCTGGCTGGAGTACACAATGTGTTCTACGTCTCTATGCTGAGGAAGTATATGGCAAATCCTTCGCATGTTCTGAACTTTGAGCCGTTGCAGCTTACTCCGAACCTGTCTTATGAGGAGAGACCGGTGCAGATCTTAGACCGACAGGAGAAGAAGCTTCGGAACAAGCTGGTTAAGCGAGTGAAAGTCAAATGGCTTAACCATTCTGAGGAGGAAGCTACGTAGGAGTCTGAGCCAGAGATGAGGAGTCAGTATCCCGAGTTATTTGGTGAGTTTTAATTTCGAGGACGAAATTTCTTTTAAGGGGGAAAGGGTTGTAGAACCCGTAAATTAGACTACGTATAAGTCATGCATAATTCTTGTATTTAAATTAAAATGATTTTTATTGCATGAGTATTTAAATTCTTTTCGTTAAATTTAATTATTTCATGCAGTAGTTTAGTTGCTTTCCTTTCAGTTAATTAAGTGAGGCCGGACTGGAGTTGGAATATTGAGATAAAATTTAATATTAAGAAAACATTCTTAGAATTTATTTAAGATAAATAATAAGTCATTTTAAAATAAAAGAAAGTTTAAGAATTTATTTAATTGACTTGAGATAAGTAGTAAATAAATTCTTTATGTCCACTAATTTAATTAAAAGCCTAAATTAAAATATGTGACCAATTGAGATAAGTTAATCTAGACTTATTTTAATTAAGAAATTATAATTTAACATGATAGTAAATTACCTTTAAGATTTAAAGATTTAGCCATGCATGCAAAATAATGTCTATCCTAAGTTAATTTATTAATTCACTAAAATATTTAATGGGTAGATAAAACACTAAAGATTTAAAACACAATATTTAAGCAATATTTTTCCCTCCCATTATCTCAAATTTTCGGCCATCATATTTTAGGGATTTAATTAATTTGTCAACTCACAATTTTGATTATCTTTCCTTATCCTTTCTTTGTAATATAATTCCTCCACTTTAATCACCAACAAATATTAATTAAGCAATATCCTTGCCTTCTTTTTTATTGGAAAAAAAAATCGGCCCCTCCTTTGCTAGATTAAAAATAATTGGCAACCCTTCACTTGATTCTCTCCTTATCCATATTTTTGGGAGATAAATCCCTCACCTTTTTAATTCCCCCAATAATTATTAATTAAGCTAATTCTCCCTTGCTTCTAGACTAGGAAATCGGCCAATGCACCCCTCAAAATATCTCTCAAATCCCTTGATATCATAGCAACTTCCCTTATCTCTCAACTCAAAAGATAGCAAGATTATCCTCTTCCTTTTTATCTTGCAACCTCCCATTTAATTCCTAGACTTCTCCCCCTCACCATATCACCGAAATTCAGAGCAAATTAGAGAGACAAAATATTGAGAAGCTAGAGAGGAAATAAGAGAGAAAAACTAGAAACAAAAGAAGAACACTCCGTCTCCGCCGCGCCTCGTCGTCGTTTCGTTTGTTTTTCTTTCAAAACAAACCAAGGCATGTGTATATTTTCCCTTGCTCTTCAATCAAGTCATAATATGATTTTTAAACATTACATGATCATGATTTTATAGCCAAAAACCGAAATACATGACAGAATTTTCGAATAAAACATGCACAGATTTTCGGCCCTCTTCTTTGCTACCTCACAGTTTGCTTGTTTTTGTGAGTACAGGTGGTTGGCTCGACCCTAGGCTCCAAAGGCTGCACCTAGGCACGTACTAGGGTGTATTAGGATCATGTTGGTCCATTGGTTGCGGTCCATGCACCCCAACAAAATCATTTTGGCAGCAACACTCCATGCTGCGATTTTTATGTCCCGTTTTTTTTTCTTGTTTGGGTTGTCTAAGGGAGAGTTCTGATCCTGGATGCCCTAGGGGCTGTAGCCATAGTTAGAACCTCTCCTTGGTATGTCTAATACGTGACCAAGTTAGCTTTTCAAGGCTTGGTCCATGGCTTCATCGGTTTTCAAAATAAAACAAGACAAGCACCCTTCGACCCCTTCATTTTCTGCATGTGTGAATGTGTGTTCGGTTTTGTGGGGCTGTATGGATCTTGGTTGGCTTTTTAGCCCTTAGACATGGTTCATACAATACCTCATGATGTCTAGATCATGTCATGGTCAATCAAATGGCCACTAGAATGGCACATGACAACAAGAACAAGCAAGCCACCCCACGCGTGCAAGGCTCGTCCTCGGGTGAGTGTGTGTGAGTTGTTCTAGTGTTGTTCGAATTGTGGCTGGCTTAGGGCCCTTAGCCATGGTTCAAACCACACCTTAGGATGTTGGGAAGAGGCTCTAGTCGGTTGTTCAAGCCCCAATATCCATTAGCCTTGCAAACGACGCATGCAAGTGCAAGCGCTACTGCTGTATTTTCTGGACAGCAACTTGGTGCTTCGGTTCGGAGGCTCGTTTGAGTTCTTGGTTGGCTTTAGCCTATGGCCTTGGACTGGACAGTTCAACCAAGTTTTCTTCAGAGTTTCGGAGGCAATGTGTCGATGCCAGTGGTTGCACCACTATACCGTCCTTTGCTGCCGTATCAGCCTTCGCAGTCTTATCAGCAACCAAAGCAGCAACACTTTAAGGCCAAAGGAAAACAGTTCAAGAAACAGACTCGTAGTAGTTCTTCTAGTTCCGGCAGTCAACGTGGAAGTTCAGTTGGGTCACCAGGTGGAGTATTCTGTGATCGTTGTGGTGGTAAGTATACCAGTACTCAGTGTACGGGAGTTCATGGATCTTGTAATATCTTTGGGCAAGTTGGACATTATGCTAGAGTATGTCCGAATGCAGTAAGATAACAATTTCAGCAACCTCAGTTTGGTCAAGGTTTCAGAGGACCAGCAACTAGTCCTTTTGTTCCGAATCAATCTTTTCAGCGGTCTAGATATCCTCAGCCTAGAGGTTCTGTTCTGCAACGTTTTCCAGGGCCAAAACATGCTCAAGTTCATGCTCTAACTCAGGATCAAATTCAAGACGCACCAGACGAAGTTATTGCAGGTATCTGCCTTATTTTTAATCATCTTGCGCGTATACTGATAGACACAGGAGCATCTCATTCATTTGTATCTGTTGTATTTGTTGATGAGCATGAGATTGTCTCTACTCCGTTGATAGATACAGTGTCAGTCTCTACTCCTGCCGGTATATGTTTGATGTCTCATGAGATAATTCTGAATTGTGTGATTAGATTCGATGATAATATTATGATAACTAATCTAATCAAGCTAGACATGTCTGACTTCGACTGTATTCTGGGAGTGGATACTCTGTCTAATTATCGAGCTACCATTGATTGTTTCCATGGAATTGTCAGATTTAGACCGTATTATGGCAGTAAATGGAATTTTTAAGGTAGTGATTCGCAATCCCGTATTCCATTAGTGTCAGCAATGGAAATGTTTAGAATCTTGTCATCAGGAAATGAAGGATTTATGATCTATGCAGTTGATGCGACTCAGGGTATTCCTATTGTCAAAGAATTCCCTGATGTATTTCCCGATGAGATTCCTGGATTTCCACCCCTGAGGGAAATCGATTTTAGCATTGAGTTGGTGTCTGGGACAAATCCTATTTCTAGAGCACCATACCGTTTAGCACCAGCAGAATTGAAAGAACTCAAAGAGCAATTACATGACTTACTGGAAAAAGTATATATTAGACCAAGTATGTCACCTTGGGGAGGTCCGGTATTGTTTGTAAAGAAGAAAGACGGAACGATGAGAATGTGCATTGATCACAGGCAGTTGAACAAAGTTACTTTGAAGAATAAGTATCCTCTGCAGCGTATCGATGACTTGTTTGATCAGTTGCAGGGTACATCAGTGTATTCAAAGATCGATCTTCGTTTTGGATATCATCAACTTAGGGTTCGAGAGGAAGATGTTCCGATGATAGCATTTCGAACACGTTATGGACATTATGAATTTCTAGTTATGCCTTTTGGATTAACTAATGCACCAGCGGTTTTTATGGATTTGATGAATTTCATTTTTCAAGAATTTATAGACAGATTTGTTATTGTCTTCATAGATGACATTCTGATTTTATTCAAAGACCAAGAAGGAGCATCGAGAAGTGAATTCTGGCTGGACAGAGTTGTATTTCTGGGTCATGTTATATCAGCTCAAGGAGTATCAGTGGATCCTAGTAAAGTGAAAGCTGTTATCAATTGGCCAACACCGACGAATATTTCCGATATTCGCAGTTTCTTGGGATTGGCAGTGTCACGCCCCGAGTCCGAAGCATCGGTGACATCCGACCTTCTTTAACAATTACATAGAAAACAATAAAGCCTCGTATCAAATCAAACCAGTCTTTTTCATAAATAGAATATTGTCTTACAATGACAAAAGAATAAACTTTTACACCAAAGTTTGCAGAAACTAGAAAAGACTACAATTTCTTGATTTCTCGAATTCTGATCACCATCCCCGAAACGCTTTTTGCTCCTCCTCGTTCACTTGTTCTTCATTTTTATCTTAAATTTGTAAGGGGTGAGTATTTTGGGAAAACACTCAGCAAGTGGGGGGTCGATCGATTCCAAAGATACATATAGAACTGAATTCTTTAAAATTTTTCTTTAACATACTTTCAAAACTTAATATTCTTAATTTGACAAGACGGAAACGAATCGAATGAAAGACAGAACTTATCAAACAAAACAGAAACAATTCAGATCATTTCAGAACAGACAAAACACTGTTACTCATCTCATTTCCATGGTTAAATTGTCCCCAATATGTTAGTCCTCTAAGGGGTGAGGCCAGAACTCGGTTTTATACCCACCGATGTGGGCCAAACAGAAATGATTTTATACACACCATTGGGGGCCAGACAGAATCACAATTCTCGTCCCATTTCAAATTCGAATTGTAACAGCGTACACAGAATTCAGAAACAACAGACAGACTTATTAGATTTCTCAGAGTTCAAAATTTCAGATTTTTAGACAGACACAGCGGAATCAAAGGGATTCGAAACATAGAAGAAACACATAATCGATCGTAATTTTAAACAAAATAGATAGCCATTTTCGAAAATAAGGACACACATATATGCATGTCACATTATTTATATCAAAGTTTAAAAATACAACAAAATATGTAACAAAAGCCCACTTACCGATTTTTGTAGGAAGTTTCTTGTCGAAAATCGGGCAGCACTTCGACATTACTTTGGCAAATGCTGTCTTCGATCGAGCAGCACTTTGACGTAGGATTTCTGTACTGGACTACACGAAAAAAAAATCTTCATTCTCCTTGCTTGAGTTTGGCCGAGACTAGTGAAGGATGAGGGGAAGAAGAGCCGAATTTTTCTAGGCTTTTTGGAATGCATTTCTTTCCAACCTTGATGTCCTATTTATAGGTGCATGTGAGACCTTTCTCCTACCCCAAGGGACGCCACCTTGCTCCCCAAGCCAAGCCATGAATGTGGTCAAAGGCATGCCAAGCATCAAGGGTCATTCTTTGCATAATAAAGATGTCCTAGCCCTTAGCTCCTCCCGCAGCTCCTTCATGGGTTAACGCAAAGGTTATTTCCTCCACATTTAATTTGTCCAAACTCTTGGCTCAACTTATAGCTCCCTTTTTGGTTTTGTTAGGACAAGCTTGGTTGAGCTGCTTTGAGCTGACAGATCGAGTCCTTGAGCTGGGGTTTTACTCCTCCCGAGACAATACTTTGATGGATGCGATTACTTGTAGCTTGGCCTCCCGTTGAGTTAATCTCCGAGCTTTGAAGCTATTTCTTCGAGCTAAGTTAGCTGAAATCTAAGTTAATATTCAAGTTATCTAGTTGGAACGAAAATTTTAGAGCTTAGTTTGAGTTAAACTTCAAGTTCGTATTACTTACTTGATTCGCCTTGGATCGTAAAATCTCGAGTTCTCACAGGCAGGATATTATAGGCGTTTTATTGAAGGATTTTCTATCATAGCAAAGCCTATGACCCAATTAACGCAAAAAGATTGACGTTTTGTGTGGACTGGTGAATGTGAGTCGAGTTTTCAGACTTTGAAGGAAAAGTTGACTACAGCTCCAGTGCTAGCTTTGCAATCAGGCTCAGGTGGATATGTTGTTTGTTCAGATGCATCTCTAAATGGACTTGGTTGTGTTTTAATGCAAAATGGGCGAGTGATTGCATATGCTTCTCGTCAGTTGAAGCCGCATGAGACCCGATATCCAGTTCATGACTTAGAGTTGGCTGCCATTGTGTTTGCATTGAAGTTATGGTGTCATTATCTGTACGGTGAGCAGTTTGTGATTTATTCGGATCACAAGAGTCTTAAATATCTTTTCTCACAGCCTGACTTGAACATGAGACAACGTCGATGGATGGAGTTGCTTAAAGACTTTGATTGTGAGATTCAGTATCAACCGGGCCGAATGAATCTTGTTGCAGATGCCCTCAGCAGGAAAGTTCAGAATGCTATGCTGACATCTTTGACTATCTCTAAAATTCACGAGCACTTGGGAACTTCAGGATGGACTTATCAGATCAGTGGAGACTACTTTGTAGTATCATCTATTCAAGTTGAGCCACAGATTTTATCCAGCATCAAAGCAGCACAGAGGACTGATCCGCACATTCATAGATTTAAAGAATTGTCTCGAACAGGTCAGACAGAAAAGTTTAGTGTTTCCTCAGATGGTAGTCTGCGCTTTAATGGTAGACTTGTGGTTCCTAATTTGTTAGATCTGAAAGAAGCTATACTACGGGAAGCACATTGTAGTCGACACAGTATTCATCCAGGAATTCGAAAGATGTATCATACCTTAAGAGCTCATTATTGGTGGAAAGGTATGAAGAAAGATATGTCTCATTTTGTGGCTAAATGTTTAACGTGTCAACAAGTTAAAGCCAAAAGAATGAGACCTGACGGAATGTTACATAGTCTTGAAGTTCCGCAGTGGAATTGGGCCCTCGTTCTGATCGTGGTTGTGATGCGATTTGGGTGATTGTTGATAGATTGTCTAAATCCGCTCATTTTATTCCGTATGATCGTACATGTACTTATATGAAAATGGCTAAACTGTACATTGATCATATAGTGAGATTGCATGGTGTGCCAGTAACAATAGTATCCGATCGTGATCCAAGGTTTGCTTCGAAATTTCGGGGAAGTTTGCAATCAGCTTTGGGTTCAAAGTTGGCTATGAGCACCGACTATCACCCGCAGTCAGATGGTCAGTCAGAAAGAACCATCCAGACTCTAGAGGATATGTTACGAGCAGTAGTGATGGATTTCAAAGGTGGTTAGCAAGAATCATTATCTTTGGTTTAATTCTCTTACAATAATAGTTTTCAGACAACAATCAGTATCGCACCATTTGAAGCTTTGTATGGAAGAAAGTGTAGATCGCTGATATGCTGGGAAGATGTAGGAGAAAGACAGATGTCAAAACCAGAATTTATTCAAGAGATGAAAGATAAAGTTGATTTGATCAGAAAAAGGATGAAAGCAGCCCAGGATCGTCAAGCCAGTTATGGAAATAAAAGGCGTAGACCTTTAGAGTTCCAAGTGGGCGATTATGTTTTCTTGAAAGTATCACCATTCCGGGGTACTATGAGATTTGAACATAAAGGGAAGTTAGCTCCGGTTATCATCATTCAACTATTTAATCAAAATTTATTTTCGAGGGTTAATTTGATTAGTTTTCATAAAATATTAATTTTGAACCAAAATTTTGAAAAATCGAAAAATCGCATTGGAACCCAAAAAAGAGTCTCTGTTGGGGCAGGGCTACCTAAGACCATCTCGAACACCCTGCATGTGCGCCATCATATGTACCATGCTGCTCGAGCTGTTTGGACATCCCATTTCACGGGAAGGGTTGTGCACAGTCATGCCCACTCCATTAAATTTTTTTATTTTTAAAATTTGGCAAGCAGAGCACTATTCTGCCCGCGCATGCCACCTTGAAAAGTTCCGAGAAGCCGCAATTTTTTTTTTCAAAATTTTTTTCAGAGGCTTTGATTTTCTAGAATTCCAAACGCAGTTAGATATAAAATACACAACACGATTTAAACAATAAAATTCATACGGTTGAGAAATACTGGCTTTAATACCACTTTTGGTGTATCTTTTTCTGGCACCCAAGGCGCAGTGAAAGTTTAATATGGGTCTACAAATTTTTTTTTATATATAGTGCGGAACGTAATAGAATCAATCTAATTATACATATCAGTATAATAGTACAAATCTTGTACAACAAACATCAAACTCAAACTAAGGTGTAACAACTAAATGTCAAGTGTTCCAAACCCTATTTACATCAAAGTCCGAAGTCTCAACTCTAATCACGATCTCTGTCATCTTCTTCCTGACCCCAATCCTGTCCCACCTGTTGCCATGCACACATACAAACACGACAACAGCCGGATAATTCCTGTGAGAAATACATCCCAGTATAAATCAACAAAACATGCAATCATATAATCGATATAAAAGCATGAAACAAATATCAATCACATGTATTAAATCTGAAAACATAAATCGATATAAAACTCAAAATAACTCGTGACTCTACAGCTCAAACTAGACTCATTCCTAGTCTAGGGATCCCGATTTCCAGACGTTGGCATACTATATCGAATCTCAGTACTAGAAGTAAATCCACTCCTAATCAAACATCGATATAAACCAAACATCTAGTGTCTTGACCTATCCGTCAACGACTTTAGCACCTCCGCCAATAGCTCCTCTGTGACAATGTGCAATGGGCCAGTGACTACTCTATCACAGTCTGGCACATCTATCACAAGACCAATCGTCTAATCACTCTTTCTATAAATCAATAGAACAAGCATATCAATGTCAAACAATTGCAATAAAATAAAGTATGTGGTTTTAGGGAAACTAGAGTCCAATCTGACTCAAGTTAATCTCCCGGTTAACATCGACTTATACCTTTCTTTCGTAGTCTCGGTCTGAAGCAATATAAGTGCTGAACTCAAGACTGTCTCTGTAAATCTGAAATGACATATCGAGAATAATAATATCACCATTCCATTCCCAATTCAATATTGAATCTGATTACTCTGAAATTTAATGCAAATCAACGACATAATGGCACAATCCCGATATCCCCGTCAATACAATAGCAACATATATCAATTACAAACCATAACCCATATCCGTTACAATCTGTAATCAATCCATAATCCAAATCTGTTCAATTTCAATCGATAAAATTAGAAAATCATAACAATTCCAAATTAACTTGTTATTCGATCTGACTTCGATTCTACGATGTCTAGTATTTTCAGAACACATACTAATGATCAAATTATAATTCTCCCAATACATAAATTTCAAACCATATCAGAAAGTAATGAAACTTACGTCTTTGTGTAGTAGGTGACGAGAGGAGCACAGAACTGTGTTTGGATTTAAATTCTGCTAAACGAATCTTGCACAATAAATTTCTAGGCTTTGAGGAAAATTTGAGAGAATAGCTATGGAATTCGTTCGGTTCTTGCTGGAGTCTGAAGAAGGAAATGATATTTGACATATCAAGTTGCATAAGAAAGCCAAGTGTCCCATTCAATCTACTTAATTGCACTTTAGCCCCTGAAACTGCACTATTTGCAATTTGGTCCTCACAATTTTTTTCATTCAATTTCAATCCTCAACATTCCAAAATCATAAAGTAAATAATCTCGGATTAAAATGATAAAATCTCGGGCCTTACAATTGATATATCGAGAGTTGCATTTGAATTCGTTAACGATGTGATATATCTTCGAATAATAATAATGACATCGTATGTGCAACTAGTAAAACACATTTCCCTAAAACACATTTCTTGCTCTGGCCAGAGACTACTTGCACTATTAATTCATCAAATCATATAGGATATCTTCACCCGTAGACAAACGGTTAGTTCTCGATTACAATGCATTTTCTCCTATGTATTTCGAAACTATACCAAAACACGCTCCTTGATAACCCTTAATGGAGTAGGTAAACGAATCAAAATACATGCTAGTATGTAGAGACTCTACGTTGTTTTGAGTCAAAGGATTAATGGCATACAATAATAACCGAGTATTATTTCACTCGATAAGTAATAACCACTTGGATAGTCTGAGGAAGAGTTGTTCAGTGTATCATCAAATGATCACTTATCTGTATGAATGAACATTTTCATGTCTTTACCAATGAAATATGGTGTTTACATCACAATGTTAGTCTCAAGCTCAAGTGATCTTTATCCTTATTTTAGGTGTCTGATTCGACTAGGAGCCTGTTTATAATATACAATACACTTTCTAATGAGTTTCATGATCTTACGTTGAGAGACAGGCCTCATGGTACTTTTTGCGTATTCAAGGACTTTATCAATGCAGCTTGCATAAGTATATAGATAAACTAAATGTCATAATTTGATAAAACCGTAAAATATTATTAAAATAAATATTGTTTTTATATAAAAGTCGATAAAACCTAAGTCATAAGTTGGCTCGCTGAACACCTACTGTTACACCTCGAGGATATGACAAGTTCCTTGGCCTTGTGGTTGATGTTCCCCGTGGATATGGCCAGTTAATTAGCTTTGTTCCCCACAACTAGAGTTTTTTTTAGAACGATCATTTGCTTCAAAAATATGATCCTTGGGTATTCAACAATTGTTTATGACTACTCTAGGGCTAATGAACTTATCTTTTTGTTGGATAGGTTTCTTGTAAGATAGTTTCACATATTTT
Source organism: Primulina huaijiensis (assembly GCF_012295235.1). Taxonomy (NCBI): domain Eukaryota; kingdom Viridiplantae; phylum Streptophyta; class Magnoliopsida; order Lamiales; family Gesneriaceae; genus Primulina; species Primulina huaijiensis. Next base: position 10,716,457 of record NC_133308.1, on the reverse strand, counting down.
TATATGTTGGATGGATAAACTCCACTCATATTTTACGAGTGATTTATTTTATGGAATTGCTTTATCTCATGATACTCCACGGCTAATTTCCCCTCTTCCCACTCACGGATCGTGTAAACATGGCCCAAGTGATAACCCAAGACCCGCTCAAATTTTCAAATGTCCACCAATCTGCAATGGGCTACAAAAATTAATATTTCGGCCTCACATATTTTTAATTTAAATAAATTCATTTTATAATTTCATAATCTCATCAAATCTTATTTTGATTTTTCAGAATCCGCATTTTGCTCGATTATGATTTTGAGCCTACCAATAAATAGTGCCGTTTGGATTCGCTAATAGTTCTTTCATTTGAGAAATTTATATCAATTAATGGAGTATAAATTAAACTAATAACTTACGAAGCTTGATAAAAACAATCAAGACAATGTTGGATAGAGTTAGTGAAATTTGGCTTATCCCACGTTGAACAAGAAAACCGAAAGTGGAAAACTTTTAAAGAGAAAATGTGTTAAAAAAATGATGACTAACATAGAAGGAACTCTCCAAATTTAGATATTATACTAGAATAAANATATATGTAACATTAATTCGGATTTATTTTTATTATTATTAGTTTTAATAATTAAAATAATAAATTATATTATAGTATCCTGAATAAACTAATGCAACTTTTCGAGCTGAATAAGTATGTGTTTCATAAAAGATTCGAATGAAGAAGTATCTATTCATAAATATGTATGTTTATTCAAGAAGTCATATATTCTCTTAAAGATTGTTTATGCAATATGAATTCAATTGTTTATTTTCTGAAATGAAAATACCAATTTTTGTTTTCTTCATTTCATTTTTCTGAAGCAATCAAAAAATCATTCTCTAATTGTTTTGAGAGAATTGATGGAGTTGTATATAAATTCCGTTATTTTTGGAATAATCTGGCAGAAATATAATGGGGGCAATATTTTCTTAAGTTCAATGAAATCACGCTTGAAACAAAATCGTATTCTGAAATACTTTTTCTAACAGACAAAAGTTAGGCATTGAAATAATTTTACTAAATTTACTGAATGATTAAATATAAAAACAATCTTTGTGGTCTTATTTTCCTTTGAAATATACTAGAAAATGTAACAAAGGCTCAGCATACGTAAAATTTAGTACAATCTGGTGCTTTAAATTCACAGGCACACATAAATTGCGCACCAATCCAAGGCAAGACGCAGCCAGCGTTCGCGTCGTTTCCGCATAGCCTCTTGCAGTTGCGTTCGCAGACGACGAATTCTAAATTCTGGCATGGATATTCAGGCAACACTTTGTAGCAAACGGCCATATCTTTTTTTCCGATTCCCTGATTGCGCTGCTCCGATTCAACTGCACAACACATATGATACTTTTTGAGAACTTTGTACATAATGTGATGTCAAATTATATATATATATAAAACGATATTTTTGAATCAACCATGCAAAGACGTGCTTTGATTAAAAGCCGAATCGTCTTGGACGTTTCCAGGAAGAGTTTTCGATTCAGCTGCACAAGAACAACCAATGATAATTTGTTAGAACTTTATGGGCCACGTTGTGTGAAATAACTTCTTGGTTATTATTTTACAGTGAAAATTTTAGAAAATGTCCTATCTACGGGGAGGGTCGTGATAGTTAAAAATGTTATTTTAACATACATGGAATAAAAGTACAAAGAACCAAAATCACGTAAAAATATGCAGATAATATCGCCATATTTTTACAAACATTCGTATATACCATGTTGCATTGCGGTTGTGTTGCTCTTATATAGGCTTGATGATGACCAGTCTTAATTACCAGATTATCTATCTAATACACCCCATATTTTTGCAATGTTTTGAGAATTAATGTGATTTTATTATTATAATTATCTATATATTCTTGGGTTAAAATTTGTAACATACACCATATTTTCCATTAGAGTTGTGGTGATTGATATGATATTATGAACCTTATTGTACGATCTTAATAGAGTGCACAACTATCTTAATATCATTATATATATAGTTTTCCAATAAAAAAAAATAGTAACAATGCAGTTAATCCTCAAGACCATTCAAGATTTCTGGAACAAAAGCAATTTAATTTTATGTATTTTAGAATATAAATATATCTTATAACAAAAAATAAATATATTTTTTTTAAAGAAATTTATTTTAACACATATTTACTATCCTTTTTTTTTTTTACAACACACACATTTACTATCTTGAGAATCCTTTACCGTTGGATTTTATAATCTTATCACTCTTTAAGAATATATTGGGACAAGCTAGTCTCAAATTCGAGATCCACCAATGCCTCATCGCTGTAATTAAAAATATATATATCAGAAGCATTTACGTTCATCCACACAAACAAAACTAAATATTTCTCAAGTTTACAAAACCATTTAAAATAATTTGACGTTCTTAATAAAAAGTTGTTATTGTTAAAGTAGGTGTCCAGCAAGTCAACTTATGGCTAAATTTTTATTGGCTCTTATGTAAAAATAATCGTTATTTTAATAATATTTTTCGTTTATCCAATTATGACAATTACTTTATTTGAATAGCCATGCATATTGCAAAGTCCTTGAATATATAATAAGTACCATGAAATCGCAAAGTAAGATAATGAAACTCATTACGAAGTTTACCGTATATCTTAAACAGGTTCCTAGTCGAATCGACCGCCTAAAATAAGGATAAAAGTCGCTTGAACACGACACTAACATCTGTGATGTAAAAGCCATGTTTCATTGGTAAGAGCATCGAGATATTCATTCATACAAATGAATGATTATCTAATGATGCACTGGACAACCTTCTCTTGGACTGTCCAAGTGGTTGTCGATTATGGAATGGAATAGTTTGTAGTTATGGTTGTATCAATTATTTTATTCAAACAAGGCACCAAACACCCTACCCCTAAGCCACCAAACACACGCACACATCACACAAAAGCCCTAGGTCTCTCCCAAACAGCAACAACACACCACACACCACACGTTTTTGAGAAGGGATCACATGATTTTGAAGGAAAACGAGGCAAGCCTTCATCCCCCGTCTCTCCGCCAACGTCCCTCGCATCGCAAATCGTTTTTCGTACGTAAAATAAGCAAAGACACGCCTTAATCTTCATTTGTAACGATAACGAGTCATTAGGCTAAACCAACATGGGCCTCTACCCATACCCATGCACCACTACTGATCAGGGATCGTTAGGATGGTCCAACATGAGCCCTAGCCCATGCCCATGCCCGTGCACCGTCATTCATAGAATATCCTACTCCTGGAAAGTGATTTCTTTCGCCTCCCCCAACACTTGAACCCCCAGGACCTCAAACCTTAAGTCTCTAGATTCTTAAAGTGCTGGTACCAGCTGGACGCGACTTTTTTTTGTAACAATCATGCGTCATTAAGATGAACCAACATGGGCCTCGGCCCATACCCATGCACTACTATTGGTCATGGGTCGTTAAAATGGTCTAGCACCGTCACTCATAGAATATCATACCCCTGGAAAGTGATTTCTTTCACCTTCCCCAACACTTGAACCCAAGGCCTCCAGGCTTAAGTACCTAGATTCTTAAAGTGTTGGTATCGGTTGAGATACTAGCCCAACTGGTACCAACACTTTAAGAATCTAGCTATTTAAGCCTGGAGGTCCTAGGTTCAAATGTTAGGGGAGGCGAAAAAAACCACTTCCCAGGAGTGGGATATTCTATGACTGGCAGTGCATTGGCATGAGCTAGGCTCATGTTGGACCATCCTAACGACCCATGACCAGTAGTGGTGCATGGATATGTGCCGAGGCCCATGTTGGTTCAGCCTAATGGCCCATCATCGGTACAAAAAAAAAAGTATTCTTTTAAATAATAGACGTCTCAGTTGGTACCAGTTGCCAACACTTTAAGAATCTAGGTACTTATGCCTAAAGATCCTGGGTTCAAGTGTTGGGAGAGGCGATAGATACCACTTTAGCCCATGCCTATGCACTGTCACTCATAGAATATCTCATCCTTGGAAAGTGGTTTTATTCGCCTTCCCCAACACTTGAACCCATGACCTCCAGGAATAAGTACCTAGATTCTTAAAGTGTTGGTAGCTCAACTGGTACCAACACTTTAAAAATCTATGTACTTATGCCTGGAGCTCCTGGGTTCAAGTGTTGGCGGAAGCGAAAGAAACCATTTTTCAGGGGTGAGATATTCTATGAGTGATGGTACATGGACATGGGCTAGGGCTCATGTTGGACCATCCTAACGACCCATGACCAGTAGTGGTGCATGGGTATGGGCCATGGGCCGAGGCCCATGTTGGTTACCCATGATCGTTACAAAAAAAAAACGCTTTTTCTGTAACGATCATGGGCCATTAACTCAAACCAACATGGGCCGAGACGAGCTATGCAAGGGCTGGAAGAGGAGGTGGAAGGCTGCTAGCAATTAGGGGTCGCATAGGGCTTGAAGGGCACGGGTTGGAGGGCTGGTCGTGTAAAGGCTGTATAGGATCGTCCAAGAGTGTCCTAAGGGTTCGATCTAGGTCCTAAGATGGCTGGTAAGGGTCTGGACATGGTGGTTATGGGTTGGAGTCGAGGGACATATCGGTTGATCAAGCTAGGGTTCGAATGAGATAATGCATATTTTCAACGATTGTTCTAAGCTTATGCAAGGGCTTTAATTGGCTTGATTTGGGTTGTATAAGGTATGGTTAGGTGTTAATAAGCTATGGTTCAAGTTTGGTTAAGTTTCGAATCGATTAAGGTTAAAATCGAGTCATATGACTAAGCTATTAAAACACATTGGGAAAGTAGTCGAAGAACATAATTTTACATCTAAGAAATATTTACGAGTGTATTTTAACGTGTTATGTTAAGTTTGAATTGATTTGGGTCGTCGTTTTAATGTCAAATGGTAAATTGAGAAAGTTAGTGTTTCAGAAGCAAAACGTTCATTTTACACCTGAAACATGTTAGATGTTCTGGCAGTGCCCCGAATGCTGTAATAAATGCTAAAATGTTTATTTTAAATGTTTATGGAATTTTATGATGTAACGTTAATGCTAAAAGACATGTTGCATGCTTGGTTTAAACGAAAAATGATATTTGTATAGATGGATTTTTAAAGTGATGAAAATAATGAAAGATTGAAGGAGGTGACTTGATTGTGACATAAAAGGATATGATTGGGGATATCGTAAAGGAAAAGGTCCCAGAGGGTGCCTGTTTACCGGAGAAGGCCCTAGAGGAAGTCCAACGATCGTATTTCCATCGAAAGGATATGATGATATGTAAGGCCAAGACTCAGTTAACAGGTGAGAGTGTCGCTGATGTCCCTGACGCCTGATATCATGTTTATACGTAGATAGATCCTTCGACTTACAGCTGAAACGAAGTCACAATTAACGATCTGAATTCAATAAAAGAAAAACATATACGTATATGATGAAAAGAAATGTTTATGATGAAAGGTTTAAAGTTATGCATATTCATGAAAAGATATTTTTAGTAAAAGTATTTTACTGATGTATGTGATTATATATATACTACTTGTTATCATGATTAAGGTTTCCTGAGTCACTAGACCCACTAGGTGTGATAGATGCAGGTGAGCATGATTTTGATGGAGGACTTGATGATTAAAATAGCTGGACTGATGTTGCACATAACCCGATGACCTTTGCTAGTTTTCCGCATTACGTTTCTGATTTAATATTACTTTAAAGATTTTATGACTTATGACGCTTTTGAGTGATTTTTGAGGGATTAAGATGTTTATGCTTCATTTTGAAGAATGCTAAATTTAGGTTTGGTTGACGTTTACGATTTCATATTTCGAATTGTGTTTTTGGATTTTCAAATATTAGGTTGGTTGGTTTAATTTTAAATGATACAAAATATTTATATATATGTGTATGTGTTCGGGCCGAAAGCTTAAGAAAGAAAAATTATTTTCTAGTACATTTTAAAGAAAAACGCGTAGTAGACCTTTCAAAGCCCGAATAAGAAGAAATGTTATTCTGAATCACAAGAAGTTGTGAACCATAGGTAGCTATATCCTTGAACTATTGAAGGTCACACAAGTATCCGATTCTGTGTTCCCGTTGAGATAGTCAAATTCAATGAGTTGAATTTTGCGACTGTAGTTTGATGTAGAACAAATTGATAGCTTATAAAGGAGTTTATAATGTTATTTCTTATTATGGAAGATGTTAAAGTTAGCTTAACTTATAATTAATTGAGAAGAATGGAACTGTCTGTTTTGGTGAATGAGTTCACAAAACTGACAACTCACAAAAATGGATTAGAGGAAATTTTGATTTTTGAATGATGCATCCTCTTTAAACATAAATATTTTGATAAACCTTTTCATAAACATTTTCATATCAACATAAACATATTCATATTCATATTCATATCCATATTCGTATCCATATTCATATTCATATTCATATTCATATTCATATTCATATTTGTGTATGTTGAATTCAGATCGTGATTGTGACTCGTATTCTTAATCTTAATGGGTGATGGATCCATCTAAAGAAAACCATAGTACTGGGCGGCGGGGACACCAGCAACACTCTCACCGGTCAACTGGGCCCTGGCCTACGTATTAACATATTCGTATTCGTATCCGTATCCGTATTCGTATCCGTATCCAAGGAAACTCGATCGTCGGGCTCCCACTGGGACCATAACCCTCACGATATTTCCAACATATTCGTATTAGTCACAATTACTTCACTTCCTTCAACGTTTCATATTATCATCACTTTATAAAAATCATACATTTAATATCCTTTTCTTTTCAAAAACAAGCATGCAACATATCTTTTAACGTTATCGTTTCCTCATAAAAATCCATAAATGTTTTAAAAAAAACCTTTCAACGTATAAAAATCCATAAATCTTTTAAATAAACATTTCAACATCATAAACATTTAAATCTCAAATATTTAAAATAAACATTTTAACATATTAAATCATAACATTATAAAATAACATTTTGACATAATAAATCGTAAACATTTAAAATCCATGTCATAAAAATTCATAAACATTTGAAATAATTATATTAGTACATAAAACAGCATTCAGGGCACTGCCATGACGTTAACTAATTTCTAGGTGTGAAAAGATCGTTTTACCCCTGGACTCGACATTTTACGTTTTTGACTTTTTCTTAATTCCATTGACTCTAACATGTTCCAAATAATTATTTAAGCTTACATGAATTTTCTCATATTTTTATTTAGCCTAAAACGAGGACTTTTAAATTAATCTTTAAATGTGACGTATTAATGCGTTCTAATCCCGAATTAAACCAAACCTTAATATAAAATTCCCAAATTAAAAACTTAGACTTATAATAATTATTTAAGCTTAAACCTAATTTTTCATAATTTTATAAATCTTAAAACTAGGCGTTTCCATTAACTCGTTAATTAGCGTTTCGTGCGGCGATTAAATCCCGATTACATCCAAAACTCGTTATTTTGATCCCAAATTTTTAAAATAACCTTTTTATTATTTATTCTACCCTTCCAAGTCATGAGCCACCCACGTGGACCCTTGGATCAATTTTTCTTTCTTAAATTTTCGTTTTTGACACCTTATCGAATGCACCGAGCCATCTCCTAATTTACTCGAGCCACGCCCGAGCCACCTTGAGCCAAAACCTAGCCAACCCACCTAGGGACCCTAATGAACCATTAGGACCCATTGGACCTGACCCTAAGCTCCAAAACCGAAGTTACAAACGAGCTGCAGAAACAGCCCCAAAATCCACCTAGGCACCCTTGAGCAAACGAGACATACATGCTTCTAACCACTTCATGCTTAAACCGACTCGAACCGGACCCAAAACAGGCCCTAGACGTTACCCTTAGACACAAATTAAAACCATGGTTAAGCCCTTTTTTACTCAGAACCAGCGCCTAAGCCCCAAAAATCAGAAACTTGACAGCCCTCTTATGAAGCCAATTTCTGTGCAGCTTATGAGTTTCTGGTTCCAGCGCTCTACCCGACCATCCAGCCCATAAACCAACACATCAAGACTCATCCTAGGACCCTAATACATGTCCCAAACCGTAGCCAAGAACCCTGGTCCAGCCCCTGATTGACACCCTAAGGCCGAACACCTACAGCCCCTCCATGAGACCCACTTCTGTACAGCACACGTTTCTGGTTCCAGCCTTCTATCCAGCCAACCAGACCCTAAACCACCCTAACTAGGATCATAATAGGACCCTAAAGCGTCGACCTAGCCCAGCCCAGAGCCCCCAAGCCGAGCCATCTCTCCTGCACAAGCTGCTGTACATCTGCGCCACTTCCTTGGAACTCACGGGTTGGAGTCCTAGCTTGCTAGGACTCCTTCCCAGCCTCTTGTCTCGAGTCCTAGCATGGCTAGGACTCTTCCCCTGACCCACACGTGACCCTAGCCCAGCCCTGGTCCAGCCAAAGCCAAGCCATGCATCCAACTTCCCCTTAACCGAACCCCTATGACACAACAATCCGATTTCTGTTCCAGCATGTTTCTAAATCGTGTGCAGCTTATTTCGTGAGTGCCCTTGGACTCTAAACTCGTGTAAAACAACCCTTAATCCATACCCTAGTCATGGCAGCCCCTTAACACATATTAAACATGATTTTTGAACCAAAACCCAAGAGTTTAACACATGCTGAATGCATAGTTACGAAAATATAAGAAGTGTGGCTTGTTTTTCCATGCAATTCATGATCATACAAATACTATGGTGTGATAGATGTTTGAAGGAAAGAAATATGACGTGCCTTTGCGTTGTATACGCACGAAAAACCGTTGACGACGAAGAACGGAGCGAGTCCTTTGGCTTGTTTTTCCTTGAGCCCCTTCGAGAATCCCTTCAAAAGCTAAGTGTGTAGCCGTGTGTGATGTGTGTCTTGGGACAGAGTTTCTGAATTTTGAAAAGGTGTGGCCGAGAGTTGTTTGCAAGGTGTAGGGTTTTAGGTGCTTTGATATAGTATAAATACACTAATTAAATTACTATCTAGGCTTTAGGCCTATTAAGCCTTTAAATTAAGCCCATTAGTCTTAATTAGCATTTAATAAAATATAAAAATGGTTTTGCTAAAATAAGTTTATGAATTTAATAGCCGGGTTACCACCAAGTTCGTATTTTTGTTAAAAATCCAACACCGATAAAATTACGCTTTGGCGTATAAAATCACCTCAAAACCCCTCATTTTCAAAAATAATAAAAAGCATCACCCTTAATTTGAATAATTAAAAATAATTATTTAATAAAAACATTTTCTATTTTTCAGCCATTGGTCTCCGTTCCTCGATCGCAACTCGAATAACCTTTAAAAAAATACATTTTAATGCAATCATGTAGAAAACTATATTTTAAACATGCAAATATGCACAACATAATTAATTAATGCAATTAAAACATGTAATTAAAATACAAGAGAATTTAATAATTGCATGTATGTGGTTTGCGTTGACCTTTAAATTTTCGGAGTGTTACAACTGTTCTCGTTTTCAGCGGATCCCTTACTACTTTTACGTCACGATCAATTCACATTTCTCAAAAATATTTTCCTTTACTTCATCATTTCACAAAAACATGCATAACTGTCCATATTCTTTAAAACTTCCAAAAATGGCTTACAGCATTCGTATACGTTGAGACTGCTAAAAATAGCATAAATATTAAGATACGTTAAAACTTCTGAAAATAACATATATCATGCATATACTTTAAAACTTCTAAAGATAACATTTAACATGATATGGAATTGTTTCAGGAAGTTGCAAACCGCCCTCGACTTTTCCCCAAACCGACCGCCCACGTTTCACCTCTATATCTACCCGGACGACCCTGCACTTTGTCATAACAAAAGCGACTCTTTTCCACAACTTTAAAAACACCCAAAATACACAAAAACTTGCTGGAAATTTCATCTTATGACTTATGTTTAAAAAATGACTCGATTCGCTCACCGAATGACTCGTTTACCCCCGTTTTCACGTTTTCGGGCAAACAAATGACCAAACTACCCTTCAGACTCAAACCAACCCGAGACCAGACCTTTATTAACATCCTAAGATCCAATTTAAGCTGTTGGAACTTCCCAATGCAAAGCCAAAACCAAAATTTGAATAAAAGATTTAACCTAGGCCCATTTCGTCTATATTTTGGCACATTTGGGCAAATTACGACCCTGAACGGACCACGGCTCGAAACAACCCCGAACCAGCCCCTAGACCTCTTCTTTGACCCTAACTAAGACTATGATCAGGCCCTTTCGGACGCAGATCAGGCACCCTACGCCCTAGACTTTGCGCAACAGGAAGGCATCGCGCGCACCTCTTGCGCAGCAACATCCCCCTCGCGCGCCAACGGCTGTCGCAGCCTTTGGCTCGACTCTTGGCTCATCCAACTCATCACCATGACCCTTAGGCATGTCCCAATCCCCTGGTACAACCCTTTACACCATTCCCTTAGCCCTAGGACCGCACGCACCCAACACAAGACAACAAGTGCAACTTTTGACTCACGGCCGCAGCACTATACCAGCTTGTCCAAGCCCTGACCGAACCCTTCCTAGACTGATGTGACTTCGTCGAAATGGATGAGCCGGGTAAGGAGCTCCAACGGGTCAAATCAATAATTTATAGTTTTTAGGGAATTTGAGTGAAGATAATGGCTTCAATAGCACCTGCAAACAATGAAAGAAACTCGTGAATGGGCGCCGGAGGGGTGTCCGGCGTGGCCACTCCGATGCTTAAGTCAGCAGGTTGAAGATGAACACAAGCAATATTTGGGAGGAAATATGTATAATGCTTAAGAGTTCAAAGATTTCAGAATCAGTAAATGAGAAGGATACATGCTATTTATAGGAGAAAATGGGGTAGGTACCTCGTTTCCCGCGCCTACCTACTCAATATGTCAAGTCGGCCGTCCATACCTCCTGATGACTTATATGACACGCCAAAGTCAAGTTGCTCTGATAGATAAGATTGTCCATATCAATATACTCAAGTGCATCACGCTTTTCGAGGTTCCCAGGTAGAATTCCTCCCTGGAGATTTATACAAGAGCTCGGGCGTCTGGTTGCCCGGGGAGTAGAGCCCGGGCTTGCACCGGCCCGGCTTCAGAAGAATCCATCCTGCAATTGACCCTAATTTGGGAATCTATTTAATATCCCGGGTCATTAATGACCCGGGTTCTTACCAGGGTATCACCACTCATCCCTAAATAGTCGGGCTAGAGTCATACTCGCTGTCCCGATTAGTCATGCTTGGATTCCCAAAGAGATGATCAATCTGGTTTTATAAAAGCATCGGGGGCTTCATGGCTCCAAGAGATGGGATGAGGAGTCGGAGTCTCGTGTCTCATGGACTTGAGATAAGATATCGGGGCTTCGTGTCTCCCGGGCTCGAAATGGTCGAGGTATGGAGCCTCGAGCCAGGGTACGGATCCCTGGACTTAATAGATAACCAGGGTGCGGAGCCCTGGCCTTCATGAATGGTCGAGGTACGGAGCCCCGAACCAGGATACAGATCCCTGGACTTTTAGAACCAAGGTGCGGAGCCTTGGGCCGGGGAACGTGTCCCGGGACTTGTGAATGGTCGAGGTGTGGGTCCCCGAGCCAGGGTGTAGTGCCCTCGGCTTTTTGTTGATCGAGGTGTTGTTCTCCGAGCCGGGGTGTAGTGCCCTGGGCTTTTTGTTGAGGGAGGTGTTGTTCTCCGAGCCAGGGTGTCGTGCCCGGGGCTTTTTGTTGATCGAGCTGTGGTTCCCCGAGCCAGGGTGTAGTTCCCTGGGCTTTTTGTTGATCGAGGTGTTGTTTCCCGAGCCAGGGTGTAGTGCCCTGGGCTTTTTGTTGATCGAGGTGTTGTTCTCCGAGCCAGGGTGTAGTGCCCTGGGCTTTTTGTTGATCGAGGTGTGGTTCCCCGAGCCAGGTTGTTTGTGCCCTGGGCTTAAGATAAGGGTGCCTGGGTCTCATGCCTCCCGGTATTTAAATAAGAATGCTGGGGCCTCATGCCTCCCGGACTTTCAAGAAGGTGTCGGGGTGGTCTAGCATGTCTGCCCGAGATCTCGATGTCTGCCCAGGCTCTGGCATGATCTTCCCGGGATCTAGCATGGTCTGCCCGGGATCTGGATGTCTGCCTGGGCTCTGGCATGATCTGCACGGGATCTGGATGTCTGCCTGGGCTCTGGCATTATCTGCCCGGGCTCTGGCATGATCTGCCCAGGATCTGGATGTCTTGCTGGGGCCTCATGCCTCCTGCCCGGGATCTGGCATGGTCTGCCCGGGATCTGGATGTCTGCCTGGGCTCTGGCATTATCTGCCCGGGCTCTGGCATTGTCCGCCCCGGATCTGGATGTCTGCCGGGGCTCTGGCATGAGCTGGCCGGGATCCTGCATGGTATGCCCGGGTTCTGGCCTGTCTGTCCGGGCTCTGGATGTCTGCCCGGGCTCTGGCATGATCTTCCCGGGATCTGGATGTCTACCTGGGCTCTGACATGATCTGCCCGGGATCTGGCATGGTCTGCCCGGGATCTGGATGTCTGCCCGGGCTCTGGCATGATCTGCCCGGGATCTTGCATGGTATGCCCGGGTTCTGGCATGTCTGTCTGGGCTCTGGATTTCTGCCCGGGCTCTGGCATGATCTGCCCGGGTTCCGTCATGGTCTCCCCCGGTTCTGGATGGTCTGTCCGGGCTCTGGATGTCTGCCCGGGCTCTGGCATGATCTGCCGGGGATTGGGAAGGGTTGGCCCGGGTTCTGGCATGTCTGTCCGGGCTCTGGATGTCTGCCCGGGCTCTCGCATGACCTGCCCGGGAGCTGGCATGGTATGCCCCGGTTCTGGCATGTCTGTCCGGGCTCTGGATGTGTGCCCGGGCTCTGGCATGATCTGCCCGGGATCTTGCATGGTATGCCCGGGTTCTGGCATGTCTGCCCGAGCTCTGGTATGATCTGCCCGGGATCTGGCATGTCTGCCGGGCTCTTAACTTTTCTGCTTCTTCTGCTATATTAGTTTTATTAAAAACCAAATCACTAGCCTGGAAATACTGAATTAGAATTCATTTTCGGTAGAGTGAAACTTCTTTAGTTGAGCTAAATTAGGTGTCTAATATAGTTGTATGCTACTGAGCGCATAGCAAATACTTTTCCACGCCAATCCGGAATAGCTGCTGAGCTTCGAGCCCATATGAAAAGTCCTAGATAAACTCTGAGTGCCGAGCTGGTCGGACTTATTTTTGAATGAAAACCATATCTATGTCTTGAGCTCAAGTTCCCACAGACGGCGCCAATGATGTGACTTCGTTGAAATGGATGAGCCGGGTAAGGAGCTCCAACGGGTCAAATCAATAATTTATAGTTTTTAGGGAATTTGAGTGAAGATAATGGCTTCAATAGCACCTGCAAACAATGAAAGGAACTCGTGAATGGGCGCCGGAGGGGTGTCCGGCGTGGCCACTCCGATGCTTAAGTCAGCAGGTTGAAGATGAACACAAGCAATATTTGGGAGAAAATATGTATAATGCTTAAGAGTCCAAAGATTTCAGAATCAGTAAATGAGAAGGATACCTGCTATTTATAGGAGAAAATAGGGTAGGTACCTCGTTTCCCGCGCCTACCTACTAAATATGTCAAGTCGGCCGTCCATATCTCCTGATAACTTATATGACACGCCAAAGTCAAGTTGCTCTGACAGATAAGATTGTCCATATCAATATACTCAAGTGCATCACGCTTTTCGAGGTTCCAAGGTAGAATTCCTCCCTAAAGATTTATACAAGAGCTCGGGCGTCTGGTTGCCCGGGGAGTAGAGCCCGGGCTTGCACCGGCCCGGCTTCAGAAGAATCCATCCTGCCAATTGACCTTAATTTGGGAATCCATTTAATATCCCGGGTCATCAATGACCCGGGTTCTTACCAGGGTATCACCACTCATCCCTAAATAGTCGGGCTAGAGTCATACTCGCTGTCCCGATTAGTCATGCTTGGATTCCCAAAGAGATGATCAATCTGGTTTTATAAAAGCATCGGGGGCTTCATGGCTCCAAGAGATGAGATGAGGAGCCGGAGTCTCGTGTCTCATGGACTTGAGATAAGATGTCGGGACCTCGTGTCTCCCGGGCTCGAAATGGTCGAGGTATGGAGCCTCGAGCCAGGGTACGGATCCCTGGACTTAATAGATAACCAGGGTGCGGAGCCCTGGCCTTCATGAATGGTCGAGGTACGGAGCCCCGAGCTAGGGTATGGATCCCTGGACTTAATAGATAACCAGGGTGCGGAGCCCTGGCCTTCATGAATGGTCGAGGTGCGAAGCCCCGAGCCAGGTTTAAGAACCCTGGGCTTGTAGATAACCAAGGTACGGAGCTTTGGGCCGGGGAACATGTCCCGGGACTTGGGAATGGTCGAGGTGCGGAGCCCCGAGCCAGGTTTGAGAACCCTGGGCTTATAGATAACCAAGGTGCGGAGCCTTGGGCCGGGGAACATGTCCCGGGACTTGGGAATGGTCGAGGTGCGGAGCCCCGAGCCAGGTTTGAGAACCCTGGGCTTATAGATAACCAAGGTGCGGAGCCTTGGGCCGGGGAACATGTCCCGGGACTTTGGAATGGTCGAGGTGCGGAGCCCCGAGCCAGGTTTGAGAACCCTGGGCTTAGCAGACGACCAAGGTACGGGTCCCCGGGCCAGGTTACGGATCCCTGGACTTAGCAGATGGCCGAGGTACGGGTCCCCGGGCCAGGGTACGGATCCCTGGACTTAATGAGCAACCAGGGTATGGAGCCCTGGGTCTTGGAGTGGTCGAGGTGCGGAGCCCCGAGCCAGGGTGCGGAGCCCTGGACTTAGTAGATGGCCGAGGTACGGGTCCTCGGGCCAGGGTACGGGTCCCTGGACTTAAGATAATGTGCCGGGGCCTCATGTCTCCCGGAAATAAGAATAAGATGCCGGGGCCTTATACCTCCCGGACTTAAGAATAAGATGTCGGGGCCTCATGTCTCCCGAACTTTGGATAAGGTGCCGGGGCCTCATGTCTCCCGGACTTTCAAGATTTTGCTTTTCCTGCTGTATTAGTTTTGTTAAAAACCAAATCACTAACCTGGAAATACTGAATTTGAATTCGTTTCCGATAGAGTGAAACTTCTCTGGTTGATCTAAATTAAGTGACTAATATAGTTGTATGCTACTGAGTACATAGCAAATGCTCTTCATGCCAATCCGGGATAGCTGCTGAGCTTTGAGCCCATATGAAATCTACCTATAAGATTTGAGTGCCGAGCTGGTCGGACTTGTATGTTTGCCAAGCAGGGTTGGGCTTATTTTTGAATGGAAACCATATCTACGTCTTGAGCTCAAATTCCCACAGACGGCGCCAATGATGTGACTTCGTTGAAATGGATGAGCCGGGTAAGGAGCTCCAACTGGTCAAATCAATAATTTATAGTTTTTAGGGAATTTGAGTGAAGATAATGGCTTCAATAGCACCTGCAAACAATGAAAGGAACTCGTGAATGGGCGCCGGAGGGGTGTCCGGCGTGGCCACTCCGATGCTTAAGTCAGCAGGTTGAAGATGAACACAAGCAATATTTGGGAGAAAATATGTATAATGCTTAAGAGTTCAAATATTTCAGAATCAGTAAATGAGAAGGATACCTGCTATTTATAGGAGAAAATGGGGTAGGTACCTCGTTTCCCGTGCCTACCTACTAAATATGTCAAGTCGGCCGTCCACACCTCCTGATGACTTATATGACACGCCAAAGTCAAGTTGCTCTGACAGATAAGATTGTCCATATCAATATACTCAAGTGCATCACGCTTTTCGAAGTTCCCAGGTAGAATTCCTCCCTGGAGATTTATACAAGAGCTCGGGCGTCTGGTTGCCCGGGGAGTAGAGCCCGGGCTTGCACCGGCCCGGCTTCAGAAGAATCCATCCTGCCAATTGACCCTAATTTGGGAATCCAATTTAATATCCCGGGTCATCAATGACCCGAGTTCTTACCAGGGTATCATAGACCTTCCTAGGACCCTAAAACTTTTCTCAAGACCATGGCTAGGACCCAATGCAGCCACCTTAGCCGAAGGGACCCAAAGACGCCCGTTCCTTCCTCTCGACCTGCACGAATGTTGTGTGCAAGGCTGTGCAACCCCTATCCATCCTCTCTTTTGATTTTTACCCTTCAAAACATACTCCTAAACATTTAGATCTACACTTGAATCCCTTGGTTTGCATCCCTCCTTCAACAATTCTCAAAAACGTCAAGTATTTCTTTTTGAAAAACATTAGATGCATATGTATAAAACTTAAAACTATCATCCTTATGAACTTTTCAGACAAAAAAAATAAAAATACATGCTATATTATGGATTGAATGGTTCATAAAGAAAGGTTTGAAAGCATGCCTTTGCGTTTAAAAAGCTAGAAATACGAATGACGAAGCGGTGGAATGTCGGTGACGAACAGAAGACGGGACCCTTTTTCTACCATTTTTTCTCGTCAAAACCCCACCGAAAAGCCACATTAGGATGCAAGGGAGTCGGAGATAGTTGTTGAAAGGAAGAACGAGGAAGAAAATCGAAGAACGAAAGAGAAAAAAATCGAAAACTCCCTTGGCCAAAAATCCCGAAGTTCGGCCATCTCCTTCAATTTACGTAAATTGGTGTGTGTGGATGTGTGTGTGTTTAGGTTTTGTTTNAAAAAAAAAAAAAAAAAAAAAAAAAAAAAAAAAAAAAAAACTTTCTAAATCACTTAATTAATGAGCTTAATTAACCTTAGTTTTTATTAATAAATTAGCCCCAATAAGATTAATAAAATCATTAGGCATCAAATTAAAATATTTAAAAATATATATTTCCAAAAATCCCTTATAAATTACATAAAATTCTTTAATTTCACTAATTAATTTAAATTTGACCTTAAAAATGCTAAAATTTTTAAATTATTTAAAATAAATATTTTTTTAACTAAAAATAAAAATTTAGCTTTAAAATTTTAACATCTTAACTTCTCCAGTCCTTCGTCCTTGGCCAACCACCAATATTCGCCTGAAAACCTTTAAATTATACAATCGAGCAAAGTTACATATTTAATCATTTAGTCACTCAAAATATATCATTCATGCATCCAAAATCATTTAAATTAATATATTTTAGTAATTTAATAATTTTCATGCATGCGGTTTACGTAGACTGATTTTCGGACGTTACAATTATAGTAGCAGTTAAACCGTGTAATATTTTTCTGATCATTATTTCTTCAAATTTTTTACGTGAATTTAAATATATCAGAACTATTAATAAATTAAATAAAATATTTTTGGGTAGACATTAATTCCAGGTAAGTGATTATATTGACAACAAAACAATAAATTTCTAGAAAATGAAAGTAAAATAGTAATCTATTTTTTCTTTAGACATGGAGAATATATAAATAAAAGAAACCCATTTTTTATTTATCAAGACAAAAATATTATCTCTTTTTTAGGGGGGAAAAAAGAAAAAGAAAGAAAAACTATAAATTTTAACAAGTTGTTAGGCCAAGTTTAACAATATTCCCACCAACCCAACATTATGTCAACTTAGGTTAGAAGCTCAAAATAATACCTTATTATTAACCCAACTACTTAATATTCCATAGTAGAACGGGTTCATGATCGAGATCCATACATTAATTATATTTTTATCATATAAATTTATCATTTTATGATTTTATCATCTATTAAATTTCAATATTGGTCTGTTATATTTGTTTTATTATAATTTTAATAATTTTCCGAATTAACGCAAACCAAAACTAATGTGATGTCGACAAGACAAATATGTAATGTTACATGACTCACATCCACACTTCCGATGAATGTAATTGATGCGTATATGATAATAAAGCTCAAGCAGAGACCATATCAGGCGCAAAAAATTAAGATTTCAGTCAAATATGTTATTAGCGAACCTCAGATTAATGCCAACATCTAGTATCTATTACCTATATAAAAGAGCCAATCTTTTTAGAATTGTGAATTGACTTTTAAGTCTTTCATTAATTAATAGAATTAATTATTTATTAATATTAATTCAAAAATATATAATCTATTTATTTCTATTACCTATATATTAATGAATTTTAATTATCTATTACCTATATTATTATTATTATAAT
>NC_133308.1:10678672-10696485 GCF_012295235.1 Primulina huaijiensis | reverse complement strand
CTTCCATCTATTAATCGTATATTGGTTTTTCCTAACTTTAATATTGTCTTGTGTATTATTGTATAACTAATATATATTATATTATATATTATAATCATTACATCATATAAGTTTTGCAAATCAATTTAAGGAAAAAAACATTCCAAACAAATGTATACATGATTATTTTCTGAAATAATTTAACCACTCACTTTAAAAAATCAATTTAATAGTATTATTATTTTAAAAATTAACAACAACGAAATTTAACAGATAAAATCGTTTTTCATCTTCATGATTACACCAAGTGTTTTAATTTAACACATATAAATATGCCCAGTGTTAAATAGATTATTATAAAGATTTCACTATATTCAAATATTCATAAACAAATCAAAACATATTCAATTATCATAAGTTTTGTAACCTGTAATTAATAAACAACCATTATATATTTAATTATATATCACATAATTAGTCTAACAAAGATAATAATTGGGGTAGCTGAAGAGAAAAATAGCTAATATTAATGAAATAAATGAAAATTACTTCAAAGCCAATAGTTAATGTCATTTGTCACGATGGTTATTAACAATTTTAAATCAGATTCAATCATATACGGCAGACCATGCACCCACTTCACTAGCCAAAGAAAAGTTTTACACGTCCGTAATAAAGACATACTAATAATGACAAATCTTGATGTGATGCTGATTGATATGTTCCAACATGATCAAAAAAATATAGTAGTCAAAGTATTTATTATTCGACAAAGATATCAAATTTCAACAAGGCGTAACTCAAAAACTATTCGAAAGTTAACTTTCATAAATGTACAAGTGACTACTTTTCAAATTCTATATTTCTTTAAAACAAATAATAGCATTATTTTCGGACCACCAGTTATGTACTAACAATATGAATATGGTATTGCAGGAAACTATGGTACATGACTTGATTTTTTCAAATGTTATTCAACAATTTGAGCAGCTTTTAAAGTGTGACAAAAGTTACTTATATGAAATTCAATCGTTAACGAAATAAATTCTTGTTATTTAAATGTAAACTCGAATATTGAGTTGATAATGCGAAAAGAAGCTTTAGTCACCGAGTTGCAAGAAGCCAAATTTAGGCAAACTTAATTTTCGCTTCAGAGAATTTGATCATTTAGCAAGTAATTCAAATTACACTAATTATCAAAGCATGTTTCCATTTTATTTATTTTGATATTTACGTATATTTTTTTAATCAAATAATATAATTATGCACATATATCATTGACATCATCAAGAAGATTCGATCATTAAATAATTTTCAAAAACAAGATGACATTGTTATTCACCGGAGGAAAGTAGTTTTGTTCAACACTTTGTGAAGCTGAATATCGAGATAGTCCCAAAATATTGCAACTATAATTAACTTTACATGCTTAAAAATATTTAATTATTTTGTATACTTTCTCACAATTAATTTTTCAAGTACCAGATAATAATGCTGGTTCAAAATGAAAATGAAATAGCTAGTGTGACGTTGTTCGAAGAGGTTACTGAGACATTTATTGGTTGCTTTATCCAAAAATAATTGACATGCATACTAATGTGAATTAAAATATTTATTTGAATAATATTATAATAATCCAATACATTGCCAATAAGTACAAATTTTATATTGCATAAAAAAAATAATTTGGAGCATTTAACAATACTTGATCAACCAAAAAAATAAGATCAAAATTTTCTTTTCAAATTAGACAAGTCTGTCTCGACTAAAAATGGAATAACAACAATAATCGTAGATGGATTTGAGAAACCACAACTCAAGAAAAGTACTGATAAGAAAACAAAGAACTGAAACATCAATGAAATACAAAATGAAGATAAGAAAAGAACGAACGCAAAAGAAAGGGCAAAACAAATACAACATGAAGATAAGAAGACAACAAACACTAAGGAAATGACAAAACCACAGAAAAAGAAACAAAATTCATCATGTTTCAAAAGAGAAATCATAAAAATTCAAGATAATGAAAAAATAGATGATTTCAGTAAAATGATGAGGAAACTTAGACAAAACAGTCACACAGAGATGACCCAGAAACTGAAAATTAAATAAGAAAAAATTTGATAATGCTTTTTTATATTATGAATTTTCAATAGAAAATGGTTCTTTCGATTTCATTCAATATAAGTGTTTTATGTTCACTTACTTGTTACAACGTTTATTCACCACGTGCAACGCACGTGTTACTTGCTAGTAAATCCAAAAGAAAGAGCAAGTTTCACTAGAAAAAAAGAAATAAATAGTAGAATATTTTGAGCTAATACCTTTGTCGTTACATCACCATGGTAATTGCCATTAAAGTGATTTTTTAAAAAGAATATCTAGCCTTATTTTTTTTACATCATACAAATATTTTGAATATTATTTAACAATATCTGAATATACTTGTATGTAAAATGTTATATCTGAATAATAAAAAATAGAAGTAATTCAAGGAGAGTGGAACCTTTTCAAAATCATTTATTTATTAAATATAAAACACAGCAATTCCCAGCAAAATACCATTTGATTCCATCACAAAAGAAACACAGGATACTAAACCACACACACCAAAAGGAAAAAAAACAAGAAGAAACAAACACTTCTCATTGTCATCAAAAGCCCAAGAAAATCCTGTGATTGACTGAATCTCCAACACTGTTCAAAGGGGCTTCCGAACTAAGAAGAAATACATTGCTGTAAAGATTTCCATCCTGAAAAACCCGATAATAAGAGACCCTTTAGTATCAATCGTCGGCGAGACCGAGGCTTATGTAAACTCTACAACCACAATTGCTATATGTGATAATGCTCCTTAGCTTAATAAAAGACGTCGTTATCAGAACGTTATGCAAGGGTAAACAAGAAGCTATGATGCAGAGATACAGGCTCAATGACAATACAAATAAAATGAAAAATCAAGAATATCAAGTACACATACATTTCATTTGAGCTTATAATGGATTCACTATGAAATTAAGAAGTATTAACGTTTTCAAATTCGAAAATTGCAACTTCAACTATCATCCAAAAACACAAAAAGTAAGGAATTTCTAAAATTATTTTTAATACTCTTCATCCGAAATTCGATAAATATCAAGATAAATATCCCTCCATGTTAAACATTATTAACACTTTGCACAGCCGTGTCCAAAGAAGACAATAATGATGCATGAAGCAGGTGCCTAGAAGGTCAGGGTTGATAAGCATTATGATGACAATGACTTTCTATGTTCTCTTTGAATCTCTATTTTCTGGAAAGAAACTCGAAAGATACAAAATTACAAGCAAACATGAGTTAAAAAGATGCTTACTTTCCTCCATCCACAAGTCCTTCTGCAGCTTTCTCTAAGAAAGCTTGAACCCTTTGACTTCCCTTTGGTGCAACTCCAATTTTTTCTAGAGCCATCACCTGCAGATGAAGATTTCGGATAGGGAAAAGATCTTTACAGCGAGAAGAGAATAAATGTCGGAAAATAAGTGAAAACCAACACATACAAGCACTAATTTAATTCTTTTTTTAAAAGAAAAAGGTCAGCCTTTTACCATGTTTTTTGTGATGAAGCGTCCAATCGCTGTCAAACGGAAACTGCTGAGGGAGAAGTGACTTTTATCCAAAGGTAAGTACCATGGCACGGGTGAGTCCACTGCGAGATCTTTCTCCCACACAACCTTTAGAAAAGGAAAAAATAGAATAATCAAATATTTGTCGAAATTTAGGAGATAAGCATAAACACAAACATTTTGTTACTTACTTCAAAACCAGCTTTTTCAAGTGCTTCAAGACATTGCTGTGTCGTCCTTATGTCAGGGAGGCCATTACCTAGTTCTATTTCTGCCTGTGTTGTTGGAATTTCGTATAAAATTCAAGAAGCTGTGGCCGGATTAACATTTATGCACATTTTCTGCAAAATGGTAATTACCTTAATCTTTTGGTGTTCCTTATTAATTGGGTCGAACACTTCAGTCATGCACCACTCATATGCAGCAAAGCACTGGCCTGGTTTAAGTACTCGATATATTTCTTTATAGCATCCAACCTGAACAGCAGGAAAGTAAGACAATGGCGACTCAGGAAACAAGATTTAAGATTTGAATGCACATAAACTGACATACCGCATCTGGGGCATGGCAGGTTGCTTCAATAGCATACACTGCATCAAAACTATTATCAGGAAATGGCATCTTCATGAAATCAGCCTGCGTGATTATGAACAAATGATAAGAATGCACAAAAATAAAAATCCAAATACAACACAAACTTATTTAAAATTTACTAACTTTAACAAAGTCACAAGTCTGGTGCACTCCTGCAATGCGGTTTAGTTTCTGGTACCATTCAGAGACAGATGAACGATCACATAAGTACTGGGAAACAACACTATTTTGGTGAACATAGAGAAAATGTTGTGTCTAAAAATGCTAAACAGAACACCGTCTCAATGAACATATGGAAATGCAGGTGATAAAAAATCTCAAATGATGTTATTGGACTAGACCTCAAATTGAAACAAGTTTGGCGATAAAACATGAGTATGTTTCTGCCATTATGATATTTCAGAATGAAACATCAACCTCAGAAGAAAATATTTGCAGCATGCCATTGATCAATTTTTACCTTTCCTCTAGTTATCTGGTATTCATTGTTGTTCAGACCTGTAACTGCAGCAGAACTGCAAAAAATGGTGATAAGAGGGAGAGAGAAGGAAAACAGATATGAATGGATACAGAAACTCCTACAAGGTCACTATTTAACTGTACAGGTATAGTTGTCAAAAGCACGAAGCGCAAAAAAGCGCTCAAGTGTCTTGGGGCTTAAAGCGCAAAGAGAATCGCACACTTTACAGAAAAAACACAATAAACCAAATATTATCAAAAAAATAATAAGCCTTTTAAAAATGTTGTAGATGAAATATTAAATGTCATAATAATCGTCATCTTCATCTTCCAAATCTACGTCATCAGCCCCATCGCTTGATATGCATCCATCGTTATCTTCTTCTTCAGTTTCATCATCAATGTTTATCTCTTCTTCATCCACAAGACTAGTTCGAGTTGAAGATTGCATTTTTTTGCTGAAGTGGACGATGATGCACTTTTTGAAGTATATGCATTTCGTGATCGAAAGTCATGTGCACTTTCACCAACCCCAGCCGCATGTGCTACATGACTCCAACTCAAATCATCATCTTCATGGACAAAATCGTTATCATCATTGTCTTTATTAATGTCATCCAACTTTCCCAACAACCATTCATTACTATCATCTATTTCTGACAAAGAAACAGGATCAATCTTATCTCGCATGGCATATCTTCTCCTCAACGCTTAATTGTATTTGATACATACCAAATCATTCAATCGTTTGAGACAACCTATTTCTTTTTTTAGCATGTATCTGACAGAAAATTAGAAAGTAAGAAATTAGGTTCATACTCCATAATATAAAATTTAATATGTATAAAAAACTTCTAAATTACATGTTAAAATACACTCCAATTACGTTAACAGCCTGACGCAGAGCATGTGAGATACAAAATCTTCATTGCAAATGTTTTAATTCAGGTGTTGATGCAACATTAGAAGACCACCAATGAGCTTGAAAGTGGAAATACAAAAAAATATAAGATTAAATTTCTTATCATCCAAAGTTTGTATCTATTTTGTAAGTAATGCTTGAAAAATAAATAGATATTGCACTAAATATTATTTACCTGGTAATTTTGAGGCTCTTTGTCTGACAGCCATGGGTAAACCAAGAAGTCCTTTTTTTTTTTTTGTATTTCTCGAATTGATTTGTAATCCTGCTTTTTTGTATTTCTCCAATTGATTTGTGATCTTATCTTGTAAATCTTCACCTCGCAACAATCTAGCTATGAATTTGTACGGACCCTCCAACACTTCATCATTTTCTATGTCACGATTATATAAAAGCCGCATGCAAAGGATGAGGGAGTTGAATGCTTCATCTTTTGTCGATGATTTTAAAAATATCATGATATTTCTCTTCATTATTATTAAATAATATAGCGACAGCTTCTTTGGCTATATCCATTGCCTCATAGATGTAATCCATAGTTGAACCTTATTTCACCATCTACCAGCCGCAATACTTTCAGCAATGGGCCGCCGACTTTTAACGCAAAAACTGCAGTTCTCCAAAAAGAAGGCATCAATATCACTTCTGCTACAAGTTTTCCAGCAACCTCTTTAGAATATCGACTTTTTGCCCACTTTTTAGATGTAAACATCTATATAGAATTTGCTTGTTGAACTTGAAACCGCTTTAAAGTCAAAAAAGCTGTTGCGAAACGAGTCTTTGCAGTTCTTACCATGTCTCCCTGTCCAGTAAACACCCTCATCATGCTCAATAATTGTGGTCTATTATAAATATAACCATTCACCATCAATGTCCGTTCATGCAATTTTTTGAGATTAAGAATTTTGAATATTTCCTTAAGCACAAATATAAGTAATGAGTTGCACATGAAGTCCAATACAAGTGTGGAAATTTTTTTTCCAAAAGACGACTTGAAAAAATAAGTAAATTTATTTAAAAAATAAAAAAATCTGATTTTTAATTCATTTTACAATTTAAAATATTTTCTGCTCTAACATTATAGCTTGCATTATCTGTTACAACATGAACCACATTTTGTTCTCCGATTCGATTCAAAAATTTAGAAAGTAACCCGTACATATTATCAGCAATGTGAGAATAACTTGAAGCATCCACTGATTCAACATATATGCTTCCTTTAGAATCATTTACCATAAAATTTATAAGAGTTCTACTTTTTTTATCCTTCCACCCATATGTCATGATTGTACAACCATACCTAGCATTATTTTCTTCGTGAGATTTGATCAGCAGGTTCATATTTGTCAACTCCTTCTTCAAATATTCTTACTTCGTGATATGATGGAGGTTTCATTCCCACTCCACAATTCTCAATAGCTTTGATATAGGGCTACAAATAATCATATTTAACGGCATTGAAAGGAATTCAGGCATCGTAGATCCACACAGCAAATTTCTGAACCACATCTTCTCTTAATTTCTTTTTATTTTCATCATATTGGCCTTTATTTTTTGCAAGTCTTTATCTGACAATTTCTGCTACATTTTTCACAAAATAAAGGTCAATAGGCCCTATTTTTTTTTACACTTTTTACCCTACACCATAGGAGGGATACTTGAACCGGATGTCGGTCATTTCCCTTTCATTTTAGTTTGAATAACATCTTCATCACGATCTTCTTCCAACATCATCTAAATGAGGAATATCACCCATTTGATTCTTCAAAGTAATTATTTTTTTTTTGCATAAACTCTTTAATTTCTTCTTTAACATGCTCTGGACATTTCTTTTTTTTTTTTATACGAAACTACTTTTCATTATAATAATAATGTGGATTACAAAGGATAGTAATCCTAAGAACTAAATTACAAATATTGCAATAAAAACAGAGATCTTAAATCAACAACAAACATAATTCCAATCCCTAACCACATCCGCAATAAGTAAATGTTTGAACTCCGGTAACATTGTTGTCCATGTCGCGACCCTGAGTCTGATCTTTGCCCATACTTCGTCCAGAGACTCTCCCGAATCCGCAAACAATCTATTGTTCCTTTCCAACCATAGAGTCCAAAAAATGCAGCGCACCGTCAAGAGCCAGAAGTTGTTATTCCTTCTTCCGTCTGCCATAGTCATGTCCATGATAAACAAGTCCCGAGCCTTTCTTGGAAATGTCCAATCGAAACGAAGTTCTTGCAGAACTCTTGTCCAAATTGCACGTGAAAAAGAACAGTGCACCAGAATATGGTCTTGGTTCTCTTCATGTCTCCGGCATAGATTACACCATTGCGGTCTTAATGCCAATCAGACCACCTTTTCTGCAACATGTCGCTAGTAGGTAGTTTCCCCAACGCCACTATCCACGAGAAGACTTGGACCTTGTACGGGATCGGTATTTTCCAGATATTTTCGTGGTATGGAAATGAAGGGAAAGCTGTAACCGGGAAAAAAGAAGCATAGAAAGACTGAACAGAAAAAAACCCCGACGGATCCCCCAACCACACTCTAAAATCACTCGTACCATTCTCCAACCTAACCGTGTCTAAAATCCCCAATAGTTCAGCAAATTCCTCTAATTCTACCTCATTTAAGGCTCTCCTGAAATGCAAATCCAATGGAAAATAATATTGTTCACTCCCAAATCATTTACCTCTAAAAAACTTGTGATTGGTTTATTAACGGTTGAAGAGATTAGAAAAAGAGATGGAAAACGATCTTTGAACGACAAACCACCCCCCCCAGATATCTTCCCAAAAACGTATCAAGTTCCCCCCTTTTAAAACCGCCCTAATCAATAATTCAAAAGTCGAGTACGATCGAGAAATAAACTTCCAGGGGCTTTTGAAGGTCGAGTTCCTCGCCAACCCCACATTCCAACCATTATCCTGAAGACCATAGATACTCTTGATAACTCTTTTCCACAATGAATCTTTTTCCACCGAACATCTCCACCACCACTTTCCAAGAAGTGCCCTGTTCGTCAAGCATATATTCCCCAACCCTAGTCCGCCCCTGTCCTTTGGCTTACAAACTTGTTTCCACCCAACGACATGGCAATGTGTCTCCCCATCTGCTCCGTCCCACAAAAAATCCCTCATCAATTTTTCCATTTTTCTCGCCACCCCAATTGGCACTCTGAAAAGTGACTATATAGTAAGTCGGCATCGCTCCTAAGACAGCCTTAATCAAAGTGAGACGACCACCTCTTGAGAGGAAAGACTTCTTCCAACTTGCTAGTTTCTTAGACATTTTTTATAATACGGGCTCCCAAAATTCAGCAGACTTGGGGTCACCTCCCAAAGGTGCCCCAAGGTACTTTATCGTCCAATTCTCTCTTTTGCATCCAATTACTCATGCCATATCCACGATTTCCTCTTCCAAGACATTTAATCCCAAGACAACGCTTTTTTCCAAATTGATTTTCAGTCCTGATTTGACAGTGAAGTTATTGAGAATCTCCAAAAGTGCTAAAAGATGCCTATCCGACTGGACAAAAAACAACGTGTCATCTGCGAATTCGATATGAGATATTTCGATTTTTTCTCTCCCCACCACCCATCCTCTTACCTCATTCACTGTCTTTGCCTTATCAACCAACCGACCCAAGTGTTGCATTAACCAAGCAATATCCTTTCGATTTGATGGAATTGTTGTGTTTGACATGGTTAAATAACTCACAAATAAATAACAATCACTTATTATTAAAAAAACAACATTTTGATAGGGAAGTGTTGCATTAACCAAGCAATATCCTTTAGATTTCTAAAATTAGGATTTACCAATTTTGGGCAGCAAAAGAGAAGGAGAAACACGGTAGGGATGGCGGAGCGGCAGCAAGGCAGAGACGCGGCGGAGAGGCAGTGGCAGAGGCGAGGCAAAGACGGAGGCAAGGAGTGAGAGGTGAGATTTGAGAAGCAAAACAAAGATGGTTTAGATAGGTTGGGCTTGATTTTGTTTTTTAAAAATTGTAAGGGCCTTAGGCAGACTTAAAATCGCACTTTGCAGAATCTTAAAAAGAAAATGGTTGTGCGGCTTCTATGAAGCGCATATTATTTAGGGCGCAATGCACATTAAAGCGCTAGGGTACCCTGGAACCTGAGGCGCAAGGCGAAGCGCACGTTTTATCGAAATAAAGCGTATTTGCCATACATTTTAAAATTCAACATATATAAAGTGATTTATACAATAAATCTATAATATTAAATAACTTAAATATTTTTCACAGATATAGCAAACATTATAAATAAAAATTCATTAATAGATAATGTAGCGTAAATCAAAACCAGGAAAAAACTTTAGTCGTCTAAAATTCATTAGTAAGTCATCAATTCATAGTATATTAAGTAAAAAAACTTCACATATCTAAATCATCAAATTCTTCTTCATCCTCCTCAACTATATCATCATAATCATCATTTTCCAAAACCATTGTGAATCATGAATGTAGAACAAATTAAAGTAAAAGTTTGCATAAAGGATAACAGTATCATCTAAATCATCGAATTCATCTTCATCTTCCTCAACTATATCATCATCATCATCATCATAGGGGGAAGATGACAATAAAAGTTTGCACAGAGGACCTTTGGTACTTTTCTGATAAAAAAGCCTTGCATAAATGAGTGACAATATGGTTTTTTTTATCATTAAATAGCCACGAGCTTTGCTAATTGGGCTTAAAAATTGGTTGGGTTCAAGTTAATTTTTATTTACTTACAAAATATCAACTCACTTCTCTAAAGCGCACACTTCTGCACCTCTCGATGTCTCGCACCTAGGCAGAGGCGCACACTTTAAGTGAGTTTGTTTCAAGTATTACCCCTAGGCGCAGCACAGCCAGGCGCACGAACTATGATGAAGCGCACAGACGATCGTCTTTCTCTCCTAAGAGAAGCGCACAGAAGTGTGTGCTTCGTAGACCTCCTACGCTTCTGAGTTCCTTGAAGCGCGGGCCTTGCGCCTCATTCGCTTAAGCCTCAGGTCGCTTAAAGAACCGAGGCGACCGTTTTTGACAACTGTGTATAGGTACAACTTTATATGTTTTGTCACAATAAAACTAATTTTGTTAGATCTCTCAGATCGGCTATATTAAGTCATTGAGAGTTGTATTTATGGGCTTGGACAATCCTCTCCCTTGAGCTTGCCTTTGACGCTAAGTTAGACACAAGTCTCAATCTTAACATGGTATCGGAGCTCATACTACCGTTATGTTGGTCTGTCCCATGGGCCACCCAATAATATAAACTTCACACTCCAGTTGTTCATTTCTCTTGTGCTAGATAGGCTTGGACTTAACTCACTCCAAAGCTAGCTCAAAGAGGAAGGATTGTCCAAGTTCATATATACTACTTCCAAAGACTTAATCCAGCCGATTTGACACATTTAACACACCCTCACCTGCCTAAGAATGAATAACTGGAACGCGAAGTTTACATTATAGGGTGACCCATAAGGCAGTCTAACACATAACGGTAAGTCTGGACTCTGATACAAACGTTAAGATTGGAACTTAGACCTAACTCAACTCCAAAAGCCAACTTAAGGGGGGAAAATTGTCCCAAGTCCAAATATACAACTCCCAAAATCTTAATCCAGCCGATGTGGGACATCTAACAAACTTTCTTCACGTCCAGAATGAACAATTAGAGCGTGAAATTTACAAGACATTATCAGGTGGTTCATAGGACATTCCAAAATATATCGATGGGCCTGAGTTCTGATACCATGTTAAAATTGACATTTGAACTTAACTCAACCCCAAAAGATAGCTCAAAGGTACAGTATTGTCCAAGTCCGTGTATATAACTCTCAAAAAGTTAATCCAGCTGATTTGGGATATCAAATAAATTTTATTTGATTGAACACTACTCAAAATAGGCAAATAGACGTTGTTATACACAACTCTTATTCCCTAGTAGTATGCTAGAAAGTGCAAAAAATAAAGTAAGCAAACACCTGAATTGAGCGATTTCTCGTAATGGTCCACCGATTCCACATCCTACGTCCAAAACCTATATAAATGGAATAAACCTCAAAATTGATTAAACAGAAATATATTTTAGGTTAACAGAAATTTTAATTAACAGTATAGAAATGGAATTACTTTCTGTCCTGGTTTGAGGGTAAGTTGTAAGGCAAGGAAGTGCTCATGGCGCTTGATGCTTTCTCGGAGAGACTCTTCTTTCCATCTGTGGCATATTGTGGTAATCTTATTCAGAAACTGGTACAAGATGCAACTTAAAATGGTCTCAAATTTTCTACACCTTACCATATCATATGAAGGGCCCTTCATTTTCATGAGATTTTCGCGGAAAATGAGAGCAACTATACTAGATAATGAATTTAAACAAAGAAAATTGGATTGAAGCAGCATTTTCATTTTCTATTGTGTATTCTACAATATATTACCGAGTACATGAGGAGCCTTCCGGCAAAACATGATTTAAAAGATGAGTACATCTAAAGAAGAAAACAGTTCACCTGGGTGCAAAATGAAATGATTCTCCCCAGCCATACTCGTAGAAACTTGTGACGAGATCATAGTACTTATTCACCTGGTAAATTGAGGAGACAAAAGGAAATTGTGTCATGACCTGAAGTATCATAGTAAACCAAATATAATCAAACATATGCAGAGCACAAAAACAGTCATTTATACGCTGGTTAATAATAGTTTAACTTGCAATAATTGATGATGATACCAAGTTGACAAATAAAATTAAGGAGTCAAACTGATGGAGACACAGAATCATCATAAGAATATTGTTTTTCGACAAAAACAATGGCCTTTACTTTACGTTGTGGTCTATCTTCCTTCAGATCCAGAATAACCCCCAAACAAAACAAAATTGTTTGGCATGGTTAAGAAACTTAAAAACTGCAAGTTCGGATTCTTATGAATTACTAACCCTACTCTATTTTGAAACCAGTATGATAAAAAAGAAGTATCTGGAGTAGGTAGACAATTGTGAAATCATAGTAAGCAAGCCGCAGAATAGCTCCAAATTTTAAAACCTTGACCAGCTCATATTTGTTACTAAAGCGAGATACAATTGAGAATCACTTAAAACACGAAAAACAACCGAAGAAAGAAATGATGTGGTATGTTTCAGATTAATAAATGAAAGGCTTTTTGCAAAGAAAAAAAGAGCTAGAAAATAAAATGTATCGAAGTAAGGACTTAGCACTAGAAATATACTTCTCACCATGTCCGTGTAGTTATCTTTTCTCTCTTGCTCTTCACCTCCGTAACAAACATGATATTTTTCATACCTGATTTAGAATTGAAAATTCAAAATTTTGAGGAAAGTAATCAAAGCACGAACACATCAAATCCTCTGACCAACACTAGGCAAGAGAGAAGGAAATGCAAGATGAAAAAAGCACAAGGTCAGATTAGAATAATTAGAAAATAAAAGTTTGATTTTTAATACAACTAAAACATGCACGATAATATTAAAGCTGCAGACAAGGAAGTAAAAATTGCTAACATCGTCACAAATTATGTATTTGTCAAAAATCCCTTCAATTTGATTTTCCCTCGTTCGTTGTAAAATAGACATGATTATGTGAGTTTAATGGAATAGAAAATCCTGCAAATTCTATGAAAGTATAGCCTGGAACAGAAAGATTTCAAATGTATGTTGTCCTTTTATCTGAGGGCATATCATCAGCCATTTAAATTGGCACTATGTTTTTAGAAGCTTAGGTATAAGGTTAAAAGTTGTAAAAAATTGTGTCAAAAAATCTGCTTAGTTAAGTTTATTCGACAAATACAATGCTAAGCAAACTTAAGTCAGGTTATAGACCCTGAGAGGATTTTAACTGCGCCAATTCATCAAATTTTCGCACGTTAAGAACCGGAAAAGGAAAAAAGAATATAGAAAAATGATACCGTGGATGATTTATTGGTTATTCAAGTACGGAGAAAGAGGACCGCATTACCATCCAAACATGTGCTCATGTGTACTGGCTCTAAAAATATTAAACAGACCTCGGACATAAATAAAGGAAATACACATGACAAAATCCGAGAAAGTTTGAATCTTGCACCACATGCATTGATCAAATTTTCTATATTCCTGAATCTTACCACAAGTTTACCCTCAAATTCACAGCAAACTGTTGTTAGTACTATATCTTAATCAATATAATTTTTCAAGAAAAAAGGAGGAGTTCTTATTTTCTCGTCAACCCGAAGACAGATACCCGACTAATTACATCAAGGAATAATAATACCTGATAATAAGTGAATCATAAAGCCAATTTCGAAAAGAAAAGAAACAGAGTCAACTGACAGATTGACTCACAAACACCATCTCAGATTCTAACAAGAGAAAGTGGGATCAAGTCCAAACTTTAAATGGAACAAACAACTCAGATTCATATAGCAATAACACATTCCGGTACAACAATGACATCTCACAGTAGAATGGAAGAAAAGATCGGTACTTGTCAACAGCCGAGAGAACATCACTCTTGTCAATCTTCCCTCCAAGCCCAGATGCCAGATCCAATGCTCCCGTACTCGACATCTCCCCTCCACTCTTCCAAGACTCTATCCCACCACAAACAACAAAAACAAATCAAAAAATAATAAAAAGGTAGACTAAAAGAAAGAAGCAGAACACCAAAATTACAAAATGCAGACCAAGAAACCACAATCCCACTGTTACTCACACTACCAAGGGGGAAAACGTGAAGAGAGCCTCTTGACAAGACTGTTTTTCGAAGTTGTGGAGGTAAATGAATTCCAAATTTGAACGGCAAGGAGAAAATGGGACAGAAAAACAATTTTTGAAATGGAAAATGGAAAAGGTGACAGCAAAGAATTCAGAATTGGTGGGTCTTTTGTTGTTTAGCTGTTTCCTAAACGACGATGTGTGTCATTCAAGAGTAGGAGTGGTTGCCATGTGTGAAAAAGTGCACGTGGACACTGTTTTTCTTCAGCAGTCTAGGCCATCCTAATTCCTAGGTTTAATCAGTCAGTGATATTATTTTTTTTTAATCAATAATATCTATTTGTTATTGTTCAATTTTTTAAAGGAAAATTAAAATAAGATCCATTTGTTTTCCAGATCATATAAATTATATTCAAAATAAATAAAACTATTAAGTTGATTACTGTTAATAGAAAAAAAATTTACGTGCTTTGTATGTAGAAGCAATTGCTTTGATGAAAAATAACGGCCTAATTGAATTATTGTTACGCCAACTTTTAAATTTTTTTATTTCAATGTTACTATAAAAATATAGCCGTACATATATGTTGGGATCACATTAAAATTTAAAGGGGTGAATAAATTCTTCTAAAAAATTATAAAATTTGACTCATTCATTAAAGTTTTTAGGTTAAAAAAATATTTTTGAACAACTAGTTTTGCTCGAAATCTGAAAAATGAGTAAGTGTGGAAACAGTCTGACTTGATTAGTGATAATTTATATAAAGTAGTTTGACAGTTTAACAAGAAATGTCTTGAAAAAAGATTTGCGAGAATCTAAATTGTGTAATGTAATAATACAAATATTTTATGGATGTTTGTAGATAATAATCTTACCGAAACGTCTCTAACTCGTTTACTTTANATATATTAAACTCCACAGTTATTTTACTAAGAATCTCAAAAGTGCAGTAAAAGTTATAAAACCACAAACGTCAAACCAAACCTAAAACTAACATTTTCATAAGTAGCATAACGCCATAATTTTCTCAAAAACTACTCTTACTGCCAAAAGTCGTCAAAATCTTAAAAGTAATGTAAAATCATAACTGTGTGGAAAACCCAGCCAGTTCAGTCATTCAACCCTCCTGTCTCAACATCAAAATCTTCACCTGCATCATTCACACCTAGTGAGTCTATTGACTCAGAAGCCTTAACCATAGTAACAAGTAATACGCATTCGTGCACATGCAACAACGAAAATACTTTTAATAAAATTATCTTTTTTCATGAATATACATAAACTTAAACATTTCTTTCATCATAAACTTTTCCTTTTATCATATACATATACGTTTTCCCCTTAGAGTAATTTAGATCATTAATTGTGACTCTCGTATCAACCGTTTATCGATTGATCAAAATCTTATGTATTACCATGGTACCAGACAGCAGGGACATCAGCGACACTCTCACCCGTCAACTGAGCCTTGGCCTTACATGTCATCATGTCATTTCGTATTCGTATTTGTATTCATATTCGTGTTCGTATTTGTCACAATCAAATCACCTCATAAAAACAGCTCTAAGTTTCGGCCAAGAAAGAGAAAGAAAAGAGAGGGAATTTCGTACAGTGCAGTCAGTCAAAAATCACGTTGAAGTGCTGCCAAAATCACGCCGCAGTATTCGCATCAAGATAAACGAAGTGCTGCTTGAGTTCGGTCATCAATCGTCCAAGCTAAGCCAGTCTATGTCGCACGTTTGAATCAACGGTAAGTGGGTTTTTGATATGTATGTTGTTTGTCTTTTAAACCTTGTATATATATGATATGACATGCTTGTATGTGTGTCTCCTTTTTCGAAAATGACAATTTGTTCTGCTTAAAATTTCGATCGATTATATGTTTATTCTGTTATTCGAATTTCTTTGATTCCGCTGTATCCGTCTGAATTTCTGATAAGTTCTGTCCTATAAAAGTCTGAACTCTGTGTTGCACTGTTACAAATTGATTTGAAATGGGATGAGAATTGTAATTCTGTCTGGCCCCCATTGGTGGGTATAAAACCATGTTCTGTCTGGTCCTCATTGGTGAGTATAAAATCATGTTCTGTCTGGCCCCCATCGGTGGGTATAAAACTGTGTTCTGGCCTCACCCCTTAGAGGACTAACATATTGGGAACAATTTGACCATGGAAATGAGATGAATAACAGTGTTTTGTTTGTTCTGAATTGATCTGATTTGTTTCTGAAATGCTCTGAATCATCTGTTAACTTCTGTATCATATTCGATTCATTTCTGTAAGTTAAAAGTAATAAGTTTTGAAAGTTTGTTAAAGAAATTTTTTAAAGATTAAGTTCTATATGTATCTTTGGAAATCGATCAACCCCCACTTGCTGAGTGTTTCCCAAAACACTCACCCCCTTACAATTTCAGATAAAAATGAGGAACAACTGAATGAGGAGGAGCAGGATGCGTTCTGGGAATGGTGATCGACAGACAAGTTTTCGGAATTTAAGACTTTATTTCTCTTTTGTTCATTTTCCGCAATTGCAACTCTGATGTATTTTTTTATTTCTATTGTCATTGTAAAGACAATGTTTAGTTTATGAAAAGACTGGTTTTTGGCATTTTGATACGAGGCTTAATTGTTTTCAAGTATTTGTTAAACAATGCCGAATGTCACCTACGCTTCAGACACGGGACGTGACATAAATTATTGTTTCTTACCTTCATTAAATATACAAAAATCCTACATATTTAAATTTATCGCTTAACATCCCAAATTTAATGTCTAGACCGTTAATTAATGACACAAAAATCAACTTTTATATCTGAATATCAAAATTTATATAATTCATATCTCATATTTTCATAAATAATTTATTATCCCTGAGTCAAATATTTCATCTTAAGTCAAAAGCTTATCTTCGATAGGTAAATTCTCAAAAATATATGTGAGGCCCGAGGCCGAAGAGGGCGGGGGGTGATCGTCAGTGCCATGAGGTTGCACGGACAATGAGCGGCTCCTGGTAGGCTTCTAAGTGGAGGAAACATGAATGAACCGATCTTACACCGAAAGGAGAGGCATTCCGAGACTGTTCAATGTAATGGACTGTACAGTTGAAGAAGGCTTAAAAGATTTGATATGTACTACTCATACCACGAAGGTGCATCTTCTTTTCGGTAGCTAATCACATAAGAACTCCAAAGTTAAGCATGCTTCACTTGGGGCAATTCTGGGATGGGTGACCTCCTGGAAAGTTTCCCAGGGTGCGTGTGAGTGAGGACATAAGCACGCTGGAAAGACTCATCTTGGTACAGTGTGGACAGTCGTCGAATCTGGGACGTTACAGATGGTATCAGAGCCGGTCACCGGCATGGAACACCGAGAAATAAGTGCTATGCAGGGCAAAGTGCTACGTGCATGGGAGCCACCTCTTGAACCTGCGGGGCAAAGTGCTACATGACGGGAGCCACCTCTAGATTTTCGGTGCTGGTGGATCGAGGGTTCAGGCCGTGACGAGGACGTCGCGTTCTGAAGGAGGGGTGAT
>NC_133308.1:10676846-10678572 GCF_012295235.1 Primulina huaijiensis | reverse complement strand
TGAAGGGACGAGAGTATTGTAAGTACCACAACTCCTACAATCATGATACTAAGTTTTGTTGGGCGTTCAAGAACATTTTTCAAGACAGGATTAACAAGGGAGTCGTGAAGTTCCCTAACAAACAGGAGTCAATGGCGGTGGATGATGATCATTTTCCGCCCTCCCCCAGTAGCTTTGGTCAATGTGAATGTGACAGATTTGAGAGATCTTATCAACGAGAAAAGAAGCCGATCATTTGCAGTGAAAGACCGAATAATCAAAAAATGCTGGATTCCTAAGGGTCAATTGTATGAAGCCACTGGAAGGTATAATACCGATCGACTAAGAACAGTTCAGCAGCGTGTAACCAGTAATGTTGGCGAATCCGCGGCCTCTAGGCCGAGGAACCAACATTTCCTTGAAAGACCAGTGGTGGAGAGTCAATGGTTTAGAGGGGAGTCATCTCGCAATCAGCGCCAAAGGTATTCGGACATGAGAAATGCATATGAAGTTGAGTCACGAAAGGTAGAAACCAGGAAAATATCAGCTGATCAAGGCAGAGAGTGGCGTGCATATGAAATCTCAAAAGGAAAAATGATTGAAAGCAGGATACCAAGGCCCAGGTACTTCCTCCCAGCTAGAGGGGAGTTCAGTGAGTCTTGGAGTGTAGAACCCGAAAAATCAGATTTCGTATAAGCCATGCATAATTGCTACTATTTAAATTAAAAATGAATTTTTATAAATATATGAAGTGTTTGGTTTATTTTAATAAATTTTAAGTCATGATTATTTATTTTAAAAGTAGATGTTTAGTTTTATCTTTTCAGGATAAATACGCGAGGCCGGACCGGAGTTTGGAGATTTAATATAAGATTAATAATAATAAAATATTCCTAAATTTAATTTAAGTCAAGAAATAATTTAATTTAAAGAAAAAGAATGTTTTAGGATTTATTAAAATTAGTTGGAACCAAGTTATTAAATAAATTCTTTTAGGTTCAATATTTAATTAAAGATTAAATTAAAATATGTAAACAATGGATGATGAATTAATCTGGGTAAAATATATTCAAGAAATTCAACATAGCATTTGAATATTTAAATTTGAGGTCATGCATGCCATGAAAGATTCTAAGCAAGATTCTAAATTAAATTAATTGGTTAAGGCATTAAAATATATATAATGGAGGATTAAAATCCTAAACAATTAAAATGCAAATGTAAACCATAAAATACCATTCAAAATAAGTTGGAATTTGGTCAATACAATTCAAAGGTGTAGTAACTTTTCCTTTCAAAGCACCTATAATGAGACTTCATGGTGTATTCATTCCTTTGATCATTTTAATTCACTAATTAATAAATTCAAACACTATAATCCACCTCATTCCTCCTCAAACCACTAGCCTAGGAAATTAGCTGGAACGTGCAACAAGAAACAAATAAAAGAATGGCAGCAAGCATGAGGAAATAATTTAAGTGCCATTCAAATTCCATTCAACTTATTGACTTGTAACCTCCCACCTTAATGCATATTATGGCACCTTTAACACCTCTTGTAACCACCACCTCCATTACATAACATTTCCCCCATTCCTATGACCGAAATATCAAGAAGAAACCAGCTGCAGAAATCGTGAAAATCACAGCAGGAAACAAGAAAAGATATCCAACTCGGTTCCGTCGCGTCGTATTGTCGTTTTGATTTGTTTTCTTCAAAACAAATTCCAGGCATGTATATATTGTT
>NC_133308.1:10652603-10675863 GCF_012295235.1 Primulina huaijiensis | reverse complement strand
GCTTATGGGTTTGGAAGTCGGTAGGCGCAACCGAGGACCTCTCCACCCGGTGACTTACGACCGGTTTATGATTATGTATGGGTACGGACATCCAGTCCAAGGGCTGTGATTGATCTCTACCGCCCAGTATACTGTGGTTTAGTCTGATCAGGCGCTTACGTTATGTTATGGGCCACTTGCTTAGAAACATTATCTCTACCAGAAAATTATGATATGACATGACAGAGCTCTATTGAGCAAAGCTTTTACGTATGATTTTCAGATATGCACGTAGTTATAATTATTCATGATACGATTTTCACCATGCGCTTTACGATACTATATTTTTACGTTGCATGCGATTTTATGATATATTTACTTGTTATTCACGATATATACATGTTGAGTCTTTAGACTCACTAGACTTGATTGTTGTAGGTACCGATGAGGTCGAGACGGAGGGCGTAGATCAGTGAGCGATCTTGGGGCAGCAGTAGTATACCCGAGGACCTCATGTTTTAATTTATGCACCTTTTATTATTCAAACTCAGTTTTAATACGTTTGATTATTTTTAAATTGTTGTTTGAAAACAATATTTGCTTCCGCTGTTATTTTAAAGTTAAAATTATTTACATGTTTATTTTATAAATTGGGCAAGTTATTTATTTATTTAGAAAATTTTTAATAATTCCGCAAAATTATGAATACGAAATACGGGCTTTTACATGGAGGGTGGCCCAACACAAAAGGTTCCCTAGGCCACCGACTAGGACTCAAAAGAGACGGCTGTTGAGGGAAAGAGCTATTGCAAGAAGAGAGGAGTCCGCTAAGTTGAGAAATGAACCCACATTTGATGTTCCAGTCTCCAGGAATCCAGTGGGGAGTAAATCCAAGTTTGGAAGATCGGCGACTGAGGATAAGTTTGTAGAGGATGATGATGATTTGTTAAGCGAAGAGGATGATCAAAAAAGAAAAAAAAAATTAATTTTTGCGTTGGAGAGTTTCACATCACTGTGGATTGAGCCACAGGAGTGGTGATACTACCAGAGAGGTTTAAAATGATAGAAGAAGAGAATGGGGAGTTGACGTCCCAAGAGTCAGTGCCAAAGGAAAAGCATGCGAATAAACTCCCTGAAGGGAGTTCAAGAGTGATTATAAAAGAAGATCACCCAAATAAGCCTAAACAGGTGATACTTGAAAAGCCTACACTGGCCATGACCAAGCACATAAGGCCGTTGTACATCAAGGCCCATGTCAATGGGAAACCAGTGTCTAGGGTTTTGATTGACAATGGCTCAGCTGTGAATGTTCTTCCAGTAAGAATGTTAAGAAATTTGGGCAAACCTGAAGAAGATTTGATTCCCACTGAGGTTTCTATTGCTGCGTTTACCGGGGAAACCACCAAGACCATTGGAGTATTCCCCGTTGATGTTACTGTTGGGAGCATATCGTCTTTATGTGAATTTTTCGTGGTAAACTCCTCCGCCAACTTCCAAGAGTTGTTAGGCAGAGATTGGATCCATGCAAACCAGTGCATCCCATCCTGAATGCACCAACTGTTGTTATTTTTGAAAGGGGATGATGTGGAGGTTGTAGAAGCGGATGGACAGCCGTTCCAAACAAGTGCAAGTGCAGTGGATGCCAGATATTACAATAGGGATTTTGGGCCTATCAAAATTCGTAGCAATAGCAAGAAAGAAAATCCATTGTACATGCAAACACCAACTCCAAGCTCAGTTTTAGAAAGAATCCTCAAGCCTACTGTTATCGTACCGCCTAGGCCGATAATTTAGCCGCTGATTGAGGAGATTGATGATTGACTTGAACCAAAAAGAAAAGGAGGTAGCTGCAACCTCCATATGGAAGGCGCATGTGCAGCAAGTCCTGGACAAATTAGGGAAAGAGGAAGCATGGGATACTTATGGAACTGAGGTTGTTCAAGAAGAAGAATACAAAGAGGATGAGCGCCAAGTTGATGAATTGTTGATGGCGCCATCTCAAATGGAAGATGGCCAACACGAAGTGCAAGACCCATTGGAAGAGATTAACTTGGGGGAGCTGGAGAATCCAAAAGTAGTATATGTGAGTAAGCTACTGGAAGAGCAGTTAAAGCAAGATCTGATCAGTGTGCTGAAAGAATACAGAGATTGTTTTGCATGGAGTTATGATGACATGCCAGGGTTGGACCGGAAATTGTTCGAACACCGACTTCCATTCAAAGATGGTTT
This sequence comes from Primulina huaijiensis, assembly GCF_012295235.1. Lineage (NCBI taxonomy): Eukaryota > Viridiplantae > Streptophyta > Magnoliopsida > Lamiales > Gesneriaceae > Primulina > Primulina huaijiensis. Next base: position 10,673,655 of record NC_133308.1, on the reverse strand, counting down.
CAATCCATTTCAACAGCCATCTCGTAGCATATCAAAAGAAGTCGAGTTGAAAGTAAAAGAGGAAGTCGAGAAACTGTTGAGGGCCAAGTTTATAAAGCCAATCAGATATACCGAATGGCTTTCGAACATTGTGCCAGTCATGAAAAAGAATGGCAAGATCAGAATATGCATTGACTTCCGAGACTTGAACTGTGCAACTCCCAGAGATGTGTACGTAATTCCGATACCTGATATGTTAATTGATTCGGTGGCTAGGCATGAGGTGTTATCTTTCATGGATGGGTTCTCGGGCTACAACCAGATCAAAATAGCAGAAAGTGACACTCACAAAACTGCATTCAGATGTCCAGGAGCTGTTGGTACGTTGGAATGGCTTGTCATGCCATTCGGGCTGAAAAACACAGGGGCCACGGACCAAAGGGCTATGAACTCAATCTTTCATGATATGATAAGACATCATATTGAAGTATATATAGACGATATTTTTGTGAAATCCAAACAAGCTGCTGATCACGTTGAACACTTGAGGAAGAGCTTCCAAAGAATGAGGCAACATGAGTTAAAGTTAAATCTATTAAAATGTGCCTTTGGTGTGAAAGCAGGAAACTTTTTGGGATTTCTGGTACATCAGAGGGGAGTTGAAGTGGATAAAAACAAAGCCAAAGCTATTATGGAAGCAAATCCGCCTAGAAACAAGAAAGAGTTGCAACGCTTCCTCGGGCAAGTAAATTACTTGAGAAGTTTTATTTCTAATCTTGCAGGGAAGACGAAGGAGTTTTCACAGCTGTTGAAGCTCAAAGACGGCAGGGAGTTCAAATGAGAAGAGTCGCATCAGAAAGCTTTTGATGTGATCAAAAGATATTTATCTAACCCACCTGTTCTTATGCCTCTCAGGTATGGAATGCCCCTTAAATTATACATCTCTACTGCTCATGAATCAATTGTATGTTTACTAGTTCAAAATAATCAAGAAGGAAATGAGCAAGCCATCTATTATTTGAGTAGATTCCTCACTCCAGTAGAGGTGAAATATTCTGTAATTGAGAAGCTGTGCTTAACACTGTATTATGCTTGTACTAAGTTGAGACATTATTTGATTCAATCAAGAGTGTTTGTGGTGGCTAAAACCGATTTGATTAAATATATGCTTTATAGACCCATCCTCTTTGGGCGGATTGGTAAATGGTCTTTAGCATTGGCCGAATTTACATTGACCTACTACCCCCAAAAATCAGTAAAGGGCCAAGCTATAATCGATTTTTTAGCTGACCATCCTTCACTTGATGAGTTTATTGGAGAGCAGGTTGGCTTTACAGTTTGTGAAGTGGGAGCTCGACCGTGGGAGTTGAAGTTCGATGGATCGAGTACAGAAACAACAGCTGGAGCTGGTATTGTGATCACCTCCCCAAGAGGTGTGAAAACCGCTCTATCTTTTAATTTGGGTTTTCCATGCACCAAAAATCAGGCGGAATACGAAGCACTGGTCATTGGATTGGAAATTCTAAAAGATTTAGGGGCGAGAGAATTGTTAATATCAGGGGATACTCAGCTGGTACTCAAACAGCTGTCAGGGGAGTTCAAATGCACAAGTTTGTCCTTGGCTCCGTACTATACCGTAGCATCCCAACTTCTAGATGATTTCGAGGAAGAGTCATTAGTACACCTCACAAGACAAGAAAATTGGGAAGCAGACGAGTTGGCACAGGTTGCTTCGGGATTGAAGATGTCTCCAGAACTTACACACAGGCTAGTGTTGATTCAGAAGAAAAACCACCCTTCAATTCAGCAAAGAGGGATTCAGGTAGACACGCTCAACTTGGATATAAACTTAGCTGGTGACTGGAGGGATGACATGAAACTGGTGCTAGAATCAACCGGGAGAGATATTCCACATGGTTTAAAAATGAGAGCTCTTAACTACGTTTTAGTGGAAGGAGATTTGTACAGGAAAGGGTTAGATGGTCTGCTCCTCAGATGCATAGGTTTCCCAGAGGCTTTGGAGATCATGAAGCAAGTTCATGAGGGAGTGTGTGGAGCGCATCAATCTGGAATAAAGAAGAGATGGTTGATAAGGAGGTATGGCTACTATTGGCCATCCATCCTGAAAGATTGCATCAAATATGCTAAGGGATGCCAACCATGTCAGAAACATGGAAACATCCAAAAAATTCCGGCGGATGAGCTTCACAGCGTTGTCAAACCATGGCCGTTCAAGGGCTGGGCCATGGACTTAATAGGGAAAATCTACCCCGCATCATCTAAAGGCCACTCATTCATCCTCGTGGCTACAGATTTTTTCACCAAATGAGTAGAAGCAGTGCCTTTGAAGAAAGCGGAACAAGGGGATGTCATTAACTTTGTAAAAGAGAATATTATTCATAGATTTGGAATTCCAGAGTCATTGACCACGGATCAGGGAACTATGTTCACGGGCTCAGGTATGAGGGAATTTGCAGAAGACTATGGAATCAAATTGATAAACTCATCCCCTCATTACCCACAATCCAACGGACAGGCCGAAGCATCGAACAAAATTTTGATAAATATTCTACAGAAAATGATGGAAGAGAATCCCAGGGATTGGCCACGGCTATTATCAGAAACTTTGTAGGCATACAGAACATCCAAAAGGACCGCCACTGGAGTGAGCCCTTTTTCCCTTACCTTTGGCCACGATGCAGTGCTCTCATTAGAGATCATGGTGCCATCAATGCGAGTGGCAAGACAAAATGAAATTTCCCTTGAACATTATAATGAAGCAATAATCATGGAGTTAGAAGAACTAGACGAGCTGAGAATCCAAGCATACAATGCTCTGTTGTTACAAAAACAGAAGGTTGCGAGAATCTACAACAAAAGAGTTAACAAGAAAAGCTTCTATGAAGGGGAAATAGTGTGGAAGGCCATACTTCCATTAGGAACAAAGGATAGGGAGCTGGGCAAATGGTCTCCCAACTGAGAGGGACCATTCAAAGTACATTAAGGTGTTAGACGGAAATGCATATTGGCTGTCAAGTTTAGATGGTCATCCACACAAGAGATGCATAAACGGCAAATATCTCAAGCCGTATTTTCCAAGTATGAGGGAAGAAGTAGAAAAAACGAGCGAGTGAGGTGAACAGAAAGGTTGATATCCAGCGGGGAGTTGGACTTTAGGGCCACTTTTGTATGGGTTTAGTTCTTTATTTCAAGATGTCATGTGATGTAGGCCTTAGGGCCACTGAAATAAATATATGTTGTTTATGTTTAAACAATAAGATTGATCGGAGAAAGTGGGACAGTAAGCCACTTTCATTATTTTGAAGGCTCTTTGTTTCAGCAGGGAGTCGGCCTTATGGCCACTTATTATATATGCATTCGGTCGATATTTCTAATGTTCTTATTGTACGAGAAATCATGGTGAAGTAGACCGTACCGCCATTATATAAATTGGTTGTTTGCATGTGCAGTGACAACCATGAAGTAGGCCTTCTGGCCACTTGGATTATGGCAAGAAAGTAATACCCCGAGCAGGGAGTTGATCTCACCGAGCGGAACAACGAGTAACAAAAGAAGAGCAGAAGAAAACGAGGGCGTTATGCAAACCCCGAGAGGAACCAGAAGTGGACTTTGGTATAGAAATAGGCTATCCAGCCATTTTTGTACGATTTTTAGCTTCATGTTGTAAAACTTTGTTTTAAGTAGGCCGTCGGGCCAGTAATGTAAATGTTTGATGGTTATGATGTAAAAAACGAGAAAGATTAATTAAAGTTGGCCAGTTGGCCACTTTTGTCATATTGGATCCATTATGTTTCGATAGAGAATGAAGAGAGGAAATGATCTCGAGTGGGAAGTTTTAAGCCAACATATGGTTGTGATTGAAGCTATTGAAATGAGTTGGGTTAAAAGGATTAAGAACGAATAGAAACTTCTTCCCAACATCCAATACACCACACCCCGTACAAATCCACCTTCGTTCCACATCCATCACCCAACAACCACAACACCAAACTACCAGTCAACATATTATCATCAAAATCATCATTTTAAATCATAAAATATCATTTAACATGCGTTATGATCCTTCGGGATGCTACCAAGCGTTTTCGTGTTTTTCCTAAGTGTAAAAAGACCGTTTTGCCCCTGGACGTAAAAATTCTTGAATTTATATTTTTCTCACTTTTAATGACATGGGATTATTATAAATAATTATTTAAGCCTACATGAATTTTCTCATATTTTTATTTAGCTTAAATCGATGACTTTTGAATTAATCTTCAAATAAGACATATTTACGCGTTTTAATCAAGAATTAAATCAAACCTTAATATAAAATCCCCAAATTAAAAAATTAGACTTTTAATAATTATTTAGGCTTAAATATAATTTTTCATAATTTTATTAAGCTTAAATCTAGGTGTTTCAATTAATTCTTGAATTAACGTTTCGTGCGACGATTAAATCCCGAATAAATCCAAAACTCATTATTTTGATCCCAAATTTTAAACATAATATTTTTAGTATTTATTCTACCCTTCCAAGTCATGAGCCATACCTGTGGACCCATGGTTCTATTTTTGGCCTATGAATTTTCGAAATTGACACACTAGTGAACCTACCGAGCCATCTTCCGATTTACTCGAGCCACGCCCGAGCCACCTTGAGCCAAACCATATCCAACCCACCTAGAGACCCTACTGACCAAACCTAGCCCAAATAACAAGCCCCTAAGCCGCTCAAACCCACCTGAAACGTGACCCCAAATTCTGCATGCTGTGTATGTGTGTTCCTTGATGCAATAGAACTCCTAACCCAACTAGGACTCCTCTAGCCACCTAATCAACGATCACCTAGGACCCTCACCAACGCTGGACCACGGCAAGACCCTACGCAGACCAGCCCAAGCCCTGGACCCTGCGCACGAAGCAACTGAAACAGAAAACCACCTGCGCGCGTTCCTCAGCTGCCCTGCGCTTCCTCACGTTTTGTTCAAACAGCAGCGAGCCCACAACTCCAGCACCTATCCCGACCCCTGCCCATCATCCTAGGACCCTGATGACCCACCAAGCCCAGCCCAAAACCGAGCCACAACCCCTGGACGCAAGCAGCAACTCCTCTGAACAAGACAGCAGCCGCGCGTCTCTTGTTCCCTTGCGTTTCATGTTTTGCTCGTGCCCTCCCTGAACCAAACGACACCAGCCCCTGCCCCAACCCTGGACCATCTCCCTAGGACCCTGAAAGACCACCCTGGCTCGCCCCAGGTCAGCCGCGAGTCCCTCTTCTCGGCCACACCATAAAACCCCCTCGGGAAGAGTCCTATGCAGCAAGGACTCCTCCCCAGCCCAGCAGCTCGAGTCCTAGCCCCTTAGGACTCTACCAGGCCCTCTTCCCTGACCCTCCTCGAGCCCCTGCCAGCCCTGACCGAACCCCCTTGCACCCATGCAAACTATTGCACTCTTGAACTTTGAATATCCCATGCACCCTACGGTTTTCTTCTCCCTTGATTCCCACGTTTCCAGCTTTTGTTTTCTTTTAAATTCATCATGTTTTGATCATAAACAATCATATTTTATCACGTTTTGGCAGCGTGTCCGTTGGGTTCATAACGATTCTTTTTAAAATAAGCGTAAAATCGGAAAAACATTGAAAACACGTATCATACCGTAAAATAATCGAACCCACGTATTTTTCATGCATCAACAATTAAATCAAGCATATTATGATTTGTATGATGTTAAAAAATGTTTAGAGAACATGCCTTTGCGTTTATAACGCTCTATTATTCGATCGTTGGCGAGGGTGCGACGTTGGACGACCGGACGACAAAGAACACAAGCTTTTCTTTTCCTCCAATTTTTTCAAAAATTGTGGTGTGTGCTTGAGGGTGAAATCGGCTGGTGGAGGCTGAATTATTAGGTTTAGAAGACCTAAAACACTAATTTATAATTAAATTAACATGTTAAATGTGCTTTGGTTTGGGCTTGCAACTTAAGGGTAATTGGGCCTACTTAAATTAATTAAATTGGGCCCAATAACACTTAATTGATTAAATAATAAGAGTTCATAAAATTAGTTTCCATAAAATAATATTTTTGATATTTTAAAACTCTTTGTTTGCCCAAAACCGGCTTCCCGGGAAAAATCAAGTTCAACTCGTAAAATAATTCGAACTCCAACATTTTTAGGAAAATTAAATCATTTTAAAATCATATTAGGAAGCCTCGCTATTATTTAATGAAAAATAAATATTCTTGTCTTGGTCGTCCCCGGTCTCTTTCCCGCACCTATTATCGAATATTCGGGTAAAATCCTTAATTTAATGAAATCATGTCATATTATCATTTAATCATGCGATCACATTTAATCATCTAATAAAATATCATGCAAGCATTTAAAAATAATTAAATAAAACAATTAAGCAATTAAAATAATTTTGCATGCATGTGGTTTACGTAGGTTGGTTTTTCGGACGTTACACAAGCATCTTCAGAAAATCTGTTTTCACCAATCAGAGTAATCTCCTGCTCAGCCAAGCTGAAGTCTCCAAAATGGTCTCTGATCATGATACTTCGATTCGCTCAGTCTCCACCAGAGTAGAAGCTATGGATTCGAGACTTGACACTATTGATGCCAAGATTGAGTCTCAATCTCAATCTATTCATGATCTTAATGAAAGAGTTTCGAATCAAGCACCTTTTTTGGAGATGCTGAATAATGGAATTCTTACTCTTACTGGCCGAGTGGATGACTTACTCATTCGATTTCAAGCCAATTATGCCAAAAAAAGAGGAAGCAGAAGGCAGAACTGGAGGACATCACGCAGAATCCTCCTACAGAAATCAAAATCCTCAGGATGAGGAAACGATGTTCAGAGACATCGGGACTGATGATTAAACTCTTTTGAACTCTGATTTACTATTTATTCATGTATCGTTTATTCTGTTATAATTGCTATTTGTTTTTTGGTTTCAACTTTTGTTCTTCATCGGTACTAACATCTAGGTTTTGGCATCACCACAAAAGGAGAAATTGTTAGACTTAATTTAATTGTGGTGATGAGATTTAAAACCAGTAGGCCGTAATAACTTTAATCAGAAGACAGTATAAAAGCAGAAGCTCTCGTATTGCGTTAACAAAACAGTACTGTTTGAGTACTTATCAGCTTAGTAAACCAGAAGTAGAACGTAGCTTTTAAAAGCAGAACTTAGCTTAAACATAAGTAACTTAACGTCTTTTTTTTGAATTGTTATAGTCTTAAATGTTACCGTTACTTTACCTAGAACTAGTATTAATTGCACCATTAATGCTGTACAAAGACATTTAATGGTCCTTACTAATTTTAGTATGATACAAGACTGATTGCTTTGAAGCTTTCTGCAGGACCCGTTTTAGGTATTAAAGCTGATCTTACTCAGGAGTCACAGAAGCCGTTTTTGATTATAGACGTTGGACTCAAGTTTTCTATATATATGAGGTTCAACCCTGTATATAAATGCTATTATTTTTTATCTACACAACGATTATTCCAACGTGAGTTTGAGCTATCATCAACTACTACTTATCTTCTAGCTCAACATACAGAAAAGCATTACACGTCTTATTATCAATATCCGAGCTTCTGAGATCATATTGTGCTGCTGTTCGTAATCTCTTCAAGCTAAACACTTTACTATATCTTATTAGGAAAAGTTCGTAAACTAGAAAAGAGTCTTTTCCTGAACTTTGTTGTATTCATTACATTGTGTTTAGAAACTAAGAGTTTCAGTAGACAAAGGGTAAGCCCTACTGAAGTGGATGTGTACAAGTGTTATACTGTAATAACCAAAGTCTTTTAGTGATACCTTCTGGAAACAGAAGAAGGGGAGACGGAGAAGATTTTATCTTCGAACTTCCAGAAACAACCACCGTTCTACTGCCTACCATTTTATTGTATTTCACCGTACTCCATCGGATCGTTTCCGCACTTATTATTGTGATCTGCTGGATCTACATTCGAACAAGATAAGCTATAATCTCTAACAGGATTCTATCACCATTTGCAAAAACATCCAACAAAGGAAAGAGTTTATTCACCCCACTCCCACTCCCCCTCTCCCTCCCCCTCCCTCTCCCCCTCCCCCTCTAAACTCAATATTGATCCCTAGCAGTCAGCATCCCCCATATTTAGTTAACGAAAGTGCACCTCGAGTGCACGAATCCATGCCTCAGCAGCAAAGGGGTCGGTATTGCCGAAAAATTCCTTCGGCCCTAGCCTCTGGAACTGATCATACACGTCATGTTGTGGCCCAGGTGCCTGCTGTAACTGCTGTTGTAACTACTGCTGCTGCTGTAACTGCTGTTCGAAGAAACGAGCCATCCCTTCTAGTGCGCGAGTTGCAGCCTCCCCATTAGGAGGCGGGGGTGCGTTAACATTATGATCCTCAGTGGTCTCTGTCTGTCTATCAATAGGGGCGCATCTAGGAGGTATTATATCTGAATTTTTTCCAAATTCTAACGTAACCAACTTGCATTTAAATCAAAGTTTTCTAATCATGCAGCATATCCTTATTCATTTTATCAATTTAAACATATAAAACATATGTTTCCATATAACTTATTAAGCATGTGACATAAACATATTATTCATGTAATTATGCAGGTAACAACATATAAATCATATAAAGCATGTAAAGTTACCAATTTTAGGCTTGACGACTGAGCTTCTCGGCACTAATGGTGGGACAACCCTTTGCAGAACCATTGCTCTGATACCAACTGAAACGTGTGCTATTTGTTTTATTTAAAAAGTACTAGAACTTTTTTTTTTTAACTCTTACTATTTCGGCCGAACCCTTATACAATTACATAAAGTAATTTGACACCATTTTCTTAAAATAAAACCACCAACTAATATTTGAAAAATCAAGGAAATAGTTTAATCATAAAACCAACCTAAAAAGCAATAATTTGAAAAGTATAGCACATACTAACACCTCTCAAAAACCTTTTAAAAGCATAAATAAAAAGTCATAAAATCTCTTAACGTAAATCATAAGTGCGGAAAAATAGAAGCGCTGGTCATCCGGTCATGTACACCTTCAGTACAGTCAGTTCAACCATCAATACCTCCATTAACATTATTATCATAATCAACTGTATCAATCACACCTAGTGAGTCTAAAGACTCAACACACCATAATCTTGATAACAACATAATACGTATACAGATCACATACAACAGTGAAAAATACTTGTACTTAAAATAATATTTTTCTAATAATGCATAAACTTTAACATAAACATTTTCAATAATATTTTCATATCAACATATTCATATTCATATTCATATTTATCATAAACATATTCATATTCATATTCGTGTTTGTTGAATTCAAATCGAAATTGTGACTCGTATTCGTATTCGTATTGGGCGATGGATCCATCTACATATAACCACAGTACTGGACGGCGGAGACATCAGCGACACTCTCACCCGTCAACTGAGCCTTGGCCAACGTATTAACATATTATCGTATTCGTATCAATGGAAATACGATCGTCGGGCTCTCATTGGGACCTTCACCTTCGCGATATCTCCAACATATCATCGTATTTAGTCACAATCCATTCACATCCTTCAACATTTCGAATTTCCATCACTTGATAAAAACATGCATATAATATCGTTTTTCTTTTAAATCAAGCATGCAACATATCTTTTAAATGTCCATATCAATTCATAAAAATCCATAAACACTTTAAAATCATATTTTAACATATAAAAATTCCCAAACATTTAAAATAATCACATTAGCATATAAAATAGCATTAAGAGCACTGCCATGACGCTTACTAATTTTCGAGTGTAAAATTACCGTTTTACCCCTAGACGTAAAATTTCACGTTTTTTACTTTTTCTTAATTTCATTGACTCTAACATGTCCCAAATAATTATTTAATTTTAAATTAAATTTCTCATAATTTTATTTAGTTTAAATACTGGACTTTTTAATTAATATTTAATTATTCGTTTTTAAGACGTTTTAATCTTGAATTATTTCAAATTTTAATATAAAATTCCTAAATTAAAAACTTAGACTTTTTATATTATTTTATCCCTCGTGAACCACGACTCGACCCCGGTGAGCCGTGTTTCGAGTTATTAGTTCATAAAAGCCCTAGTGTTCGAACCACTCCTTAACCCTTGAGCCAACTTCGTTTTTCACTGAGCCACACCCGAACCACCCTGAGCCAACTTCGAACCAGACTCTTTATGGACCCTACTAAACCCTTAGAACCCTTAGGACTTGACCCCAAGTTGAAAACCAAAGCTCCCCAACCTGAACCTGCATGGCGGAGAACTCCTTTAGAGACTAGGACTCTTGTTTTTGCGCCTAGGACCTAGCCAATCGAACCAGCCCCGTAACCGCCCTCCTAGGACACTAAAGAGTCTACCTAGCCCAGCCCAGAGCCTCGTGGCCGAGCTTTTTCTATTTGCACACGCTACTGTACTTGCTTGGCTTCTTGATGCAAGCTAGGACTCCACCCCAGCCCCTGGTCTCGAGTTCGAGCATGGATAGGACTCTGCCCTTGACCCCTCATGGACCCTAGCTAAGCCATGGTCCCAAACAAAGCCAAGCCAAGCATCAAACCCTTGAACCCGATCACCCTTGGACACAAATACGTGATTATTGATTCCAGCTTCTATCATGTCTCCTGTGCAGCATATTAGTGCATCCTATGACTCTTTAAATTGTGTAAAAACGACCCTTAAATAATCTCTAATCATGGCAGCCCCTTTGTGTACATATAATTCATGTTTTGATGCAATAATTCATGAGTTTATGCAAGCAGATGCATAAAAACGAAAATATTAAGAAGTGTAACTTGTTTTTTCATACAAAACATAATTAAATACATATTATGGTATGATGGATGTGTGAAGAAAGAGTATGGCGTGCCTTTGCGTTTTAAACGCACGAAATTCGTTGACGATTGGAAGAACGGCGACAAACAACCTTGGCTTGATTTTTGCTTTGAAATATTCGAAACTCCCTTGATTAGTATGATGTGTGCGCCATATAAATTGAGAGAAAAGAGTCCTTGTAGGTGTGTGCTAGGGTAGGGCGTGAATTTGGTATGGGGTTATGGGGTAGGATTCGTATTTTAATTACTTAATAAACCACTAACAAGGCTTAGGCCCATTAAGAAAGTTAATTAGGCCCATTTGTGCTTAATTCAAATATTAAAAATCATTTTGTTTAATAAAATTTGTGAATTTATTAGCCGGATTTCCAACACGTTCGTATTTTTGTTGAAAAACCAACACCGATAAAATTTACGTCCCGACGTATAAAATCACCTCAAAACTCCCTATTTTCAAAATTAAAAAAAGCATCAACCTTATTTTAAATAATTAAAAACAATTATTTAATAAAAATATTTTTCATTTTTCAACCATCGGTTTCCGTTCCTTTATCGCAACTCGTATAACCCTTAAAAACACATTTTAAATGCATATAAGTAGAAAAACTACTAAAACATCATACAAAGATATCACATAATCAAATTAGCAATTAAAATCAATTATTTAACCATTTTTCATAATCCCTAGATTTGCATGCGGTTGGATTACGTGGTCTTAATTTTGGACCTTACACTCTACATGGGAGAGTAAATATATGAAAGGCCTTGGAAACTTTTCGAACGATATTGTACCTGGGGGTGAAGCTGGCCCCCAAGCACCACCTCCACCGCCTCACCATCGCACTAATACCTAGAAGATTGATGAGCTGTGTGTGTGGGCCAACTACCAATCACAGTATCAGATGGTGAGCAGCGCTTATCAGACCTCGATTGATTCCCTGCTGAGAGGGATGGCCACACAGACGTGCCTTGATCCATCGACCTATCCACCACTGCCACCGACATTTCCTCCTCCATTCCAGTTCCAGTACGCTATTCCTTATGACCATGAGGCAGGAGCGCCACTTCCAGACTTGGAGGCATTCTAGTGCAATGGATACATTGCATGACTTTTCTATTTGTGGGTGGGTAGTTGGTTAATTTAGTTTGTTGAGATTGTTTGTTTTAGTTTCGTATTTGCATTGTTATCTATGTGTGTCAAATGAGAAGTAGCTTGAGGTTTGGTACTAGATTGGTAATTGCTAACCAATGACGATGTTGAATTGATAGCTTACATGCCTTTTTGTTGGTATCTCCTCGTTAGTTAGCACATACCTACTGTTGATTACTAAATATTTTGATTGGAGGATGAATATATTTTTGCATATATGTTGGTCGTAGAGCATTGCATGACGTAGCGAAATTGGAAATTTCTTGTGGGTAATTTGAGATTCATTAGGTGTGAATCGAACTTGAACACATTCCTTGACACGAACACTAAATAGTAGCCCGAGGATGAGTTTGGCAAATTTCTTTTGAACTAATGCTTTATATGGAGTTTAATGAGATATATTTTGTTCGATGCTTGTCACCTTTACATCAAGCCTTATATTTGCATAATTGAGATTGAATTGAAACCATATCTATGTTTTCATGCCTCTTTTTCAAATCTAGGGAGTACTGAAAAACAGACGAACTTCGTTGCACTTGTAAAAAGAACAAAGTTCTTGCAAAAAGAACTTTGGAAAAAAGGGAATGTAAGGTATGGGGGAACCAAATAAAGGAATAAAATTCTATTCTTAGGCTAAAAAGACGTGGATACATGGAGTTGAAGAAAACCCGATGCAAAATCTGAATGTGCATGAATTGATTTATTATTGCACTCCTCTCTTTTTACCTATTTCATCTTGTCCGAGGTAACCCTGACTCAAGTTTTGATATGCGCTTGATAAGTCCTAACCATATGTGTTTTTGGGTCAGTAATTAGTGAAAAAGGATGTGAGAGAAGGAAATTTAAACCACCATGATTATTGAAGTCTGTTGCAGCTTTGGAAATTAAACTGTTGAATTGCATTGTTAGGATCAAGCGCTTTCCTCTAGGCCAAAAGCTATAGCTGTTAGCCAAGGTGCAACTTTATTTTCTGATACTTGTGGCAGTACAAAGTGCACCTACTTGGGTGCTAATGGGTAGAGTTGTTAGGCCCATGAGTCCGGGAAGGTGCGTGTCTATGTGATGGTGCTGCCTCATATCCATTAGAGATCAGTCTTACCATTTTCCTACCATCGGCCCTTCCTCAGTAGAGATAGTATTACCCGTTAAGATCTAGTATCACTCTTTTACAGCCCACTTAGCCAATCAAATCAAGCGGCGTAATGTCAGCAGCTTGACGCATGAGAACTTCTCAGGAGGTCACCCATCCTAGTACTACTCTCACTCGTGCATGTTTAATCCAACATTCTCTCCCCTCCCCCAAGAAGTATAGAAATATGTTTCTTGGGAGACTTGAACCCATGACATCACTATGATACCAATTGTTAGGATCAAGCGCTTACCACTAGGCCAAAAGATATAGTTGTTAGTCAAGGCGCAACTTTATTTCATTATACTTGTGGCAGTGTAGAGTGCACCTATTTGGGTGCTAATGGGTCTGGCCGTTAGGACCATGAGTCTGGGGAGAATCGTGTCTATCTGCTGGTGTTGTCTCATATCCTATAGAGATCAGTCTTACCAATCCCCTACCGTCGGCCCTATCCCCAGCAAAGACAATATTACCCGTTAAGATCTCGTGTCACTCTTTTACGGTCAACTTAGCCAACTAGATCAAGCGGCGCAACGCCAGCAGCTTGATGCATGAGAACTTCCTAAGAGATCACCCCTCCCAATACTACTCTCACTCATGCACGCTTAACCCAACATTCATGACTCTCGAACCAACATTGCACACACACGCGTTTAAAATCCATGAAAGAATATAGTGTATAAACTTCTAGGTGATGTGCAAAAACTAGCATTGTACGTTGATTGATGAAAGACATGTTAGATATTCGCTAAGGCAAATCAGAACCATGAACCCACCTTTGAGCTACTTCTTGTTTTGTTGTGTCATGTAACCTATTTTACTCAAGGCGAGCAAAAGATTAGTATGGAGAGGTTGATAAATTTCGTTTTTGCGTGTTTTTATGTGGCATTTAAAGTAACATTCATGCATGTTTCGTGAGATTTCATTTATATTTAGTTGTTTTTATTGTTTGTTATGTATATGAATTGTTTTTCATGCGCTTGGGTTGATTTGTGGGACATCGGGTCGTCAAGAAACATGGATTCAGGGACTAAGTCAATAAAAGCGTGCTAGGGCAGATGAAAATGTGCACCCCAGCACGCACATGAAGAAAAATGGACCAGAAAGCTGAGACAGATGTGCTGGGCGGAGGTTTTTGCCTGCCCTAACATGCCTAAGAAAAGAAATACGAGAAAGGCGCGTTGGGGCGGGGGAATTTTCTGCCCTAGCGTGCACAAGAAGAGAAACAAAGAGGATTTGCGTGCAAGGTAAGCTAGGGCGGATGTTTTTGCCCATCCTAGCTTGTGTGAGAAAAAGATTTGTGAGATAAGAACGTTGGGGCGGGAAATTCCATCCACCCCAGCGCGATTAAGAAGGAAAAAATATGCATTGATTTGTTTCCATGTTTTCTAGATGTTGCCTACATAGAAAATCTTGGCACAAATTTTTTTTAAAAGAGGAGATTGGTTTTTATCAGCAGGGGAGAAGCCACGGGCAAGGATAAAAGAACCGAAGTCGAGGGAACTTGAAGAATTCTGGATTTTCGAGCAACTTGCCTTCCTTTAATCTACTATTCTATTATTTTTAGTTTAAGAACTTTCATTTCATTATTGTGTTGCATATTTTAGCATGAATTCTAGTAGCTAAAATCATTATTAATCGGGATTCAAGATAATCCTACCCCGTAACGTCGTTTGAATTAAGTAAATATTCGAATTTTATTTCATTCTTGATTATATTATTGTTTTTACTTAAATTATTAAAGTTTAGCTAACTTTGATAATATTTTATATTGCAAATGAGTTCGAGAGAATAATTTTTAATAAGAACGAGTAATATAATCTTTGGATTTATAATTGATATAGACATATGAAATTAAATACACGTTGATAGTCATAGTCCAATAGGTCAAAAGATGGTGGATTCCATAAATCGTGTAGAACCCGTAATTAGACTGCGTATAAGCCATGCATAATTCTAATTTTTTTTAATTAAATTGACTTCATTGCATGAGTATTTAAATGCATTCTTTGAAGCTAAGTATTTTATTCAGTAGTTTAAATTTTATTCTTTTCAGTTCATTAAGTGAGGCCGGACCGGAGTTGGAGTAAAGAAATAAATTTTAATATTAAGAAAATATTCTTAGAATTTATTTAAGATAAATAATAAATCATTTTAAAATAAAAGAAGGTTTAGGGATTTATTTAATTAACTTGAGAAAAGTAGCAAATAAATTCTTTATGTCCAATAATTTAATTAATAGCCTAAATTTAAATATGTGACCAATTGAGATAAGTTAATCTAGACTTATTTTAGTTAAGAAATTATAATTTATCATGATAGTAAATTTACCTTTAAGATTTAAATATCTAACCATGTATGCAAGATAATGTTATTTTTTAACTAATTAATTAATACTTAATGGGTAGATAAAACTTTAAATATTTAAAATACATGAATTAAGCAATATTTCTACCTAATTTAGCATTCAAAATTTCGGCCCCCTCATTATCCAACCCAATCTTGATTATTTTGGCAACTCTCCATTGATATCATTTCCTTAATCATTTCTTGGTTTGATAATTCCTACACTTTTAATCCTCATTAATTGATAATTAAGCAATTTTCCTACCCCATTTATTTAGTAGAAAAATCGGCCACCCTTGTTTAAGATTTAAAAATATTTGACAACCCATTTAATTAATAGTCTTCCTATCTATTTTTATTGGGAGATAATTATATCACAACAAATCTTCTATGATAATTAATGGAGCAAGATCCCACCCAACCTAGCTAGATAAAATCGGCCATGTTGTTTTTTTAAAAGATTTAATTGTGATTTTTATTTCAACTCATTCTTTATTTATCCCCTTAAATATTCTAGATAGATTTATCCTCCCCAACTTTTAAATCACTACCAAGATTTAATTAAACCAATTCTCCCTTTGTACCTAGACCTCAAAATCGTCCTTATGCACCTCTAATATCCCCAAGAAAAATCTTTGACATCATTCTTTTCCTTATCACTCAAACTAGTAGATAGAAAGAATATTTTCCCTTCCCTTTGTCTTGTATCTTCCCATTTAAGTTCCTAGACTCCCTCCCACTCCATAATCTCGAAAATTCCAGCCTCCTTCAGCACTGAAAAACCGTGAGAGCATAGGGTAAAATAAGGAGGAAAAACAAGAAAGAAAACAAGAGAAGTAACTCCGTCTCCTCCGCGCCGCGTCGTCGTATTCTTTCGTTTTTCATTCAAACGACATCAAGGCATGTGTATATCTTTCTTGCTCTTCAATCAAGCCTTAATATTATTTTTAACATCACATGTGCACGATTTTAATCATGAAAACCGAAATTTTCATCAATCAAGAACCAATAAAATTCTGTGCAGATTTTCTATTTCCCATCATGCTTCACGTTTGGGTATGTTCCTTTCGATTTCAGGAATGGCTCGTTCCAGGGGCTCGAGGCTACATATAGACATGTACTAGGACATGTTAGGGCCATGATAGATCGTGGGTTTCAGTTCCATACACGCTGGAACGCGCATATGACAGCAACTTCCCATTTGTGTCCAAGTGTGTTTCGAAAATTGCAGGTTGCTGTCAAAGGGAAAAGTTTCTGATCATGGCTGCCCCAGGGGCCTATAGCCATGGTTAGATCGCTTCCCTAGCATGCCTAAGAAGTGACTAAGTCGCCCTTTTGGCGGCTTGGTCCATGGTGCATCGGTTTTTAAACACAAAGCAAGAACAGCCCCTTCGCCCCTTTTTAATTCTGCATGTGTCCCTCGGTTTTTGATGGTATGGGATGGATCTTGGTTGGCCTATGGCCCTTAGCCACGGTTCATACCATACCCCAAGATGTCTAGGTCGTGCCATGGTCAATGAAATGGCCACTGGAACGACACGAGACAACGAACAAAGCAAAACACCCCTCACGCGCGCAAGGGTGCTATCGGGTGGAACTTTTCTGATGTTGCTGGAATAATTCGAATGGTGGCTGGCCTAGGGCCCTTAGCCATGGTTCAAATCATTCCTTGGGATGTTGTGGAGAGGCTCTGGTCGGTGGTTCAAGCCCCAATGGCCAAAAGTCTCGCAAACGACGCGATGCAAGCGAAGTTGCTGCTGCTGGAATTTGACAGCAACTTGCTGTGTCGGTTCGGAGGCTCGTTTGAGTTCTTGGTTGGCTTTTAGCCTATGGCCTTGGACTGGACAGTGCCTCATCGAGTTAGGAAGGCCACGTTTTTGGCCGTTCGTGATTCGGATCATTTTTGAGGTCGTACGAGAATTTACGGTGCGATGTGCCAAATTGACTCTCGAAAGAGCGTTTCATGTTTTGGCCTCCATTCACCTAGATTTCGGCCCTCACCATTTTAGGAGCATAAATTCATAATTTTAAGTGTATTTTAATCATGACTATACGTTGGTTCAGTGTTGGTTCGGATTGGCTCGGAGTCATGATTAAATACGAAGTCGTCGAGCGTCATTGTCGCATTTTTTTAACTTAAATTGCATAGTTGGTCAAGTAGAAGCTATTGCATATTTTTCATGGCATATTTAGGTTGCAGCGAGCCTGGGAACGATACAAACAAGTTAATAAAAATAATACAGGATATTTCATTATACAATTTAATTATATTACGTGCATGAAAATAGAAAATACTTATTTTGAGATTTATGCGATATTGCTTGTGGTCAATTCACTATTTTGGGAGCACTATTTACTCGGTCGCCAGTGACCGATCAGTTCAGTTTGGTACCACCCGGTCGTCAGTGACCGGTCAGTTCATTTCAGTTTGATACTCCCCCGGTAGCCAGTTACCGATCAGTTCAGCTCAGTGCAGGGGCCACATGCGTAGAACATAATCTCAACAGAAAATTTTTACCAGCCATTTCAGTACCGGGCTCCAAGGAGCAACATTTTTACTATGATTTTAATTCAGTCATGCACGTATTATAATTGCTCAGTACAGGTTATTTTCAGTATGCCCCATGACATGATATTTTATCCCGTGCAAAATTTTACTAGTATTTACTCGTTACCTACGATATATGCATGCTGAGTCTTTAGGCTCACTAGACTTGATTGTTGTAGGTACTGATGAGGTCAGGGCCGGGGGCGGGGACCAGTGAGCCAGCTTGGGTCAGCAGTAGTGGCACCCGAGGACCTCCGTTCAGCATTTATTATTTTATTTCTCAAACAATTTTTATCAGTTGTGGGATACTCTTAAAATGTTATTTCGCAAATAAATCTTTTCTTCCGCTGCCATTTTGAATATCAAACTTTGTTTATCGGTTTATTTATGAATGAGGCATTTTGATTATTTAAAAAAGAAAATTTTTAATTTTTCGCAAATTTTCAAGCAAGGAAACATAGGCCCTCTACAGTTGGTATCAGAGCCAATGTTCTTGTAAAGGGTTGCACTACTACTGACCACGAGAAGCTCACGAAGCCACGTCTTCGGTCTGTAAGTTTTACATTTCAGCATTTTATTTAAAGCATGAATTATTCTGACAGCATGTTTCCATGAAATGTTTTACGATCAAATCTTTTCAATATTTCAGTATTTATTTAGAATAAATTATGGAATTATGCATGTTAGTTACGTATGGGTTATGTATGGAACAGTATGCCTCCTAGACGCCAGGTTGGACGCCCGAGATGTAATGAGGAGCGCCGTCATGAAGACGGTGAGGAGCAAGGACAGGGGGGATTCGGACCTCCACCTCCACCTCCACCTGACATGAATGCCCAGATGCTAGCTGGGATGACTAGGTTCTTTGCACAGTTTGCGGGGAACAATGCCGCAGCCGCAGCCAGGCCGACAGGGCCCGAGGCTGTCTATGAGAGGTTTATGAAGATGCGTCCGGAGGAGTTTTCTGGGACGTCTGACCCCATGATTGCCAAGGGATGGATCAAATCCCTCGAGGTTATCTTCGAGTTCATGGAGCTTGGAGATGCAGACAGAGTCCGATGTGCCACCTACTTATTCAGTGGAGATGCCCGCTTATGGTGGGAAGGAGCAGCAGTAGCCCTGAACTTGGCTACACTGACTTGGACACGCTTCACGGAGGTTTTCTACTCCAAATATTTTGCTGAGGAAGTGCGCACCAGGTTGACCACCGAGTTCATGAGCTTGAGACAGGGTGATATGACGGTTACGGAGTTCATCCGTAAGTTCGAGAGGGGCTGTCACTTTGTGCCCCTGATAGCAAATGATGCCAGAGCTAAGATGATGCACTTCCTGGTGGGTCTACGGCCGATCTTGCGCCGTGATGTTAGGGTGTCTGACCCTACTACTTATGAGGTCGCGGTCTCCAAAGCCCTAGCCGCAGAGCAGGATCTGCGGGATATCGAGAGGGATCGCCAAGGCAAGCGCCCAGCCCAGGTACCACACCGCCCTCCTCCTCATCAGCATCAACAGCAAAACAAGAGGCCTTTTCATGGGCAGCCCAGAAACAGAGGCCAGCAACAGCAGCAGCAGCAGCGGGGACGCCCAGCCCCGAGGACCTTTGAGCACCCAGTCTGTCCCAGGTGCTCACGCCGCCATCCTGGAGAATGTATGTCTGGTTCTGGAAAGTGTTTTAAGTGTGGCAGTCCTGACCACATGTTGCTGCAGTGCCCTCAGAGGAATCTGCCTACCCAAGGCAGAGTTTTTGCTCTCCATGCCGCAGAAACAAACCCGGAGACTATGTTGTTGACAGGTACCTTTAAGCTTTAATTTATTATTTGAATTTCCGTGTTTTGGGAACCAGAATTAAGATCTTGAACTTAGACACTGATATAGGATTGCATGCTCTACTCAATATTATTTTGGGAATTTAAGCTAGAAGAACTTTGATCTTTGCATGTCTATAAGTTTAATTCTTGTAGCTATTGGATTCAACTTAGAGTTCCGATCTTTCAGGAAGAATTTTTATAACTGGTTCCGCTACCAAGGCCTTGATAGATTCAGGGGCCACTCACTCGTTTATTTCGGAGGTCTTTGCGAACTTTCTTAAGATCAAGACCATTGGGCTAGACACAGCCTTTTCAGTAGTGTTGCCGTCAGGCGAGGAGATGGCAGCTACTAATGTGATCAGAGATATAGACCTTGAGCTGCATGGAAATCTTGTGTATGCGGATCTTATCGTGCTACCGATACCAGAATTTGACATCATCCTAGGGATGGACTGGCTATTGCGGAACAGGGTGTTGATAGACTTCCAGCGGAGATCTGTTCTTGTTCGACCGCCAGGAATGGAGCAGTTCTTATTTGAGCCAGACAGGTACTTTCCTCTACCGCGTATTATTCCTTATGTTCAGGCTAGGAAGCTCNTGGATCTCATGAATCGCGTATTTCAGCAGTATCTTGACCAGTTTGTGATAGTGTTCATAGACGACATTCTCGTCTACTCCAAGAGTCAAGAGGAGCACAGCAGGCATCTGACCACAGTTTTACAGACCTTGCAGAAGCACAAATTATTCGCAAAGTTCAGTAAGTGCGAATTCTGGTTAGAGAAGGTGGCGTTCTTAGGCCACATTGTTTCTAGCAGTGGTATTGAGGTAGACCCAGCGAAAGTTGCCGCAGTCAGAGATTGGGTTGTGCCGCAGAATGCATCAGAGGTCCGCAGTTTTCTTGGGCTAGCAGGATATTACAGGAAGTTCATTAAGGGATTCTCCTCTATTGCCGTCCCACTAACATCTTTAACCAAGAAGAATGCTAAATTCTTGTGGAGCGAGGAGTGTCAGAAGAGCTTCGATACCTTGAAGCAAGCTCTTATCTCAGCACCAGTGTTGGCCATGCCGTCAGGGCCCGGCGAGTTTATCCTTTATACCGATGCTTCGAAGCTCGGTTTAGGCGCAGTATTGATGCAGCATGGGAAAGTGATAGCGTATGCTTCTCGACAGTTGAAAATCCACGAGAAGAA
>NC_133308.1:10542393-10651693 GCF_012295235.1 Primulina huaijiensis | reverse complement strand
ACCCATGATCTAGAGTTGGCCGCAGTAGTTTTTGCCTTGAAGATTTGGAGGCATTATCTGTATGGAGAGAAGTGCCAGATCTTTACCGACCATAAGAGCCTCAAGTATTTCTTTACGCAGAAGGAGCTGAACATGCGTCAGAGGCGTTGGTTGGAGCTTGTGAAGGATTACGACTGTGACATTAGCTACCACCCGGGTAAAGCTAATGTAGTTGCAGATGCATTGAGCAGAAAAGTCGCAGTAATGGCTCATTTGACGATTCAGAGACCTCTTCAGCTTGAGATGCAGAGGTTTAATCTAGAGTCATATCCTCAAGGTAGAGTTCCCCGTCTATCTACCTTGACCATTCAGTCCTCTCTTCTTGACCGTATTCGCAATGGTCAGTCAGCAGATGAGCAATTGACACAGTGGAAGAAGAGAGATGAAGCCAAGGGCAGTGTCTTGTATACAGTCAGCGACGGTATTGTGAGATACCGAGACAGGATATGGGTTCCTAGCAGTGATTCTATCCGAGCAGACATCTTATCAGAGGCCCATATGTCGCCGTACTCCATTCACTCTGGGAGTACGAAGATGTACAAGGATCTGCAGCTATTGTATTGGTGGCCAGGGATGAAGAAAGACATCAGACGTTTTGTATCTGAGTGTCTGACTTGTCAGTTAGTGAAAGCAGAGCATCAGAGACCAGCAGGGTTGCTCAAGCCTCTTCCCATTCCCGAGTGGAAGTGGGAGAATGTTACCATGGACTTCGTGACCGGTTTGCCGAAGTCAGTCAGAGGATCAAATGCCATCTGGGTGATTGTAGATCGTCTTACCAAATCAGCGCACTTCTTGCCTATTAAGACGACTTTCACCATGATTCAGTATGCGGAGTTGTACATCCGGGAGATAGTCCGACTCCATGGTATTCCCGTTTCGATAGTATCTGACAGAGACCCCAGATTCACTTCCTCTTTTTGGAAGAGTTTGCATTCGACTATGGGTACGAAGTTGCTGTTTAGCACAGCTTTCCATCCTCAGACAGATGGTCAGTCAGAACGAGTTATTCAGATTTTAGAGGATCTTCTCCGTGCTTGTGTGATTGACTTCTCAGGGAGTTGGGAGTCGAAGTTGCCATTGGTGGAGTTCACCTATAACAACAGCTTCCAGTCATCTATTGGTATGGCTCCGTATGAAGCTCTGTATGGCCGCAAGTGTAGATCTCCTGTTCATTGGGATGAAGTAGGAGAGAGAGCAGAATTGGGTCCAGAGATTATTCAGCAGACTGTTGATGTAGTAGCCCAGATCCGCGATAGGATGAGGACTGCTCAGAGTCGACAGAAGAGTTATGCAGATCAGAGGAGGAGAGATCTAGAGTTCGCAGTCGGCGACCATGTTTTCGTGAAGGTGGCACCTATGAAGGGTGTCATGAGATTTGGGAAGAAAGGGAAGCTCAGTCCGAGATTCATTGGACCCTTTGAAATCCTTGACAGAGTTGGGACGCTAGCTTATCGTGTTGCTCTTCCGCCGAATCTGGCCGGAGTACACAATGTGTTCCACGTCTCCATGCTGAGAAAGTACATGGCGAATCCTTCGCATGTGCTGAACTTTGAGCCGTTGCAGCTTACCCCGAACCTGTCTTATGAGGAGAGACCAGTGCAGATCTTAGACAGACAGGAGAAGAAGCTGCGGAACAAGTTGGTTAAGCGAGTCAAAGTCAAATGGCTCAACCATTCAGAGGAGGAAGCTACGTGGGAGTCTGAGCCAGAAATGAGGAGTCGGTACCCCGAGTTATTTGGTGAGTTCTAATTTCGAGGACGAAATTTCTTTAAGGGGGGGAGAGTTGTAGAACCCGTAATTAGACTGCGTATAAGCCATGCATAATTCTAAATTTTTTTAATTAAATTGACTTCATTGCATGAGTATTTAAATGCATTCTTTGAAGCTAAATATTTTATTCAGTAGTTTAAATTTTATTCTTTTCAGTTCATTAAGTGAGGCCGGACCGGAGTTGGAGTAAAGAAATAAATTTTAATATTAAGAAAATATTCTTAGAATTTATTTAAGATAAATAATAAATCATTTTAAAATAAAAGAAGGTTTAGGGATTTATTTAATTAACTTGAGATAAGTAGCAAATAAATTCTTTATGTCCAATAATTTAATTAATAGCCTAAATTTAAATATGTGACCAATTGAGATAAGTTAATCTAGACTTATTTTAGTTAAGAAATTATAATTTATCATGATAGTAAATTTACCTTTAAGATTTAAATATCTAACCATGTATGCAAGATAATGTTATTCCTTAACTAATTAATTAATACTTAATGGGTAGATAAAACTTTAAATATTTAAAATACATGAATTAAGCAATATTTCTACCTAATTTAGCATTCAAAATTTCGGCCCCCTCATTATCCAACCCAATCTTGATTATTTTGGCAACTCTCCATTGATATCATTTCCTTAATCATTTCTTGGTTTGATAATTCCTACACTTTTAATCCTCATTAATTGATAATTAAGCAATTTTCCTACCCCATTTATTTAGTAGAAAAATCGGCCACCCTTGTTTAAGATTTAAAAATATTTGACAACCCATTTAATTAATAGTCTTCCTATCTATTTTTATTGAGAGATAATTATATCACAACAAATCTTCTATGATAATTAATGGAGCAAGATCCCACCCAACCTAGCTAGATAAAATCGGCCATGTTGTTTTTTTAAAGATTTAATTGTGATTTTTATTTCAACTCATTCTTTATTTATCCCCTTAAATATTCTAGATAGATTTATCCTCCCCAACTTTTAAATCACTACCAAGATTTAATTAAACCAATTCTCCCTTTGCACCTAGACCTCAAAATCGTCCTTATGCACCTCTAATATCCCCAAGAAAAATCTTTGACATCATTCTTTTCCTTATCACTCAAACTAGTAGATAGAAAGAATATTTTCCCTTCCCTTTATCTTGTATCTTCCCATTTAAGTTCCTAGACTCCCTCCCACTCCATAATCTCGAAAATTCCAGCCTCCTTCAGCACTGAAAAACCGTGAGAGCATAGTGTAAAATAAGGAGGAAAAACAAGAAAGAAAACAAGAGAAGTAACTCCGTCTCCTCCGCGCCGCGTCGCCGTATTCTTTCGTTTTTCATTCAAACGACATCAAGGCATGTGTATATCTTTCTTGCTCTTCAATCAAGCCTTAATATTATTTTTAACATCACATGTGCACGATTTTAATCATGAAAACCGAAATTTTCATCAATCAAGAACCAATAAAATTCTGTGCAGATTTTCTATTTCCCTTCATGCTTCACGTTTGGGTACGTTCCTTTCGATTTCAGGAATGGCTCGTTCCAGGGGCTCGAGGCTACATATAGACATGTACTAGGACATGTTAGGGCCATGATAGATCGTGGGTTTCAGTTCCATACACGCTGGAACGCGCATATGACAGCAACTTCCCATTTGTGTCCAAGTGTGTTTCGAAAATTGCAGGTTGCTGTCAAAGGGAAAAGTTTCTGATCATGGCTGCCCCAGGGGCCTATAGCCATGGTTAGATCGCTTCCCTAGCATGCCTAAGAAGTGACTAAGTCGCCCTTTTGGCGGCTTGGTCCATGGTGCATCGGTTTTTAAACACAAAGCAAGAACAGCCCCTTCGCCCCTTTTTAATTCTGCATGTGTCCCTCGGTTTTTGATGGTATGGGATGGATCTTGGTTGGCCTATGGCCCTTAGCCACGGTTCATACCATACCCCAAGATGTCTAGGTCGTGCCATGGTCAATGAAATGGCCACTGGAACGACACGAGACAACGAACAAAGCAAAACACCCCTCACGCGCGCAAGGGTGCTATCGGGTGGAACTTTTCTGATGTTGCTGGAATAATTCGAATGGTGGCTGGCCTAGGGCCCTTAGCCATGGTTCAAATCATTCCTTGGGATGTTGTGGAGAGGCTCTGGTCGGTGGTTCAAGCCCCAATGGCCAAAAGTCTCGCAAACGACGCGATGCAAGCGAAGTTGCTGCTGCTGGAATTTGACAGCAACTTGCTGTGTCGGTTCGGAGGCTCGTTTGAGTTCTTGGTTGGCTTTTAGCCTATGGCCTTGGACTGGACAGTGCCTCATCGAGTTAGGAAGGCCACGTTTTTGGCCGTTCGTGATTCGGATCATTTTTGAGGTCGTACGAGAATTTACGGTGCGATGTGCCAAATTGACTCTCGAAAGAGCGTTTCATGTTTTGGCCTCCATTCACCTAGATTTCGGCCCTCACCATTTTAGGAGCATAAATTCATAATTTTAAGTGTATTTTAATCATGACTATACGTTGGTTCAGTGTTGGTTCGGGTTGGCTCGGAGTCATGATTAAATACGAAGTCGTCGAGCGTCATTGTCGCATTTTTTTTACTTAAATTGCATAGTTGGTCAAGTAGAAGCTATTGCATATTTTTCATGGCATATTTAGGTTGCAGCGAGCCTGGGAACGATCCAATCCAGTTGGTAAAAATAATACAGGATATTTCATTATACAATTTAATTATATTACGTGCATGAAAATAGAAAATACTTATTTTGAGATTTATGCGATATTGCTTGTGGTCAATTCACTATTTTGGGAGCACTATTTACTCGGTCGCCAGTGACCGATCAGTTCAGTTTGGTACCACCCGGTCGCCAGTGACCGGTCAGTTCAGTTCAGTTTGATACTCCCCCGGTAGCCAGTTACCGATCAGTTCAGTTCAGTGCAGGGGCCACATGCGTAGACCATAATCTCAACAGAAAATTATTACCAGTTATTTCAGTACAGGGCTCCAAGGAGCAACATTTTTACTACGATTTTAATTCAGTCATGCACGTATTATAATTGCTCAGTACAGGTTATTTTCAGTATGCCCCATGACATGATATTTTATCCCATGCAAAATTTTACTAGTATTTACTCGTTACCTACGATATATGCATGCTGAGTCTTTAGGCTCACTAGACTTGATTGTTGTAGGTACTGATGAGGTCAGGGCCGAGGGCGGGGACCAGTGAGCCAGCTTGGGTCAGCAGTAGTGGCACCCGAGGACCTCAGTTCAGCATTTATTATTTTATTTCTCAAACAATTTTTATCAGTTGTGGGATACTCTTAAATTGTTATTTCGCAAATAAATCTTTTCTTCCGCTGCCATTTTGAATATCAAACTTTGTTTATCGGTTTATTTATGAATGAGGCATTTTGATTATTTAAAAAAGAAAATTTTTAATTTTTCGCAAATTTTCAAGCAAGGAAACGTAGGCCCTCTACAAATCGTGCATGTAATTCATCGTTGATAAATAATTAAAGACATTTAATTATTTTATTGTGTTGAATTAGTTCAACAGAGCTTGAGAAAAAGTGTTAATTATTTAGGAAATCATGTCAAAGAAAATGAATAATAGTCGAGATTTATTATTGAAATAACGAAAGGTAGGTGAATTGAGATTCCCAACAAATTCACTTCCTATTTGATATTAAATATTCATTTTGTTTAACCTTTGAACTATTTAGTTATTTAAATTATATTATTTAACAAATCAATTTAAAGTATCATTTCCTGAAGAATATATAATTGAAAATAAGATTTGTGTAATATAATCTCGGTGGAACGATATCCGCATTTTTATAGTTTATACTATTACTTGCATAGTGCACTTGCAATCAATCTGAGCTTGAGCTTTTCAGTAATTTTGACTGGGTATTCATAATGTAAGAAAAGATCGATCAAGTATCTAGCTTTATACTTTATACTACTACTTGCATAGTGCACTTGCGCCTTGTTGTGTCCAGTTACTTCGGATTCAACATAAACTCAGAGATCATGGCATCCGGTCTTCTAAATCTCCAATTTTTTTGACAACACAAGTGTAACTACCAACACTTATAATCCAGTTTTGTATTCTTGAGCCAATCTTATTGATATAAGACATCACTTTATCTGAGATCACGTGATGAAGTAAGATATCAGAGTGGAGTACATTTCCACAGAGAAGCAAACAACTGATAAATTTTGTGAGGCCCGATTATTATTATTACATGAGAGAGTGATACAGATTTTAGAAGATTTACTATGTGTATGTGTGATCGATTTTCATGGGAGTTGGGAATTGAAGCTACCTCTAGTGGAGTTCACCTATAACAACAGCTTTCAATTGTCAATAGGTATGGCTCTTTATGAGACATTATATGAGAAAAAGTGTAGATCGCCTATTCATTGGGATGAGGTTGGCGAGAGATCAGAACTTGCTCCAGATATTTATTAGCAAACTGAAAACGTAGTCGTCAAAATCCGAGATAGGATAAAGACCACGCAGAGCGTCAAAAGAGTTATGCTGATAAGTGTAGCAAAAGACCTCGAATTTTCCGTGGGAGACCATGTCTTTGTTAAGATAGCACCTATGAAGGGTGTCATGAGATTCGGAAAGAGAGACAAATTGAGTCCGAGATTCATAGGACCGTGCGAAATCTTTGACAAAGTGGGAACGTTACTTATCGCGTAGCTCTACTGTTGAATCTGACAGGAGTGCACAATGTGTTCCATGTGTCCATGCGGAGGAAGTACATGGTGATCATTCACATGTACTGAACTTTGAACCGTTACAGCTTTCATCGAACCTGTCGTACGAGGAAAGACCTATTTAGATTCTAGACAGACGGGAGAGGAGCTTACGGAACAAAGTCATCTAGTTGGTCAAGGTCAAGTGGCTGAATTATTACGAGGAGGAATCTACTTGGGAAACCGAACCACAGATAAGGAGTCGTTATCTAGACTTGTTTGGTAAGCCTTAATTTCATGGACGAAATTTTGTTAGGAGGAGGAATTGTAGTGCCCAAATACCAGCATATGTAAGCCACATGCATAATTTAATAAGATAATTAATTTAAATGAATTAAATGATCCATTCAACATGTTAAATTTATTTCAAATATTTATATGTGTATTTCTTGAGTTGAGTTTTTCAGGAGAATATTTGATGCTTGGCCGGAGACCGGAAACGATTAAGGTGTTAAAATTAAATGTCATACTTTTATTTTAAGGCAAAAAATTAGTTAATTTAAAAGATTTTTTGAATATTAGCATTTTAAAGCCAAATTTAAATTTTTAGGTGAAGTAAAAATTTTAAAGCATCTTATTAGCAAATTTCAAAATTAGGATATTTAATTCTTGAGCATGGTGTTTAATATTTTATTAATTATTTGATGTTTTAATTAAATTTTTAGGGTAGCACTTAATTAAATTTGAAAAATTTTTTAAAAAAAAGAGAAAATGAGGATAAACGTGCGCGCACACACACTAGAAACCTAGGGTTTGGCTCCCTAGCAGCCACCACCACTTCTCCACTCCTACATCCATACTTTGGTGAGATGTTTGCAAGTTTTGTCAAGGAAAAACGTTTAGCGATCGTTCCCCGTTCATCCTCCACGTTCCCTCGCGTCGGTGCGTTTATTCGAGCGTTTATACGCAAAGGTATATTCTAAAACTTTTTCTTGAAGCATCAATCTTGTTATATATTGTTATTTGTGGATATTTATGCATGAAAAACGTTTTTATTTATATGAAAAACTTGAATCAAAACATGTATTTGCATGCTGAAATTTTTCTGCGCAAGATCTTTCAAGATTTCATGAGTTTTTGATGCGTAGACTTAGTGTGAATCATTCGAGCTGTTGCTGCCATGTAGCGGGATGTAGTAGGATATATTTATATGTTATTCTTCAGTCATTGAATGGATGGAAGTGGTATGGTCATGCAAAGAATAGGCAGAGCGTAGCTGCCGCAACGGTGCACGTGTGGCAGCTGTTTTATATGTTTGGCTGGTTGGGACAGGTTTGGGCTGGGCTTGGACTCATGGCTAGGGTCTGGATCGTGTCTTAGAGTGTTAAGCTGGGTCTGGTCTTGGTCGTTTTATGGGCTGCTCGGGGAGGAAAGTCGCTGGAGACAAAAAGAGGCAGCACGCGTGGATGAAGGCGCGCAAGGTGCTGTGACGGCCGGATTGTTCCACGACGTCCACGGGTGACTTGACAATCTAAGGACCATATCAGTGGCTTGTTTAGGTCTAAGGTCATGGTCTAGGGCTTGGTTAAGGGCTAGTTCGAGGCGTGGTATGTTTGGATCCATATAGAACTCGAACGTGTCAAAAAAGAACCGAAGAGAGCCTAGAGTTGCTTGTCTTATTTCCAGATGATTTGGGGCTGTTCTAGAGGTGATTCTATGGCTATGGACAATGTGTTAGGTTGCTGGTCAAGGTTGAGTCGAGTCCCAAGTCGTGGGGGTAAGTCGTAAGTCGTTTCATTTAATTTGGGAGTCGTACAAGTAAGATGCAGGTTTATGGGAAGTTTTGAATTGTATGTTATAAATGGTGGCAGCGTACCTAGGTGTCGATCCAACAAGATCCACGGCATTCTTAAATAAGTATAACGTGCAAAAATATTATTTATGAGGTATGTAAGTTGTCTTGTGGCCAAATTATGCATGTACGGGTCTAGAAGCTGAAAAAAGTGTCTGGGGACTTTTCCAACTTACCTTATGATTATCTTATAATTGGTAGTGGCTATCCAGTCCAAGGGTTGTGGTGATCGTTGCCGACCAAGCGCTGTGGTGTTAGTTTGATCAAACGAATTATGTTGTGGTGCCACATTTCAATGAGCAAAACTCTATGCAAAATGATTATGTTTGCACGGAGCACGTTTATGAAATTATTTATGCATGGAAGTCACAGCATATTTATTTATGGCTAAGTTATTTTACGTATGAATTATGTTTAAATCGCATGATTTTCTTTTATTATGTAGTATTTGCTACTCACGGTTACACATGTTAAGTCTTTAGACTCACTAGACTTGATTGATATAGATGACGTTGTTGAGGAGGCTGGAGATGATGACCAGTAAGCAAGCTCGGACCGTAGACAGTGCACGCCCAATGGCATTGCAATTTATGAGTTTTATGCTTGTTAAAACTGATTTAGCACTCTAATTTATTTTATTTACTCATGGTTGGGAACAAATTATTTTTGTTGGTGTGTTGGGAATATTTTATGGACGTTGACGTAGATTTTTTTAGGGGAAATTGCATATACTACCCCCGTGATATCCCGAGTTGGCATAAATCCTCTCGTGAAAAATTTATCATCTAAAAACTCCCTATGTTTTTTAATGTTCAGCTCACGCATGCCAACCATGCTTTTAGTCAAACAAAATTTTTTATTGTCCAAAATGTCCCTCCTTAAATAATATGCTCAATTATTTCATTTTCTTTTTTGCTGGGTTGGAATCCGATGAAGCTTTTGCCCTAACCTTATCGAAACGAAGCGTTGGAGCTGGGAGATGATATTGTCAACGAAGTGCTCTTTATGACCTGTGCTGGGTGGTTTTTCATCGATTATCTCAGTAAGTTATTGTTTTTCTAATAACATTTGTGCTTAAATTTAACTTTTTTTCCCTCCTTTGAAATGGGAATTCTCTTTGCGACTTGTGTATGGTAGATCTCCTTTGTAAGTTAATGTTTTTTCTTTACAGTATAGAGACATCATGGAATCGACAGTTAGGATTGAGTTGTGGCATGGTGGGAAATTTGATGAGCAGCACAACAACTTATACAGAGATGGTAAGAAATTTGTGATTCCAGATGTTGATCTTGATAGGTTATGCCTCGATGACTTGTTTGATATGTTAAAAGCGGCTGGAGGACAACAAATGAATGTGGATTTTTTCTTCCAATTGCCGAAAAATGCATTTACCACTGAAATGGTGAAGATTGTTTGTGATGCAGAGATCCGTACGATGTGTAATTTCTTTAGGAATCATAGTGTTATAACATTGTGGTCACAAGAGAATAATTTCACCCCACTGAAAGATGCAATTCTTGGTGTTGGATGTAATCCAAGTGATGATACAAAGGCTGGACCACTAGTAATGAATGCAACTGATGATAATGAAGGGGGGACAAGTGAGTCATTTGGGAGTGACCCGATAGATGATAATGACATTGGACTTGATGATGTTTCAATTGGAGATGATGAAGACTCATTAGATGGTAGCTTTCATGAATCTGATTAGGATGTTGATTCAGACTCTTCTACAGAGAATGATGCAGAAGATGATAAAAGAAGAAGCCAACCGAAGCCACATAATGAAAAGGCCACAGAGTGTTGGTATAGCGACATTGAGTTAGAGGATTAACTTATTAGTTTTGCAAGTTCTGATGATGATGATTCTTGTCCAAAACATCATGTCTTCTCTGAGAGAATGAACATGAAAAGGTTTGAACTGGTAGTGGGTATGAAATTCAAAGATGTGCATGAATTTAGAAGTGTTCTTGTTGATTGGACTGTGAGATCTGGAGTGGAGCTAGTATTTAAAAAGAATGAGAAAAGAAGGGTTACTGCAGTGTGCAAGGCTGGATGTGAATGGAGATTGCATGCCAGTTTGGTAATGGGAGGGCCAACATTTCAGATAAAAACTCTTACTGGAAAACATACATGTGTTAGGGCCAGTAGCAACAAGTTGGCAACGTATAAATATTTGTCTAAAAGGATTGAAATGATTGTGTGCGAGAATCCTACAATTCCAGTGGACAAGCTTAAAAGACTTATCAGAAGAAAATGTAATGTAGATGTGAGCAAATATAAAGCATACAGGGCCAAGAAAGCTGCTCTAGAAAAACTTAAAGGAAAGTTTAAAGATCAATATCTTAAACTTTGGGATTACTGTGAGACTGTTAGGAAATATAACCCAGGTAGCAAGATTTTAGTGAAAAGGGATCACTCATTTTCTGTGCCTACATTTCAAAGAATGTATTTTAGTCTTCAAGCTTTGAAGTCTGGGTTTTTAGCTGGTTGTCGACCTGTTATAGGTCTTGATGGATGTTTCTTGAAAACAAATTACGGTGGACAACTTCTAGTAGCTATTGGCAGAGATGGAAATGAAAATGTTTTCCCAATATCAATGGCAGTGGTGCAAGTGGAGAATTTTGATAATTGGAGATGGTTCATTAGTGAGTTGTTGGAAGACATCGGATTCGAGAGATGGACATTCATCAGTGACAGACAAAAGGGGCTGTTAGAGGCGCTTAATGAGCTTGCACCAGAGTGTGAACATAGATTTTGTGTACGCCATTTGTACCAAAATTTTGCAAGAAAGCATCCTGGTTTAGAATTGAAAGGAATGTTGTGGGCAGCCGCAAGTACAACAAACAAGAATGAGTTTGCTATGTGGATGAAAAGAATAGAAGCAGCTGATAGAAAGACTTCTCCAGATCATGAGACTGCAGCTGAATGGTTGAACAAAATCCCACCTGCTCATTGGGCCAGGTCTCATTTCCTTATTTCTTCATTTTCCGATGTTATTGTTAATAACATGGTTGAATCTTTTAATAGCTATATTTTGGAGGCAAGAGATATGCCCATAATCTCTATGTTTGAATGGATTAGAACCAAATTAATGACAAGAATTCAGGTGAAGAGAGAGGGAATAGAGAAGTACGGGGGTGAGATTTGTCCTAACATTGTTAAAACATTGAATGAAAACGAACAAAAGAGCAGAAATTGTGTTGTTTTCTTTTGTGGAATGATGGAGTACCAGATTCAGACTCCAAATTGACAAAATGTTGTTGATTTAGCAAAAAAAGAATGTAGCTGTGGGAGGTTTCAACTGTGTGGATATCCTTGTGCACATGCTTGTGCAGCAATAAGAGAACATCGGATGCAGGTTTCTGAATTTGTTCACCAATATTACAAGAAAGAAGCCTACTTAAGGACATATTCTTACATGATTCATGCAGTACCAGGTGAAGATGATTATTGTAAGACAGAATATGAGCCTCTAGGGCCACCCGAGGTGAAGAAAAGAGCTGGAAGGCCTAAGAAAAAAAGGAAAATGGGAATAGACGAGGTACAAAAAACTTCTACAAGACAAGGTTTGACCCACACTTGCTCTAATTGCTTGGAAACAGGCCATAATAAATCTAGTTGCACAAATCCTACGCATTATAGGTCTAGGTGTTATCAGGTATGAGATTGAGATTGTGTTTGTTGATGCTTGAGTAACGAATAAATGACTGACTTTGTCTTCATTTTTCAGGGCTCATCAAGAATTCAAAGCAGGGGAAAAAAGACAAATGCATCCAAGAGTCTCAGAACAATTTCTAATCAGGTATTAATATTGTGCATTATTTACAAAACTCATAGAACTTTCATTTTCCAAAATATTTTCAGGGCACAACTCCTAGTGAGAGTCAAAGAGCAGCAACTTCACCTCCAGTATCACAACATCAATCACTGTATTCAAGCCCATTTCATTCACGGTATACTTTAGTCTCACAACGACATCCATCATCCTCACAGCAAAAACAATCCTCTAGTGCAACAAAACCACCGAAGGCAAGTTCTTCTAGTGCTCATGCTCGTGCTAGTGCTAGTGCAAAGGCACGTGAAAATTTAAGTGCAACCGCAAGTGCAAGAACAATTGAAAATGCAACAGCAAGTGCAACAGCAAGTGCAATGGGAAGTGAGAATGTGAGTGCAGTGGCAAATGCATCATGTGGAGGGAAAACTTTGATGTAAAACATTGATATGCTAACAAAGTTCATTGTGTCGTTTTGTTACTTTTGGAACCAGTGTACCTTTGATTGTAAGGAAAACTTTGATGTCAAAACTTGCAAAGTTGACATTTGCAACCTATTTATGTCAATGGTATTTATTTGCATTTCATGTTGCATTTATGCTTTAAAATACTAAAAAAAGATGCAAAATACTAAAATAACAAAGATATAAATCGAAATACTTAATATTTCAGATTACATTAGAGTTGATTGAACAAATTTTTCATAATCAACAATACATAGTTACTGCAGATTGCATTTACCCCAAATTACAAGCAAAGCACAATAACCCCAAATTACATCAACCTAACACAAGAACCTTACTACTAAATAACTAGCATCCATTACACAAACTCATCAAAGCTTGCATCTGCATTAAGTGTTGGATCGGATTTTTAAAATCTTAAATTGAAGTATCACTTCTTCATTGCCGTTGTCGGGTGAGCTCTCGGTTGCTGGCCTTGGCGTTGAGGTCGATGCATTCCCAGCGTCCATCTCAGACTTCACTTCGGAGGAACCTCCAACATCAACACCTCTTACAATTTCAGGCAAACACCAGCGGAAATAACCACATTTTTTAAAATAACAACAATAATACAGACGTCCCTTCGATGGTTTGGTTTCGGTTTGAACAACTCTAATCTCTGCCCTAACATTGCACTTGCACAGTGGAGTTTGGGGATATCTTACATCAACATTTGGATTCATAATTTTGGATCAATCTAGGGTTTTTAAAATGGGAAATGCAGAAGTCGCGAAATGAAGAAGAAGAAGAGGTCTTCTATTTCTATACTGAACGAGGGCATTTTAGACAAAAAAACTCATAAAAGAAGGACAATTCGCAACTTTATGCGCTTGTTGTATAAACCATACTGGCGAGGGGGCATAAGCTGGACATTAAAAAACACAGGGAGTTTTTAGATGATAAATTTTTCACGAGGGGATTTATGCCAACTCGGGATATCACGGGGGTAGTTTATGCAATTTCCCCGATTTTTTTATTCTTCAAATAATCATTATTTTTATAAATTTTTTTAGTTTCAAATTTTAGGGTTATTTATTGGAAATTATCAAAAATGATGTGGAGGTATTTATTGAGTTTAAATGTAAAAAATTACGAATTTAAATAAATAGAAAAAAATTTATTTTCCGTATATTTTAAGTAATAAAAATAGTACGGTTCGTTTCAATATTGATCATCTGTTACAAGGCCGCCCGGCTCGAATATATTGTTCAAAACAACACCTATTGCCCCCCTTCTACTTTACCAGCCTGAATTTAAAGTGAAGATGTAAGTTTCTTACGTCGGTTTACTATGATCCAGTCGAGGTGGCTTGCGTTCCTCTCCCTTCCGTATCGAGGAAGTGATTCAAAATGATTAGATATTAGATGAAGGACCTATACAATGAAAGGACAATGAAAGGGAATCATTTGCTCTCTTACATTCAATGGGCGAGGTAGTAGCAGATCCATCTCAAAAGCACGAGATACCTCTCAACTACTTCGACCATTTTCGAGCACCTCATGGTACTATCGGCATATGAAGATTCGATCATTTCTCTGAGGAGACGACCTTCCCCCAATTCCTTTTCATTGAATTATCTCCCCATATATGCAACCGCGTTAGCACTTTGCACTTAATTGCCCAAGAATCACAGGTTTTCACTTAAATCGTCCAATAATGAATTGACTATCTTATAGCCAGAATTGTGAAAGTGGCTAGAGTATATTATTCGATGATTTCGTTCATGGGATTTGAAGAGAGAGAGAGAGAGCGCAATGGTGGAAATTGATTTTCATCGATAATGTTTTTTAACTTCATGTCGTAATTCATTCTCAAAAGTCAAATCTCATCTTGTTCTAAAAAAGGTCGAATCTCATTTAATTTTATACATATAAATAGTATTATTATAATGACGGGCAATTCCCTGTCCTTCCATTACAACTTCTTTTCATATTTATTTTTTAGATAAATTTTATCTGACATTGAATACATATTCATACTATTGAATTAAAATAGCATTGACAAGCTGAAAATGATGAGAAAATAGCGAAATTTGGACATCCGTCCTTTAACTTTGTATTGCCAATTATTTTTAAACATAAAATTGTTGATTTTTAATTTCAATTATATATATATATATATATATNTGTATTAATTTGCAGCCGAAGGAAATATGAATACGCGTTTTTAACGCGTATTCACACTGACAGAGGCTCTATAAATAGAGCTCCCCCCTTCATTCTCAAATCATCCCTTCTTCGAGTTTTCTCTCATCTTATAGCATTCTATAATATTTGTGAGGTGTTTGTTCTCCTGTATTAAGAGAGTGTGTGATCTGTTTGGAAACACAGTGAGGGAGTTGTACACCACAAAATATTATAGTAGAAATTCTTTTCATCTTGCCCGTGGTTTTTACCCTAATAATTTTTAGAGGTTTTGCACGTAAATCTCGGTGTCCAGTTTATTCTTTATTTTCGGGTTTTATTATCTCAAATTCCGCACGTGGGACCAAAAAGTTGTATCAGAGCCTTGGTTTAAAATTTCTTAAAATTCTGAGTATGCTCTGTGGTTGCAGCCTAGACTGATCTTCCACATCAGAAAAGATTTTTTGAGATTTTTTATTTAAGGCGGGATTATTTTGTCCAGTCTTCTAAATTGTTGTAGACATAATGGCGGGCAGGTACGAGATAGCAAAGTTCAATGAAAGCAATTTTATGCTGTGGAAAATAAAGATACAAGCAGTTTTAAGAAAGGAGAATTGCTTGGCGGCTATTGGAGATAGACCGGTGGAGATTACGGATGATGGAAAGTGGAAGGAGAGGAATGACAACGCTGTTGCCAATTTACACTTGGCTATAGCAGACGAAGTACTGTCAAGTATCTCTGAGATAAAAACAACAAAAGTTATCTGGGATACTCTGACAAAGATGTACGAGGTCAAGTCGCTACATAACATGATTTTCCTAAAGAGAAGACTTTATACTCTTCGGATGGCGGAATCCTTATCGATGACTGACCATATCAACACACTAAATACTCTATTTGCCCAACTCACTTCCATGGGACATAAAATAGGGGAAAATGAACGTGCGGTGCTTCTATTTCAAAGTCTACCAGATTCATATGATCAACTTATCATCAACATAACCAACAATATTCTTATGGGCTTTCTAAGATTCGATGATGTCTTAACTGAGGTTCTCGGAGAAAAAAGCCAGCGCAAGAATAAGGAAGATAGGTTGGTAAGCTCGAAGCAGGCAGAGGCCTTACCGATGATAAGAGGAAAATTTATGGATCGTGACTCCAGTGGGAGCCAAAGACGAGGTAGATCAAAGTCGAGAAGTAAGAAGAAAAATATTTACTGCTTTAAATGTGGCGGTAAAGGGCACTTCAAGAAAGAGTGTACGAGCATCGAGAAGAGTTCTCAAAAAAATGTGGCCAGTACTTCAGGCAGTGGTGAAATATTATTCAGCGAAACAGCAACAGTTGCAGAAGGCAGACACAAATTTTGTGAAACATGGATTATGGATTCAGGAGCGACGTGGCACATGACGTCTCGGAGAGAATGGTTTGACCATTATGAATCAATCTCAGGAGGATCTGTATTCATGGGAAATGATCATGCCTTAGAAATCGCTGGGATCGGTACTATCAAAATTAGAATGTTTGATGGCACCATTTGCACCATACATGAGGTAGACATGTGAGAGGACTGACGAAAAATCTTTTCTCCTTGGGGCAATTGGATGACATCGGGTGCAAAACTCGTATCGAGAATTGGATCATGAAAATTGTGAAAGGCGCGCTTGTGGTTATGAAGGCGGAAAGGTTGCTGCAAATCTGTATGTACTTTTGGGAGAAACACACAAAGAGGCGGAACTAGCTGTTGCATCAAATGGTTCAGGAGAAGAATTAACAGTGTTATGGCATAGGAAACTCGGGCATATGTCAGAACGAGGGTTGAAAATTCTCTCAGAACGGAAGCTGTTGCCGGGACTTACAAAAGTGTCACTACCCTTTTGTGAGCATTGTGTTACCAGTAAACAACACAGATTTGAAAGGGGATCGATTAAGGTGTTCCAAATGCGCAACGGAAGTTTTCAAAAAATATTTTCAACAAGAGAAATTCGAACACCTCACTAGAATGTGTAGCAAATACGAAAACACCAAGATATGTCATACATAGGGTGTTTTAGAAATTTACCTATCAATCTTAATAGATTGATGTTGGCTCCAACTTAGTTGTCAAACAACTAAGCTCTTCAATGACAAGACCCTCTACAAGCTTCCTTGTTCTTAGACTCCTTTCTTCAAATTAGGTCCACCACTAACAAAGTAGAACCACTCTAATTTTGCACTATAAAAATTAGAGTATTTTTCATTGAGAAGTGTAGGATTTCCTCAACAATTGAGGACAAAAATTGGAGAGAAAAGTATGAGAGCTTTCGGCCATATGGAGATGGGAGGAGAGAAGAATTCATTTTCTTGGTATATCAAAAGTTAAAGTGAGCATGAGAGACACATGCCTTGTTAATTGAAAAAATGTTGTCTCCCAACTCTTCACCTCCCCATGCATATTATATTATTTGGGCATGTAACATTTACAAAGCCCATGAACTTTTATTTTAAATATCTCAAACACATTTGAAACTATTTAAACTTTACTTGATTTTACTCAAGCCCACTAGTTAAATAATTATCTTCTATTGGGCTCTACAAGACCCAATAATATTTAATTAATTCAACACTTGAATTAACTTAATTATTTGGACTCTACTAGACCCACTAGTGTTTAATTAATTCAACACTTGAATTAATTTAATTTAGTCCATAATAATGTTTATGAAAATCACAACTTTCAAATACATTATTTATTTGGCCAACTTTTAATTTAGGAACACTTCCATAAATTAAAAGTTACATTTCTCAACGGGATCTATAAAGTTAGCACTTGTGTGACCCTCAATGGTTCATTGATACAACTAGACGTGGGTTCACATCTCCATGTGATTCGGGCTAAACATGTCCTTATTTGAGCATACCCCAATTGCTCCGTTCTTACTTATCAACTCCTTGATAATAAGAACGTCAGAACTCAAGTATGATAGTACCCAACCAATCATGTTAAACGCCTAGCAGCATCGCTTACATGATTCCCTAGGTATCAAATGATAGTGCATGCAAGAACCATTCAATTATGGTTAGCGTACAGTACGGTCCCTTCAACTCAT
This sequence comes from Primulina huaijiensis, assembly GCF_012295235.1. NCBI lineage: Eukaryota > Viridiplantae > Streptophyta > Magnoliopsida > Lamiales > Gesneriaceae > Primulina > Primulina huaijiensis. The sequence continues at coordinate 10,633,853 of NC_133308.1, read as the reverse complement.
ATAGCCCGACCGATTCGACAACCATTGGTATATCGAGAGATGTATAATGAATCGATACTATGTGTCATGTCGTAGTTGCATCGATAGTGTAATCTATGAAACCCCTTTCATAATTACCACCATACTCTGATCAGAGATTTCAAACTACATACACATGAGATCACATAGGATATCCATACCCGAAGGTAAGAGGTGAATCCCCGACTACAATGCATCGACTCCTATATGTTTCGCCAAAACACCCAACCTTGCCACCTGATGACCCCATGAGAGTCGGTAAACAAGTCAAAGTGTAATGCTAGCACATAAAGTCTCAATGTTGTCCCGGGTCATAAGGACTAATGGTGTACAACCATAAACTAGGACGTTTCCACACGATAAGTGAGAACCACTTGGAAAGTCCTTTATGGAGGGTTGTTCAGTGAACTCTACCAGGAGCACCTATCTGCATGTTCGGACATCACAATGTCCCCTACCAATGAAACATGGTACTCACATCGCAGATACTAGTCTCAAACTCGAGCGGCCTATATCCTTCTTAGCGGCGGCTGAATTGACTAGGAACTGTTTAGAATATACAGTATTCCAAATATGAGTTTCATGATACTCATCATATGAGCATCTCGTATTCTTTCTACTATTTGTATATTCAAGGGCTTTATCTATGCAACTAGCATGGGTATACAGATAAAGATGTGCCAAAATAATAATTTCAAATATTATTAAAATAAAGACTGTATATACATAGAGTTTCGTTGTGAACACTCGGCCAACACTTGGCTCGACGTGCACCTACTCTAACAAGATTAAAGTTCGGCACTTCTACTGCTAGGAGCAAAAGCATATTGGAGCTGATTCATTCGGATGTTTGGCAAGTACAGGTTGTATCCCTAGGAGGAGCGAGATACTTCGTCTCGTTCATTGATGATTTCTCTAGGAGATGTTGGGTGTATCCAATCAAGAAGAAATCAGATGTTTTCCAGATCTTCAAAGATTTCAAACCGCGGGTTGAACTTGATTTTGAGAAGAAAATCAAGTGTCTGAGGACTGACAATGGAGGAGAATATACGAGTGACGAATTTGATACATATTGTCAACATGAGGGCATCAAAAGACAATTCACGACGGCTTACACACCTCAACAGAATGGAGTGGCGGAGAGGATGAACAGAACCTTGTTGGACAGAACAAGAGCTATGTTGAGGACTGCGGGTCTAGACAAGTCATTTTGGGCGGAAGCAGTCAAAACCGCTTGTTATATTATCAATCGTTCTCCTTCAGTGGCGATTGATCTGAAGACTCCGATGAGTTGTGGACTGGGAAACCGACAGATTATTCTCATTTGCATACATTTAGAAGTCCGGTGTACGTTCTGTACAATGAGCAAGAAAGATCGAAGTTGGATTCGAAATCCAGAAAATGTATCTTCTTGGGTTATGCTGATGGAGTAAAAGGGTTTCGCTTGTGGGATCCTACTGTCCACAAGCTTGTCATCAGCAGGGATGCTATCTTGTGAAACAGTATCAGAGCACGAATAACAAGAACAGTATCAGAGCACGAATAACAAGAACAGGTTGAGTCTGAAGTTTCCAATGTGAGGCAGTCAACTCGAGACAGAAGACCACCAGATTGGCTTTCAGATTATGTCACTGAAAGCAACTTTGCATATTGTCTATTATCAGAGGATAGTGAGCCATCGAGTTTCAACGAGGCTACTCAAAGCCCGGATGTATCCTTATGGATGATAGCAATGCAAGAAGAGTTGGAGGCATTAGACAGGGATAAAACTTGGGATCTTGTTACACTACCACGAGGAAGGAAAGCCATTGGAAACAGATGGGTCTATAAGATCAAGCGTGATGGCAATAACTAAGTGGAGCGGTATCGTGCTAGATTGGTCGTAAAAAGGTATGCTCAGAAAGAAGGCATTGACTTCAATAAGATATTTTCTCCTATAGTTCGGTTTACAACAGTCAGAATAGTGTTGGCATTGTATGCGGTGTTTGACCTACATCTAGAACAGCTAGATGTGAAAACAGCGTTTTTTCATGGAGATCTTGAAGAAGAAATTTATATGCTCCAGCCAGAAGGTTTTGCGGAAAAAGGCAAAGAGAACTAGGTTTGCAGGTTGAACAAATCTCTGTACGGTTTCAAACACGCGCCGAGGTGTTGGTACAAGAGATTTGATTTCTATATCATGAGCCTTGGATACAACAGACCGAGTGCAGACCCTTGTACATATTTCAAGAGGTCTGGTGATGATTATATCATTTTGTTGTTGTATGTGAACGACATGTTGGTAGCAGGCCCCAACAAAGATCAAATCCAAGGATTGAAGGCACAGTTGGCTAGGGAATTTGATATGAAGGACTTGAGACCAGCAAACAAGATTCTAAGGATGCAAGTTCACCGAGACAGAAGTAGCAGAAAAATTTGGCTTTCCCAGAAAAATTATTTGAAGAAATTCTTGCAACGCTTCAACATGCAAGATATTAAGCCAATTTCGACCCCTCTTCCTGTTAACTTCAAGTTATGCTCCGAGATGTGTCCTAGCAGTGAAGCAGAGAGGATTGAGGTGTCTCGAGTACCATATGCATCAGCAGTGGGAAGTTTGATGTTCGCCATGATCTGTACAAGACCGGACATTGCTCAAGCAGTGGGAGCAGTTAGTCGGTATATGGCGAATCCTGGACGAGAGCATTGGCGCACTGTTAAGAGGATCCTTAGATACATTAAGGGTACCTCGAATGCTGCATTATGTTATGGAGGATCGGATTTTACACTCAGGGGCTATGTTGATTCAAATTATGCAGGTGATCCTGATAAGAGGAAATCTACTACTGGTTATGTGTTTACACTTGCAGGGGGAGCAGTAAGTTGGGTTTCAAAACTGCAGACAGTTGTGGCGTTATCTACAACAGAGGCAGAATACATGGCAGCTACTCAAGGTTGCAAGGAAGCAATATGGATTAAAAGGTTATTGGAGGAGATCGGGCACAAACAAGATAAGGTTTCTTTGTTTTGTGATAGTCAGAGTGCCTTGCACATCGCAAGGAATCCAGCCTTTCATTCCAGGACGAAACACATTGGAGTCCAATTTCACTTTGTGCGGGAAGTAGTAGAAGAAGGAAGCGTGGATATGCAGAAGATCCATACGAAGGATAACATAGCTGATTTTCTGACCAAGCCAGTAAACACTGATAAGTTTGAGTGGTGTAAATTCTCAAGTGGCCTAGCGGAAACGTAAGCAGCAGGGAATGGCAAGATTGAAAGGATGTATGGAGATATGTTTGATTCTCAATGTCGGCAATAGGTGGGGCCTGGCAGACTATTTAATAGTCAAAGAAAAGATGCAAAACGTGTATTAATCTGCAGCCGAAGGAAATATGAATACGCGTTTACACTGACAGAAACTCTATAAATAGAGCTCCCCCCATCATTCTTAAATCATCCCTTCTTCGAGTTTTCTCTCATCTTATAGCATTCTATAATATTTGTGAGGTGTTTGTTCTCCTGTATTAAGAGAGTGTGCGATCTCTTTGAAAACACAGTGAGGAAGTTGTACACCACAAAATATTATAGTAGAAATTCTTTTCATTTTGTCCGTGGTTTTACCCTAATAATTTTTAGGGGTTTTTCACGTAAATCTTGATGTCCAGTTTATTTTTTATTTTCGGGTTTTATTATCTCAAATTCCGCACGTGAGACCAACAATATTTATATATATATATAGAAAACAAATTTAAAGGTTTGTTAATTTTACACTTCATTTAAGATTTTTAACTATGAAAAACATATTTTACCAATTGCGTTTCAAATATGGATAACTAGCATCACGTATTCACTATAAAACTTTGATAATTTTGGTAATGGTAAGCCTGAATAATATGATTTCTTCAATAAATTCTAAAGATTTAAAATAGTAAAAATAACGTAATAAATTAGAGAGAAATTGCTTATATTTCAATTATTGAATATTTATAGTACGTAACTGGCTATAAAATTTTGTGATAACTAGTGTAATAGTTCAAATCCTGTAATTCATTATGAAACGCTATTTCATAAATTAATGTAAGAGATAATATATTAATTATATTTAAAATAAATTTCAATCATTAATCATACTTTGCAAGAATGTGAACAAATAATAAAATGAAATCAACATCATATTTCGACCGTGTATTCATGTCAGACGTAAATGGAGGATAAAACAAAATTTAACCAACCCTCGCGACATGTTTTAAACCATAGACAAGAGGCAAAGTATACTGCATCATTCTCACATCAAGCAAATGGGGACTATTTCACTTACAATTCTTATAGACATATCCGAATGCATAGTGCGGTAATATGTGTATTTACAAGCCATAGAAGGGACTTAGCAGCGATTTTCACCCGATGGCACTCTTATGTCTGCCCAGTTTGCCCCACCACTCCACACTGCATGTCCAGAACAAATTGCTGCCTGGTAAGAGAAATCAGTGGCAAAAATACCAAATATGCATGATCATCATACTATTGAAACGTAGATGAAAAACCTTTGGATGGCTGCTTGATCCATGGACCGTTCATTACTGTGAGAATGCTGCAAGTATCACCGTAGTCTAGATTTGGTAATAATTTTGGAGTGAGCAAGAAGCACCTGGCCAAATCAGACAATATCAAACAATTTTGCAGTAGTTTGTGCTGCCAGATCAAGCAATCATTCTCATGAAAAAGTCCAGTGAAGAAGGCAAACAAAAATTAACAATTTCAAAATAAAACAAATTAAAATTTTGGGTAAAAATTCAATTGGGGAGGGGCTACGTAGCAGTATCTTCTGGTGGATCGACCCCAGGTAAATCTAGGTTAGTTGATAAACAGATGTTAGTGTCAGTATCTTCGCTACAACAATACCATTGTAAACATTTACTAACATACTTTCCCTTACACAACAACAAATTTTACACACTTGGGAAGTTCAAAACTAAGTGCTGCCCCAAGTTTGATGAGGGCAGTTTTTTGTGATAAATGATGGTGGCAAAAATAAACAATTACCAAAAAATTAAAAAAGCAATATCTTACTGCGGTGTGTTTGACTGGCTAGCAGCTCGGACCAACTGCTGAAACATGTTTCTCTCATTTATGGGGTCCATACCTAGGAGAAAATGAGAAAATGTTGATTCTCAGTCCAATTTAACAGGTACATGCCATTAAAAACTTGAGAATCATAAACTCATACCAACCTTGATTTATTTCATCAACTACCCTAAATGGGCAGTTAGTCAGGTCTTGTAAAGAGACGAGGTAGAGAATGGTTGAAACTGAGCGTTCCTATAAAATAAGGTGTAAATAACTAAGTTCCCTCAGATAAGAGGGCCATGAATATTTTAAAAATCAACCAAATGTCATACCCCTCCAGATTGGTGATGAGCACTTAAAACCTGAAGTTGTCCTGCTTGCCTGATTATCATTTTGAAATCATACGAATAGCAGACAACAAAGATATATTAATACAAAAAATAATCTAAAGATAATATGTAAGGCTAAGATTAATGAAAGATTACCACTGTTTTCAGTGTATAAATTTTCTTTAGAAAAAACTGTATGCCCTAATGTGTATCAAATTAATACATTCTTTTTTTTATATAAAAAAAAATGATATTTCATTAGTAATTCACTTACGACAAAATACTATACAAGACCCTAGCTATATCAATAATACACAAGAGCTCAATCTCTCAATAAATATGAGATTTTAATATTCTAAAAGTCTACATGAAATCCAATCTAAGTAGATATTTTGTTCTTGATCTTTTCCGAGCACTCTTCCCTCGTATTTTCAACGTTGTCGAAAAATTATTCTATTTCTCTCTACCCACACATACCAACATATGACATGAACCACATTCCTTACTAGTTCAAATGAAAAATATCCATCAAGACTGACATCAGCAGAAATTCTCCACAAGTTGTATACATATAAAATGAAACATTTTCTGTGAATACAAGAATTGTTTTAAAAAGAAAAGAAAAAAAGGGGAGATGGGTAAATTCAATTACCTGAACTTTACTTTTATAAGGATCCCATAATTATTAAAATCCATATCATGTTCATCTGAAGAAATAAGCAATCAATACATAAATCCTATTGTTCAAAAAAAACAAAAGACATAAAAAATGAATTCAAGAAAAATACCCAATGACACTTCTCCTGCGACAGCCATTTCCTGGAAATTGCGACTAAAAGTTTCATTAATGCGAGCCACCAGACTTCTCAATGTTGGGAGCCAGCTTTCCTGCAGACAAACAAAAATCAGAATAAACCGAGGATCTCATACAGTGTGAAAAGTATACTGCAAACAATAAGGAAACCAACAAGTGTGCCTTCTCCTTCTCTTCTAAATTCCTATAATCATATTCAAGGTACAGTGACCACCAATTGAAGATTAATAAATACACACATTCACCATAAAAAGGATATGCTAAAGTTAGGAATACTGGTACAACAGTTGCATTAACGATCTGTTAACCTTCAAAGAATTGATTTCAGCAACTAGGCCTTTTAATTCCTTTTCATCTGATTCTTGTTTATCTGTAAGCTCTTTTATCTGCAGAATATAGATTTTCCACATGAGCACTATAAAGAAAAGTAAGTCGTTATCTTGATAATTGAAACATACTTTTCTTTGACGGCTCTTGTATTCTTCCAAAATGTTGTGATTAAGGAAAAGAATTGAATTGGCTTGAGCTATAGTATCTTGAATAGCAGCCTCCAGCTCTTCAATGGTAGTAGGCATCTGCAAGAATATTTCCCAGTAAGCATTAACAAACTAACTTCATAAATGAAGCACACAATGTCAGCAATGAAGATTGTTCATAGTTGCTAATTAAACTCCACAAATTAAGAAATATATTTTCACACATTTAGGATAAATACATCCCATCTATGCACAGATAAAAGGCTACTGTTTCGAATAAAACCAGGAACTTTCTACAAGGTCATCAAAATTCTGATGCCATTGCATTCACTTGTCCAGTACATACATTTCACATAGAAGTTTGACAAATTGGCCAATTTAATTATTTATTATAGAGAGCAGTTCTCAGTTCTTAGATATTTTAAATCTTGGATATTCCGATTAAAAGTGAGAAATTTCATAGCTTCCAATAATATCTCACACATTGCTCACAAGAAGGAAGTGTAGACAGCAGTATCCAAATGCACTATGGCCTGTGTGGCATTTGATTTGAGATTTAATTTCTGATTTCTGGAATGATGCAATATACAGGATTTATTTGCTAATTCATACCCTTGCAAAAAACAGTTATGACATGCTGAACTGGTGGCTTCTAACAAGTTACCAGACCATTTGCAAACTTAAGAAGTTTAACCTGAAGAATTTGAATAGAAACTTCCATGCTTTTAAAATTTACTCAGAAGATGACATTCCAAAATTTCTTCAACGGTTAATTCAAATATTCAAGCAAATAAAAAGTTCAGATCATCAGGATTTTCAATCAGGTACAGTATCAAATCATTTCATCAACAAAATTTAGTATTTGACACAAGTATGGGCATTCTAGACATTAGATTCCTTGTTCATTTTGCAGATCTTCAAATTTCAAGTATATAGCACTACTTCAGGTTGACTTGGCTGATTAGTAATATGTATAATTTTTCATCTCAAGAACATTCCCAAAAATATATGTTCAATAGCCCCCAATATTGCCCTTTCTTTCATTTATAACTTGTAATTATTTTGTAACAAAGAATCCCTCAATGTATAAATAATTTAAGAAAATTTCTCGTTTTTTCAACAAAGTCAAGTCATTACCCATAATGGATACTGTAGTCTCATTTTTATTTTCTAATTTTAACAGTTGATACTTTTAGGCGTACCCAACATTCACCCGGCCTGCATGCCCAAGAAGTATTCATCACAATTTACGACTATTTTTAGTGATATCCATATATCATAGAAAAAAACACATTTGTCTTCAACCTATTCCTCATTATTTTTGGTTTTTTTCATAAATCACAACGCATCTTGTCGTAAATAATGATTTTTATCAGTCACATCAATCCTCAAGAACAATATCCAAAGTCCATCTCAAAATTTTTTAAGTCAAATCTCACCAAAAATTCTTGAGCGTGAAATTAGAAAAATGAAGAGGCAAAAAATCACAATATTCCTCCTCAGCTTGTACAATAATAATTATCAAGCATGTTAGGAACATATATTATAGTACAAACCTCCAGAAAAGCATGCTCAAGCTCAGGAGTAATCATAGCAACTGATTCGGCATACTTCTTGGATCCTAACAGTTGTTTTTGGCAATCTTCTTTTACATCCTTACCTAATCCACAGAAAACAAAAACTGAAAAGTAATGGAATATTCGAACACTAAACTCATGTTACATCAAAATACATGACAGAAAACATTGTTCAGAGGCAAGATCGGTTTGATTTTATTCATGAATCAATTGGTCATTGCCTTTTTTTCAAGTCTCTATACTCAATCATAATGGTGGAGACAAATATTGATTGTCCCGTTTGAGTACAAAGCATCATTGTAGTTAGGTTTCATTTATTAGCGTATTCCAAATGTTAAGGAGTCCACTTTGTTATCATATTGATTAATATCTGGAATAACCAACAAAAATAAAATACAAATATTTTTTTGACTGTTGCAGGAAAACTGGCAAAGAAACGAATATCTTATATCCAACAACTGACTAAGCATGGCACTATGGGTTAGAGAGATGTGCTTATCATATTTCTTCCATTGTTTCACGCTTTCTTTGGTTTAACTGTGAATAATTTGGTGGCCTTGATCCTTGAATCTAGGAACTCCCTTCAACCTCGGCAATATAAAAAAAATCTATCAACATAAACAAAATGTCCAAATAATGCAACCAATTTCTCATGACTTTCGTATACAATAATAGCCCTTACATAGAACTGATGAAAACCTCCATTTTTATCTCTCAAGGCCAAAAAGAAAAAAGGCGACTCCAATAAAAAGCAAATGCCTTTTAAGCCGAAACTCTTGGCCAATTAATTTCATCTTCCCTTTCGAATCATCCCTAGCCAAAACCTAGGCTTTTATTGATTAGAATAGAACATACTTAAACATAGATCACAAACATCATCTTCCTCCACCCTTTATGCCAGTACGCCTCCACCTACAGCTCCAATGGAATAGTTGTCCTTCTAAAACTTGATCATGCCCATGCAATATTAGAACTCATAATGTGTTTAACGACTCCTGGGATTGGTGAATTATTTTCTCTTTCAACGACGGTTGTTAGAACACTTATGATTTGGTGATTTAACAAGGCTGCTGATCAAATGGATAACTATAGAGCCTAGCCAAATTGAATTCAAGAAGGAAATTGATTATTTCTATGTAATTGTTATCAAATTATTCGATGCCAAAAGGTCACTGATAAAAGTCGAGTTGATAAAAAGGTCACTGACAGAAGCCGAGCTGATCAAAGGACAACTAATATAACAGTATGACTCGGTGGATCAGTTAGTCTAAACAACGGCATTCCTTGAAAATATGTTGATCATTCCTGAAGAGCAAAGCCGCGGATGATTGGATAAGATCTCACGTATTAGCTTTTTTATTCCGTTTAATATCAGAGTCCATACGCACTACCCGAAGTGTATTATTTGTCATAAAGGACGATGATATGGCACAACGACGTCTGTATTTGTAACGGATTTCCATATTCAAAAAGACGACCGTTGCAAGCGATGCTTAAGAACTCTCATGGCTTCAACATTTATATCTGTCAAAGAAAAGTTCGAGTTCAAAGAAATTTTTTAGAGCCAAACTGATCATAGCGAGCACATGCTAATACTTTGCAATATGATCATTAAAGATCAATCCGTGTTTAGAATTATTTTGAGAAATCATTGTAATTGAGAGTAAGAAGTCGCACTACTCAAATTGTTTAAGTTTATGAGATACTAAGGGTTTCAGTTAGTCATTGTAGTAAGTCCTTCTGAAGTGGACAGTTGCAAAGTCTTGTAATTGTCAAAGTTTTAGTGAAATCCTTCAGAAGGAAGAAGGTAACGTAGGAGTAATTCAAGTTTTCGAACATCTAAAAACAAATTTGTGTTATTTACATTTCAGTTAGCCTGTTTTTGTTTAATATTTGATAGCCTAATTGTTCTTACCATTAGCCATTTTATGTGACCAATCCTTCTCAATGAGTCTTTTCCTGCGCATAATCAACTGCAGGTTTATTGATACATTACAGATGAGAATCACATTTAAGTGTTAACCAAATCGAAATATTCCAGAATTTGTTGACATTATTTATTCACTTCCCTCTAAATCAATCTTTGTTCCTAAAAAGTTGTATAAAAGCCGGTTAATTCTTGTCTCTGAACGCTACATTCAAAATGGCCTCCTTCATTAAGATTTTCATGTTCTCCAAAGAGGATTTTGACAATTGGAAAATCCGGATGCAGGCTAATTTAGCTGCACAAGATGATGATGTGTCGTATGTCATCACAGATGGACCAATGAAAATTATGAAGCTCGATACAAATGTTGCAATTTAAGATGGTGCACCTCAAATTATTAAAAAGCCACGAATGGAGTGGACTTGTGAAGACAAGAGAAAGCCAACTTTGACAATGTGGCTAAAGACATTCTATACGAGACATTAGAAAGAAATACCTTCAACAAAATCAAGTTAAATACTACTGCTAAAGACATCTAGGAGAAACTGATCTAGTTGTGCGAGGACAATGACCAAACAAAGGAAAACAAATTGTCTTGCTAAACAGAGTTTGATGGCGTCAAGATGAAGGTAGGAGAGTCTATGCCAGACTTCAATGAACGAGTTAGCAACATTATAATCGAGTTGGCTGCTCTTGGCCTAGAGTATTCCAATTGTGAGATAACCTTAAAGGTGATGAAAACACTTCCAAGAGAATGGGATGTCAAAACAATGGTCATGCGTGTATAAAAAAACTTTACAAGCTTAAACTGCACGCTTTGTTTGCAGACCTTAAATCATATGAATTTGAACTTGATGCAAGAACTGATGGTGAATCAACAGCCAAACTAACGAAGGCTCTGGCTGCTACATCAATTGATCGGTCGGTCTCGAAAGAAAAGACAACCGAACAGTGAAGCAATTTCATTGTTTGTTGAAAAATTTTGGCAAGTTCTTATGAAAAATTAGGGCAATTTCCAAAGCCGAAGTAGACGCAATCACTACAAAAAGGAATCCACCAGAGCCGACTATCCCAAACCGAATAAGGATGAAAGAAGTACAATTGACCAAGAATGTCCATTTCATGAAAAAAAAAGAAGAGGTCAAGGATGACAATTGACAAGTGGTCATTCAGGAAGAGAAGTACTGTGGCCGAGAACAGTAAGATCAAGTGGGCAGATTCTGATTCTGACTCATCCGAGTCAGAACATTCCACCAGTGGAATTGATGAAGATGAGGTGCAGTGCCTCATGGTGGATGTCGAATTGGATTTCACCTATAAAGAAGTATTTGATTTTAGCTCAGCTGATTTTAAACGAGATGATCTCATCACTGCACTTCATTATATGGTAAAGAAGTACAAGAGACTTTCTCAATCATTCAAGGAAGTCAAAACAAAGCAAACAAGCCCAACTAACGGTGATACAGAGCCTAACAGGAAACAGTCAAGAGAACAGTTTTGTCGTAAGGCAAAGACTGCAAAGCTCAAGACTAAGAATGAGCGAGTACATGTTGAGCAGGTTTATTGATATCATACCGACAAGAATTACATTTCCGTGTTGTTAACACGTCGAAATATTTCCAGAATTTGTTGAGACTATTCATTCACCCCCTCTAAATCAATTTTCGATCCTAACAACGGTAATTAGTAGAAGATGACCGGTTAACTACGAGAAGGGATGACAAAATTGTGAGAGCGCTCAAAATACTGACATTATGGTAGGTTGCAGAGAGTAACAACGACCAAAATGGGAGTAAAAGTGGCTCAAAAGTTTCAGGTATGCTAAAAATGCAGTCAACAATGGTACAGTTATGTCATTGAAGAGCGTGGAGAGCAAAAAATGTGATTCATCGAATGAATAGGAAAAAGAGACAACAGGTACAAGCATTGACACTCTATCTATATTCTAATAAGGAACTTCTTCTGCAGTTTTGGGACCTACGTTGACAGTAATTCGCAAAATTATGGTTTAAGCACTTTCTGCTTTTTCCTTTTTCTTAAATTTTTTTATTTTAAATTAAGCACACTTTTGATGTAAGGAGATTACTAGGAACATAAGTTATTTGATTAGTAAAGCCTAATAGGACATTTTTAATTTAAATCAACCACCACAGAGAAATTTTCTCAACTCTCAAAAATAACAAGATGTCAAAATAAGAATCATTTGATATATATGTTAACATATGGATGATGGAATTACACATTTACGATTGGAATAGTTAATAATCAAACTCAGAAACTTACAGCGATCAAAATATAAAGAAGCTTGTAAGGCAGACTTTTCCTGTTGCTTCGCATTGAATTCCATCTCCTTAACCTGTAAAAAGTGATAAAAAAAAATATCCAAACAGAACTACATTGAGAGAGTTACATAATAAAAAACATGAAGATTTAGAGAGAAATTCTCAAATGGTGATCATGCATGCAAACTTTGATTTAGTTGGCTGAAATCCACTGTCATCAAACAAGAACCGACAAAATAAAGATGGTAGAATTATTTTCAGCGTAAAAACATACTGAAACAAAGGCACACACCACATGAATGAAATTGGTAATATCCCAAATGAAATTAGTTTCACACTGGAATATGTATCTAGAGAACTCAGGAATGGCAATGATCGGGAGAGGAAAAAATAGACAGATTGTAATGAGTAGACGTGAAGAACCAAAAACAAGAAGAAAGATTTAAGCAGACGGTAATCACTACTAACATATGAAAATCAGCTGGTTTGGCTTTAAAAAAAAGATTTTAAATAAACACAATTTTTATAAAATAAAATATTAGCATAACAGAATTAGAAATAAAAGTTAAAGGATCACTTTGTTCATGTATTTGTTCTATGTTACGTGCCTCGATACTTAATGGGTCTAATATAGGCCCTAATATAAAGGACTTAGGCCCAAGAGTTCCCAAGGTCTTGGAAGAATCTAGACATGGGAGAGGGGAACAAAACGTGAAGTAGGGGGACGACTGGGGGATTCATTCGGTTACTTCCTTGAGAGTTTTGTAATTAGCATTGCTAGGGGAGAGCAAGAGCTCTTTTACAGAGTTAATACTCTGGGTTTACATTTTATATTTTATATATATAAACTTATATTTCAGTATTCAGAATTATATTTTAGCCATGAAATCGGGGTTTCCATATAGTGCTGAACTAATCTGAGTAAATCACATCATTGAGACTGCTCAAATTACATTCCAGTAAGGTTACCCAAATAACTATTATGGAGCATTCCTCATAACAACTCCTAGTAGTCATCAGGTCATTTACTTGATAAAGGTGGTGGCAAGTGCTGGCTGCATATGCATACTCATGTGTTTTCTTTTAAGACTTCTTTACGAATTTATTTTTCAAGAGGATATCTCAGGTAAAAATAAATCCTACACAAGCAGAATAGTCCTTGAACACTCAATTTCACAACTAAGAAAGTTTTTGGTAGTACGCGTTAAGACTGCTATTCTTTTCAGTTGAACTGGAAAAAAAGTAAAAAAGCATAACCAAATAAACAGCTTGATCCAAAAATGTAAACTAAACTGTTGCTAAGTCTGTTATGATAATTATTAGTAATTCTTAGTTTATCCTTCTTTGTTTAAAATAGAGATTAGGTTGTTATATTATCTTTTAAGATGCAGAAATCTTCTACATATCTTGCAGACATCAGATTGTCATTTTCAAGATTCTAAGTATTGAATAAAATAAAGTATGTTCAGCAGTGCATCTCGTCTTCTTCCTGATTGTTAGCTTTTATAAAGTTAATAACATCAATTTTTATTAGCTGAAAAACATACGGAAATTGACCATTTCTAATAAATTACCACATTTATAACTTATGTTTGCATTACTTTTAATAATTATAGACCTGTTTCCAGAGAGATATAACATAATTAGGGATGTATAATCTCAATGACAAGAATAAGTAGAGAGTACCATTGCTTCAAGTTCAATGGAATCCAAGTAATTTTCAGCAAAACTTCTTCTGTAAGCTACAGCCTCAATAAGTAAATCCTGCCGAGCCAAGTCGTGCGGACCAGGGACGGGACGATGGGGAGTTAAAACCAACACTGATATTGTTGTTCAATCTTTTTATGGAACGAAAGGAATTTAAAATAATTATAACTTACCTTTATCTCTATAGTACACTGAAACCGCTGAATTTTCAATTCTTTAACCTGAGAAATCAGTTTCTCAACAGCAGTATCTGGGTGATCTTCCTTTTCTATGGTCTGGAACTTTGTTCTTCTTTGATCTAAAAATAGAAATTGATCTTAATGCGACGAACGTAAAACATCGTATTAGCTTTCTGCACAGAAATATGTTTATTCAAAAACTCAGAAAGCATCTGGAACGAGTTCAAATCCATTTTACTTAATTAGATTATTTTGATTGAGGAGAATTTCAAATTCATTCCATCATAATTTAACTCTTGCATTTGTAAGAATCATGAATTTTAAATGCACCTAAATTGGTAGAACTTGAAATTCATTCTCTCAATCAAATTCCTTCACCCAAATGCAAGCTCGATTTTATAACTTACTGACAAGGAGTTCTATCTCCTTTCGTTTTTTCTTCTTGCTTTGCATCATGTTCACAATCTCCTCCTGAAAGATCGACCTCAAGCAGTTACATACACATGAATATACATTTTGAATTTCAGGCCATACTTGGTAATAATATCCTACTTGAGAAACAATGTACAGTATTAATATAAAAGTAATCACTAAAAAGAAACCAATATAATATCATATTGGTGATATTATATCGACGTTCTCTTAATCCAGAAGCAAGGGTAAAAGAAGACGTCGTGAATACAGATAGAAGTCCTATTTTTTTACAGATATCTATGATTTGTAAAGCTCCTTACCAGCCTATCACTAAGCTATATTCGTATCTAATATCTAATAAATGTATCGATCTTAAAAAAAGAAGTTAGTTGCTAGAACTGACAAGAAACAAAATTGAAGCTACTAATGTTCAAGGCATTAATTTATAAAAAAATCTTTGAATTTTCCCCCATATTTTATGTTCTTTAATGTTGGTCCATGATTCGGATATTTATGCTCAAGAGTATCACATGATTTAGCTTCTTTAGTCTAAATCACGAGATCCATTCCTATTTAATTTTCCTTGCTCGAAAGAATACCAAGTTTTTTAGAGGTCAAAAGTAGATGATAGTGTTTGTTTCATGTTTAAAATTTCAATTTGGCCTGCTTTTTGCACAAAAGTAAGAAGGTGTTTGTCTTCATTTATTTCAGAACTTTGAGAAAATGTCTTCAGCACCTTTCACCCCATTTTTGGTCTAAAGCAACTAAATAAAACTAAGATTGATAGATAGAGAAAAATGAAGCAACACATCAACAAAAAAAAACTATTATATATTCTGTAAGGAAAAAAAAGTTGAATTATTGTCTCAGAAAATGAACAGTAAACTTTATATGCAGCATATAACACCATAAAACAAATCTACTATATGCTAATATAAATTAGTAATGATGCGAGATTTACGGCGAGTTTGATTACAGAAGTTGTAGCTTAAAAAAAAGCACTTAAATAAATTCAGCTTTTTAAAGTGTTTTTTTATTAAAAAGTAAAAAAGGTTTTTGAGTTTGAATAAATGTTGAGAAGTGATTTTTTTTTTATTTTTAAATATAAATAGAAGTAGAAGTCCAAAAGTAAAAAATTTCTAAACAAGTGTTTTTTTAAAAGAATTTTTGTAACCAAACAATAAAGTTTTAAGAAAAACACAAAAAAGTGCTTTTAGTCCACTGGACTCTCAACCAAACGGACTCTTACTTTTGAATATTATAATAAATAACTGAATCTAATCCAGGTCTTGAATTTCAATCTTTCGATTAAGCAAAGTTTATCACTTCATTAAATAAAACCTTACATCTACCTTCTCTCATATGTTCATTTTAAATTTTCTTCTCTCATATTTTCGTTTTTTATTTTGGAATGGTAATATGTTTTGATTTTTTGATTGAGTTAAATTTAATCAAATAATAAATCATATAACCTGATGACATACTACCTTTTAGTTTTAGTAGACTGAGATTCGATTTTATTTATTTAGTCAATCTATTACATTATAGTAAGAGGATATTCTCTCATATTTTTATGGATTTGAATAAAGGTTTTCTGCCTATTTATTTTGTACACTCAATTGAAAAATATATGAAATAATATTCTATCCTCTCTCCAATGCTACTTTAATATTTTCTACATCGTGTCACAGACTGCTAGTCAGTCGTGACTAGCAGTCGTGAATTTCAAGTGGCCATGGTCGTCATCGATCTCAATAGCGGTGGCGACTGAAGTTCCAACAGCGGCAGCGGCAGCGGAGGTTCTACCCATCCTGGTGTGACAGCATCCCAGCCCTCAAATCACTCTCCCCTAATATCGATTCATAAACTTAATGGGAAGAATTATCTTGAGTGGGGTCAATCCATTCGACAAGTGATAGATGGAAAAGGGGAGCTAGGTTACCTGAATGGAGAATGGCGTTGAAGTAGACAAGGGGAGATATCAAAGGTTGGTTGGGAAACTAAGCTACTTATCTCACACTAGACCAGATATTGCCTTCGTTGTGAACTTGGTAAGTCAGTTCAAGCATGCACCGTGTAAAGAGAACCTGGAAGTAGTACATGGAATTCTTCAGCATCTAAAAGGAACACCAGGCAAAGGACTTCTTAAAGAAGAACTAAGACAAGGAAAGTTGAGGTATATACTGATGCTGACCGGGCGGGCTTAACCAGTGATCGGAGATCAACACCTGGCTACAAGTGAATGATTTAAAGAGATTGATCAAATTCCCAATGAGACTATAATGTGATAACAAGGTTGCCATCAGTACTGTCCATAATCCAGTTCTTCGAGAGATAACTAAGCATATTGAGATTGATAAAAATTTCATAAAGAGAAGATTGAAGGATGAATACTCCTTCTGTTCCCAATACTTTACAGGTTGCAGATATTCTAACCTAAGGCCAATCAAGACAGTATTTTGAAGACCTAGTTAACAAGTTGGGTAATATTCGTGCATGTTCTCCTGTGTAGTATATGTCAGTTTTAAGAACTCAAGAATCAAGATATGTTTGTTGTCATCGTATTTATTTTGCGGATATTCCTTATTTTTTAACTTGTTGATTGCTAGCTTCCTTGCATGTGGAGTGTCCTTACCTTTATTGAGTTTTCTGTTGCTGCTACGTGAATACGCAGTTGCAAACTTTTGTTTGTGGTTCAATGATATTCAAAAAGCCCTAGAGAGAGAATTTTTAAAAAATGCTCTCTCCTCTTTTGCGCTCCATCGTTTCTTTCCCGTTTCCTTCCATGTTTCTCTGTCGCTGAGGTAAGGCGTCGCTGCCTTCTACCGTCACCGGCGCCGATCTCCATCGCCGGTGGCGAAATCTGATTACCTTACTCTTGTTTTCCTTTTTCGTTTCCTATCCAAATTCCTTCGGTTCTCTTCGGAATATTATCTCGCGCGGGACTTCCTTTCTTCCGAGGGAGCTCTGCGATTCTAGTATTTGGTTTCATTCTTGCACACAAGAAACGGGTGGTTATTTTCGCTTCCCAGTAGGCACCTTTGGTTTTCGTCGGCAAAAATATGAACACCATGATAGACTCAAGAACGCCTGCTGTTTTAAGGAAAAATTCCACGGATGAAGTATTCATTGAACAGAAAATTTTCAACCTGAGATCGGGAAATGGGGGCTTGTCTGTTTGGTGGTCTGAAAAAACGAGGAACGCAACCTATTTGCTGGATTTGGACCGAGAAAAAGCTAGCTGGATATGTTTAAGGTTCAAGGAATAAATCTTTAATCCTGTCTCGGGCAAGGTTTTCCATCGCTTCAGGGGCAGGAATGCGGTTTTAACTATTCAAAGATTTTCAAACAAGCGTGGAAGATTCTTAGAGATTATTAAGTTCAGTTTCAGAGGTCGAAAACAGATCACGATCGTTCCTAGCGGCTATAAAGCAGGGGGCTGGAATAAAATCCTAAATACACTGAAAAGGCTGTTATCGGGGTTTTCTGACAGGAATGTGCTTCAGCCTACCTTAAGATACGGTTCAGCTAAGACAAGATGGAACAAAGCAATCCAAGTTAACATTAAAAAGGTGGAGGAGGGTAGCCGAGGACTGCTGAAAATTAAGGAAGACAGTGACAGGCCGATGACGGCTAGGAAGTGGAATGAAGCACTAATTGTTACTAGGGGAAGAGTGAATAGCTCGTGGGATCAGATAAAAAATGGCCTAGCAAAATACACAAACAAGGTGGTTGAACTATTTCCATTCCAAGCTAACAAAGCGGTTTGGGGGCCCTCCGACCCTTGCGAGTATGCTTATTATGTAAAGCTGAAGAAAGGATTCTTGGACAATGGGGTGTCCTTGAATTTCGAGGCTTGGAAACCGAATATCAATACCGCGGATACGGTGGACAAATGTTGCAACAGTTGGGTTAGGATTTTTGGACTACCATGGAATCTATGGTCGAAAGAAACCTTCAAAAGCATAGGGGATCACAGACTTAGGGGCAGCAAGGATTAAGGTGAAAGGCACGGAAGGAGGGTTCGTTTGCAATAAGATGAAATTTCAGCTGGAAGGGCAGACCTTTGACATTCGAATCCGGGTAGATACCTTTGATCTAACAGCCTACGAGAACTACGGTAGGCAATCTTACGCTCAGGTGGTGATTAATGGTAAAAGGACCTTGGCGGGGTGGGGTAACTCAAATATGACCCGAAAACAATTCGAAACTGAAGATCCAGGCAGCGGCCATACCGATGGGATGACTGATTCAGTGGTTAATTTGCAGACAGCTACAACCACAATTGAAGGGAGGCAAAGAAGTGGATCTGGCAATAATGGGTTAAGAGTGGAAGATGGGCAGGGGAATTGTCAGTTAGATAAAAATCAAAAAGGGTCAGATGAAAAAAGTGCGTCGTCAACACCTATTCCGGGGGATAAGAAAATCAAAATTCTAAAGAAGATCAACCCAAAGGAAGTATCAAGATTTAGCAGCTCACCGATCCAATCCATGAATAATGAAAGAGCCAAGGAGCAAGCTATGAGGGTTAAAACCGTGAATGTCAAGGTACAGATGCCTTCATATGGGAAAGTTTACACTCGAAGATTGAATGAAGGCACTTCGGCAGTTATGTCTGTCATTGTCAAATGCGGTCAGACAAGTTCAGACTTATTCAAGCTTGAGGAAGATAGCAAGCTGGGAGATTTTGGTATGGAAGACGAAGAAGAATGTTTGTTCAACGATTCACAAGATGATTTGTTCGAGGGAGAGTCCGAATTAGAAGACACGGACAGCTTTGTTTCTGAAAAATCTGATGCATTGGACCAAACGGTAGGAGTGCTGGGGGATATCCACGGGCTATTTTCATCAGAGTACGAGCCGCCTCCAATCCCAGCGCCACTTCCACAGGAAGATGCGACACCTTCAGCGAGATAGGTATTTTCCGGAATCCAATCTTCGTTTCTTAACCATTCCTTCAAATTCCATGCCTTCTTTCCATCTTCCTTTTCTGTCCTTGGGTTGTCTAGTGGTTATTTAGGTGGAGGGGGTCTAAAGGTAGATGAAAAGTCGAGTACCGAGGACAATGTTCTTACAGGGGCTGCTTAGGCCGACAGATTGGATACTACAATTGAGGTTCAATGAGGGAATTCAGAATCTAATTGTTGGGGAGGAGATAAGAAATCTACCGGTCTTTTGAATAGAGAATTGCAAAGATTGAGGTTTGGGGTAAATTACGAGAGAGTTTCGACGTTGAAGGGTCTTTCAAAGTTATTATGAAGATTTGCTCTTGGAACATTAGGGGAGGGGGAGCAGCACGGAACAGAGAATTGATTCGAAAAGTCATTCGGAAGGAAAAACCGGATATCGTTGTAATTTTAGAAACAAAGCAACAGCTGATAGATAGAAGATTCGTGGCAAGCATGTGGAAATCTAGATTCGTGGATTGGGTCTGTTTACCGTAAAATGGGAGATCTGGAGGTATTTTGGTGTTGTGGGATCCTAGAGTAGTGTGGGTCACCGACAATTTGATAGGGGAGTTTTCGGTGTCAATTGAGATAGAGGGGAGTGATCAGATCAGACGGTGGTTCTCAGCAATATATGGACCTATTCATTCAAGACAGAGAGAGTTATTTTGGGAGGAGATTGCGGGGTTGCATTCTATTTGCGGAGACAAATGGTGTTTGGGAGGTGACTTTAACGTGGTGAGGAATACGGGAGAAAAGCTGAACAGTCTTTCCAATACTACGAGTATGTCCTGTTTTGATAAGTTGATAGGGGAATTGCGTTTACACGATCCACCTGTGTTAAACGCAAAGTTCACATGGTCGAATTTCAGAGCTCAACCTATTTGCTGCCGACTTGATAGATACCTCTTTTCGAGGGGTTGGATGGAGATTTTTCCAAACTACAGACAAACGGTCTTACCAAGAATCACATCGGATCACTGCCCTATCTTACTTGATACAGTTAAGTTAAGGTGGGGTCCTGCTCCTTTCAGATTTGAAAACACTTGGCCGTCCCATCATAAGCTCAAAGAATTGGTGAGGTCTTGGTGGAATAATGGGGTTTCACGGGGATGGGAAGGTTTTAAGTTCATGTCGAAACTCAAGAGGATGAACGCCGAGGTTTCTAAATGGAATAAGGAGGTCTTCGGAGATGTGGGTGTTAGATACACGGAAGTGGTTAATCGAATAAATCAGTTGGATGGTTTGGAGGCTGAGGGATAATGGTCGAAAGTCTTCACGAGGAAAGAAAGGAAAGGAGGACGGAACTTGAAGTGTTGTCGTTTAGAAAATTTCAAATGGATAGTCAAAAAGCAAATGTGAAATGGCTAAGGGAAGGTGACCAAAATTCAAGATTCTTCCATGCTTTACTCAACAATCGTAGAAACAGATCAATAATAGAAAAGGTAAAGTTGGAAGATGGGTAGGTGATTACGGAAGAGAAACAGATCGAGGAAAGCATTGTCAACTTCTTCAAAAATCTATACCGGAAATCTGACGGGGGTGGTGGGGGTTTTGATGGATTGGAATGGTGTCCATTAGACACGAATGAAGCAGAGGAGTTGGAGATTGAATTTTCTGAAGATGAGATTAAGAGGGCTGTTTTTGATTGTGATGGGAACAAAGCACCAGGGCCGGATGGATTTACAACGGCCTTCTTTCAGATGAACTGGGATACGGTAAAAGCGGATTTAGTTAAGGTGTTTGCTGAATTTTTTAAAGGTGGCATTGTTAATGCCATTACTAATGAAACATATATATGCCTTATCCCAAAGAAACAAGATGCAACCAAAGTTAAAGATTTCCGTCCAATCAGCTTGACAACGAGTCTGTATAAGATTTTGGCAAAGGTTTTGGCAAATAGATTGAAGAATGTTTTGGGAAAGACAATTTCAAAGAGTCAGTGCACTTTTATTAAGGGAAGACAAATTTTGGATTGTTGTCTGATAGCGAATGAGATAGTTGAAAAACATCGCAGGAAAAAAAAAGAAAGGTTGGGTTTTTAAGGTTGATTTGGAAAAAGCCTACGACAACGTTGATTGGAGATTTCTTGATTATGTGATGCAAATGAAATGTTTTGGGACAAGATAGAGGTCGTGGATTAAAGGTTGTGGCTCGAATGTTTCTTTTTCGATATTCATCAACGGTAGACCGCGGGGAAAATTCCAGGGGAGAGAGGCATTCGTCAAGGGGATCCACTATCCCCTTTTCCCTTTAACCGTGTGGTTGATTGTTTGGGTCGGTTGGTTGATAAGGCAAAGACAGTGAATGAGGTAAGAGGATGGGTGGTGGGGAGAGAAAAAATCGAAATATCTCATATCAAATTCGCAGATGACACTTTGTTTTTTGTCCAGTCGGATAGGCATCTTTTAGCACTTTTGGAGATTCTCAATAACTTCACTGTTAAATAAGGACTGAAAATCAATTTGGAAAAAAGTGTTGTCTTGGGATTAAATGTCTTGGAAGATGAAATCGTGGATATGGCACGAGTAATTGGATGCAAAAGAGATAATTGGCCGATAAAGTAACTTGGGGCACCTTTGGGAGGTGACCCCAAGTCTGCTGAATTTTGGGAGCCCGTCTTATCAAAAATGTCTAAGAAACTAGCAAGTTGGAAGAAGTCTTTCCTCTCAAGAGGTGATAGTCTCACTTTGATTAAGGCTGTCTTAGGAGCGATGCCGACTTACTATATGTCACTTTTCAGAGTGCCAATTGGGGTGGCGAAAAAAACGGAAAAATCGATGAGGGATTTTTTGTGGGACGGAACGGATGGGGAGACATGTTGCCATGTCATTGGGTGGAAACAAGTTTGTAAGCCAAAGGACAGGGGCGGGCTAGGGTTGGGGAATATATGCTTGACGAACAGGGCACTTCTTGGAAAGTGGTGGTGGAGATGTTCGGTGGAAAAAGATTCATTGTGGAAAAGAGTTATCAAGAGTATCTATGGTCTTCAGGATAATGGTTGGGATGTGGGGTTGGCGAGGAACTCGACCTTCAAAAGCCCCTGGAAGTTTATTTCTCGATCGTACTCGACTTTTGAATTATTGATTAGGGCGGTTTTAAAAGGGGGGAACTTGATACGTTTTTGGGAAGATATCTGGGGGTGGTGGTTTGTCGTTCAAAGATCGTTTTCCATCTCTTTTTCTAATCTCTTCAACCGTTAATAAACCAATCACAAGTTTTTTAGAGGTAAATGAGTTGGGAGTGAACAATAATATTTTCCAATGGGATTTGCGTTTCAGGAGAGCCTTAAATGAGGTAGAATTAGAGGAATTTGCTCAACTATTGGGGATTTTAGACACGGTTAGGTTGGAGAATGGTACGACTGATTTTAGAGTGTGGTTGGGGGATCCGTCGGGGTTTTTGTATGTTCGGTCTTTCTATGTTTCTTTTTTCCCGGTTACAGCTTTCCCTTCATTTCCATACCACGAAAATATCTGGAAAATACCGATCCCGTACAAGGTCCAAGTCTTCTCGTGGATCGTGGCGTTGGGGAAACTATCTACTAGCGACATGTTGCAGAAACGGTGGCCTGATTGCGCATTAAGACCGCATTGGTGTAATCTATGTCGGAGACATGAAGAGAACCAAGACCATATTCTGGTGCAGTGTTCTTTTTCACGTGCAATTTGGACAAGAGTTCTGCAAGAACTTCGTTTCGATTGGACATTTCCAAGAAAGGCTCGGGACTTGTTTATCATGGACATGACTATGGCAGACGGAAAAACGAATAACAGATTCTGGCTCTTGACGGTGCACTGCATCTTTTGGACTCTGTGGTTGGAAAGGAACAATAGATTGTTTGCGGATTCGGAAGAGTCTGTGGACGAAATATGGGCAAAGATCAGACTCAGGGTCGCGACAAGGACAACAATGTTACCGGAGTTCAAACATTCACTTATTGCGGATGTGATTAGGGATTGGAGTTATGTTAGTTGTTGATTTAAGATCTCTGTTTTTATTGCAATATTTGTAATTTATTTCTTAGGATTACTACCCTTTGTAATCCACAATATTATTATAATGAAAAGTAGTTTCGTATCAAAAAAAAAGTTAACAAGTTGGGTATGATAGATATTTTTCACCAAATTGGGAGAGTTATGTTCAAGAATACACTGAGATTTGATTTGATTTGATTTAGGTAATCTATTACATTATAGAAAATTAGGATATTCTCTCGTATTTTTAGGGATTGGATTAGAGGTTCTCAGTCTATTTATTTTGTACACTCTATCGAGAAATATGTGAAATAATGTTTTCTCCTCTCCAATTAAAATTTTCTACATATTCAAAATCAGAACTACATTTTCATTGTCTTAAAATCCCACCAATTTATATATATATACACATATACATACATATATATATATATATATATATGTCGATGCAATATTCTGAGTAGTCCCCCTCCAGTACACATCCCCACAACCCTATGCTTGGCTAACGTAAAAATTGAAGAAAAAATGCAAAATTTCAGATTGTACCTAATATTCTTTGTCCAGGGAAATCAAGCAAATTATGTTATTCAGCAGCGAAATTCAACTTAAAAACAGTGCTACCATGTTTAAGGCCTTAAATAAAATTCCACAATTTTGGCTTACACGTTCTCGCTGAAATCCAGCTGCTTCATCTTCCTTTTCTCTTAGGGTAGTCTGAAGATCTTTCAAATTTGCTTCAATAGTAAAAATGGCCTCCTCATGCTGCATTTGCCTCGATCTGAAAGTTTCAATTTCCCCAACATCCAAATCTGAAACGGAAAGTGAAACATAAATAATGCTGATTCTTAATGGGCATGCTCATATTTTCAGAAATATTTTGGAAAACCAACTCCTTTCTAATCGAACTTAACTTTCTTAGGATATTGTTAATTACAATGGCTAATCTCCAAATTAATATCATTACAGACTAAATCATTTTCAACTTAGAACATTGCGCTCACGGTGTTATAATATTTACAAAACGAACGTGAGATCATGCTCCAAAGACATTAATTTTACGAAAAGAGAATTACAAGGTTGCAAAATCCCAGAACATACTGCATAAAAGAAGTTGAGAACGATCCACTGAACCCACACTTGCAGAAACATGACTTCCATAACGAGATTGGGACCAACGATAATGATTTTCCGGGGTCCACACATCCATAATACCCAACCTAAGGACCCGATCAGCTTTCTCATCAGTTTCTTTGGAACCAATATACTGATAAAACACAAAAATTTCAGTGGAAAACAAATATAAATCTCAGCATAGATCTTCTAGATAGACTATCCTAATTTCAGCCTATGATGCTACTCAAAGTGTATACGAACACACAAAATCCGGTAAATGAGAAAGCATACTGAATTATCCAACCCAAATTGGCTGATCAAAACTTCTTTAACCGCACATGGAGCCTCAAATACTTGGTCAAGCCGGGAAGATATGCCAAGTGCATGCATCTGCTTATTACAGTGAAACAAAAGAACAAATCATGCAGGAACAAAAGTAAAATGCTGAATTTCAATGTAATTATGTTAATACCTCATCAGTCAATTCAAAGGGCTCCCGATAGCGACCTTCATTTGTTACATGATTAATGATTGGGACATCAAAGGACCTCAAGTTTCTAAACAGTAAATCGCGGTCCTCAGAATCCTGAGTGATAAATGCCTGAAATGCAGCACAATCAGGAGAATGCAATAGATACATGAACTACAAGCCCACAAGTATAAAGACATGGCATCGAGACTGAAGTAAGACTTTGCACTTCATTAATAGTGGAGCTAAAAAGGTCTGAAGCAGTGCAGACGAAATGTAAAATGCAAATAATCAATTTTATAGACAGCCACTGTAGTTTGTTGATATGCTTCATTTTGGCAGCAGGAGCTCTAAATTACTGGTATCAGCAGTGGCACCACCTATATGTTTAATGAACCTAAATGTTATCAAGGTAATAATATTTGTATCATTTTCATTACCCTTGTTTCTATTCCACCATAAGATAGTCTTTGGTACCTCTCTTAAATAGCAAGCATTGTACTTTGAATATGGTAGAAATCACTACACGGGAATTGCTATAACTGACATGAATATCCATCATGGTACCACTCTAGTATGTGTGTTTCACTGGATTGATGAGTAAAACTTTATATGCCATCAATTAACTGACTTTGGAATTAAATACCAGAAGAGATAGTTGCTTGCATCGCATTCAACACAGATGGAAGAAAGTGAATCATGCCAACAGCGGTAAAGCTGAAAATACCTTCCATATATAATGGGCAACATGGCCCTCCAAATAGTCTGCATGAAACCTATTGGAGACATTAACCTGAAATAGCAGTCCTAATGCAATCAAAGATATAGTAAACGCAATATCTAGATTATGAACATCCATCTCAGCTTTCAATTCATGCACCTCAAGCAATACAGGACCATAGACTTCTTTCTTGAACTCGCTGCGGTGCTCCTGGACCCATTTATAAGCCTGAAATATCCTTTCAGCGCCAGATCTGTGCAATGCTTGCAGGCGCTTAGTGTTGACATTATCCAGTTCTCTCAACCTTTTAAGTCATACAAGGGTAAGAAAACAAGAAAAAAAATTTGCATGTTCAAATCGAGTAATAAGTGTTGAAGACTAGATAACCACTTATCTATAATGTAGATAATTGATTTGAATTTAGAGTTAGCGTAGATAAGATTGTTTCTAGATTAGCCAATTAGTTTGATAAGAGAGGATTTCTATATATTCTGATTGTATTTTCCATTATCATTCATTCATTGAAATAAAAGGATTTCTCCTCCAATGTCTATCTCGACCAGTGACAATAATAAGCATTGATGATATCGACCTTTCCATACACTGCCTGAGATTTCCTCTATGAAAGTTTAGGTGTTTCTCTTTTTCACTTTTATCAACTCTTATCTCCTTTGCAATTTCTTCCAGCTCCATAATCCGAGCACCCAATTGTTCCTGAATGTAGCAGGCATAAACAAGTTCAAGAAAGAAAACGAACAGCTGCTAGAAAGATTTTTGCACAAACAATGTCACTAATTAGTTCATAATATGAGAATTTGTACTGACAGTCTGACACTTTGAATCATATGTAATATAAATGGTTGAACGCACCAGTTGATACTTTGGAGGTTCATAAGGAGGAAGATTCGCTAGCTCTGCTTCTGCAACTGTAAGATCTTCCTTAGCTTTAGAGATTCTTTGTTGACGAAATACTTCTTGGAGCCTCAAATCTTCCACTTCTTTATACTTACCGCGAATTAGAACTCCCTAAAATTGTAAGAGAAACGTGGGACTTGGGAGTCAAAACAACTTCTATATCAACATAATCAAAACTAATGCAGGTAAACGAGAAAAGTGGCAAACATATACCAAATGATTATCATGCTCCAAACATTGCATGCGCTTTCTCATGTTTCCCTCTAACAAACCATTCATCTTCTTACATTTACCCTCCTGTTTTATTTTATCTCCCTTTTTCCTCCTGAAATTAGAAGTTTAAACCAGCTAAAGGTTAACAAGATGAAGTACATATGTCGATAACAGATTGGGACTAAATCAAGAACTGGGACATTAACTAAATGATTGATTGAGAAAACCACCAAAAGCTCATGTAACAAATTTTGTTCGTTTATCAGACAAACATAATGTAATTGATGGGTTCTTGAAATTGGTTAGATACGCAAAGAAACAACAGATTATTGAAATATACCAAGCTACTCAAGTTCAACTGATTATTGGATTGAAACCTAGTTAAAATAAACTCAGATTGAGGGCGATTTCTATTCGATTTTTATGGCATAAAGCACTTAAAGTTAAAGCATATGCCTTTCTGTCACGAGAAGGGCTCAAACTTAGCAAGTGAGGGATGACCTGTGATTTTGGCCTAGGTCATTACCTCAAGAAAAGTTTATGATTCTAAAGGTTGTTACAAAGAGAAGATCCAACCAGAAATAAAGAGTGTATTAACTTGGAAAAGACCAGTTAAAGACTTACTCAATAGGTTCTCTAAGTTCGCTCAAAGCCTTCGCAGCTTCATCTAGTTTTAGCTTTGCCTCCTGTTCCTGTTTCTTGGCTTCCATGTACTCCGCCCTTTTCATATCATACTTCAGCCATGGTAATTTTTTCTTCATGGACTCAGACTGAAAATACATGAGAGGTCCATCAGATGATCCTTCCACTAACTATCAGAAAAGCAAATGCAGAATATTAACCATAGCTAAGAGTTCTTCTCTTTGACGAACTCGCTCAACATCTTTTTCTAGTTCAGCATTTAGAGCCTTTAGCTGGTTAAGAGATCCTTTATTGCTTTCAAGGGCCTATGATTGATACAAGTTCCATAGAAATTATTCCCATCTCCAAATAGGTATAATGATGAAAACATGCAATGTAAATGAAACAATTACTAACACGTTCAAATCTTTTGATTTCATGGCTCTTCGTAATCAGACTGTGATGCTGAACGGGTAATCGAGGATCACCAACAGCTTTCTCGGTCTCCTCAAGGAGTTGCACTGGAGTTAACTTCGCAAACTCACAAACCCTGTCTTGTGGTAGAAACTAACATCCATTTCCAAAGAAATAGGGCCAATTTGTTCAGATTCCAACTTTTAAAAACTAAATATATAAATAATCACAAGTTAGCTATATGTTATCATATCCTTATGCACAATAGCATGCTATGCACGCAAGTACACTTTGTACTTGGCATATTTAGCTTACGTACACTTGTAGATTATACAAACACGTTCATTTTACATAATTATTAGAGAATTCTTACATCAGAGATTACCTCCACGATAAATCAGGTTTTTTGGTGAATCAATAAATAAAATTTGTTGATTTCTGAGAAATTTGGATAGGAGCGAGGATGAAAATACTTTTTATCCCTACATTTTACAACTAAACAATTGTGGCAGTTCCCATATCTCACAACA
This sequence comes from Primulina huaijiensis, assembly GCF_012295235.1. Lineage (NCBI taxonomy): Eukaryota > Viridiplantae > Streptophyta > Magnoliopsida > Lamiales > Gesneriaceae > Primulina > Primulina huaijiensis. The sequence continues at coordinate 10,605,168 of NC_133308.1, read as the reverse complement.
AACATAATTGCCCCTTGAACACTAACAAACTAGTCAAATGTGTGAATGATTATGGGTTGAAATTGGGTAACTGACGTCCTATTTCATCCTAGATTCATTCATGCTCAATTTCTGCCTCAATTCCCCTCGTTGTTTTTCCTAAATCCTTCCAATTTCATAATCCAAATCTCAAATTCATCACAAATTAGGTTGGATAAGAAGGGGGATGACAATATTTTGAAGTTCTGCACGGATTTATTGACTCATTAAAAATATCCACAGCCAAAAGTATTTTTCAACAATACAAAGGTCAAAGATGAACTACAAATAACTCACTTGAGTTAAATTGTTAACTTGGATATTGAATCTTTGAATTACTTCCATGATCTCCTTTTTTGTCACGACTTTGCCTAAAGAAATAGATAAAAAGTTATTGTACTCGAATATCAATCAAACAATTGATAGGTGATAGCTAAAGTTTAAAGGTATTAAAAATAAAACCCAAATGCAATTTCAAACAAATTTAAGTATACATATAGATATATCCATAACAAGATGAAGAGACATCACTAGATAATATTAATCCAAAAAAACATATTTGAATTTCCATTCATCAAATTAAGAGATCTGCCAAAGGCAACAAGTAACAATACCTTCAGCAAAATTCTTGCATGGTTCTACATAATCACACATTAGCTGATTGCAGCTCCTCGGACAGAAGAATATATTAGATGGTCAAGGCACTTAAATTTAAACAACCCGAGATACATCTTCATTAGTATATTCATGCGCTTAAAGAATACACAAACCTGATATTGGGGAATTTGATATTTGAATGTTTAGAATAAAAATCAATATATCATATTCACCTAAAATAACACATTTCATTTGGCTTCTCAAATTACTTGAATCCATGAAACTGGCACACATCCCAAAACTATCTCCCAAATCCATTAAAGGAAATATATGGAGCTTCCTTGCAAAAGGTTGTATCATCCTTAATTGTTGGATACACAGACAAGTCAAGCCATTACCTAGTTTAAATCAACTAGCTTGCGAGGATAAAGTTCCTCAAGCATAACAACTTGGATTTCTATATCATCTAAGCCATCATATTCAGAGCAATTGATAAAGCAGTTTTCCTAGTAAAAAAAATTAAACATTACCATTGAACAGCCACTCAGATTTGTTACAAGAGTCTATTTTCCTCGTGATGGTGATTTGTTCATCCTCGCTCTCTCCTCTCAAAGAAATCTTGATGTATCCAGATTCCTCTCCACGCTTCACAAAAGCTCCAACACTGGTAGCCCTACCTAGAAGCTGCACGGAATAAGAAGTGGTTTCTCAAAAGTACTTATATCAAAAAAATAACAAATAGCAGAAAATCTGCCTCATTCAACCTGTGGTTCACCACATAGTCCAAGTGCAATGGCACAAACAAGAGAACTTTTGCCAGATCCATTTGGCCCAATGACCAGATTCAAACGTGATCCAGGCTTGCAAGTTAGTGTATTGAAGGTCATGAAGTTACAAAGCTCGATTTTGGTTATATTTCCAGGCATGTAACCATCGTCCCCTCTGCAAACAAATGGGAATGAAACAATGTCACAGAACCTAAAATAAGATGCTTGAGATAAAGTGTGAATTTTTCAGTCTTTTTTGCGAAAAAATAAAAGAGAAACATTTAGCATTCTTTCTTTAAATACAAACATCAACAAGAAAATTCATTCTCATTTAAAGAGACTTAGCATAATTAACATGATATTGTACGTGAAAATGATCCAGTAAAAACTTCCAAACTACCATCTTCGTTCCTAATTTAAATATCTGCCTCCCCTTGATAAACAAAGAAAAATATTTCGGGTATAGAAAAAGAAGAAAACCAGCCGAAACAAGTTCATCCATTCCCAGGAAAAACATTCTACATCAAAAGCTGCACCTTTAATTCCATTAACATAATTACTCAGAAAAGGTTCAGAAACATGAAAAGGAGACATCTTTCAACACGTGAAACAGCGAGAAGTAATGGGGAAAAAATTTGAAAAAAAGGAGCAAAAAAGATAGGGACAAACCTCGAAATCTTGTGTCTTTTGGCGTTGGGCTCGGCAGCCATGGAAGGGAGAATCCAATGAAATTCTGATTCGAAGAGAAATCAGTTTCCGAATGCTGAGTGAGAACTAGGGTTTCACGTGTGCACGGGAGACGGAAGAAGGTTGTGGCAACTGGCGGAGTCCGTCAGACTTTGGCGCCAAGAGCGATACAGTACGGAGTTACCAGGGAAAATTTCATGCAAGGGGCGTCACCGCCATCGCCAGAAAAATCAGGTTTGGATTACAAGTTTTCGGACCCGTTAAACCAAAAATCTGATCTAAAAATGTAATGATTTGAGTCACTTGTTGATCTGAAAATTATATAATTTTTCAAACTTAAAAATTATATAATTAATAAATAATCTACACTAACAAAATAAATTTTAGTTATTGTTTTATGTATTTTAAAATTTCAAGATTATTATATAATCAAAAGTTTATTATAAAAACTGATTTGCAAATCTGCAAAATTTATGTTTATCAAATAGTTTTAATATGATGTATCTAAACAAATGTTTGCAAGATTGTAAGCTCATTTATCTCTTTTTGATTTTGAAATTATTTACAAAAACAGTGAAGATAATCATCTACCTAATTTTTTAACTCGTGAATACTTATCATGATTTCAGGTATGAATCAAAGGGATAGAGGTGATTATTTCTCTTATAGAGGAAGAGGTGGTAGGGAATACCCCTAATGTTATTGCTCAACATGAGAAACAAAGACTTATAGCTCAAAACATTGTTAGCTCATCAGCTTGTAATATCATTGATCAAAATGATCAATTATATAATGATTTTCAAGAATACTTGAAACAAAAACAGAGAAATAATACAAATCACATGCATCATATGCCAGTATTGCCAAAGATGATGAAGGAGATTCGGCTCTATATATAGAGACTAAATATCGTGATCTTATCTTTCTTATAGAAAAAAAGATATTCAATGGGAAAAAACTTCATGGACTATCATGGAAAGATATCTAATCAATACATTATATGTAAATAGTTCTTATAAACAACGAGGATTTTATGATAATCTTCTATTATCTACCAAAAGTGTTGAAATTACTCATTTTTCAGTGATACTCAACAAAAGAAAATTTATAACTTTTCAAAATTTATTATAAAGAAGATTTTATTTATTGAAGAATGAGGTATATCTCCATTAGTGGAAAAATAATTTATTCTCAGAATCATCAAATGAGTTTTAAATTCAATTTTTAGGATTATATTGAGAGTTTTAATAAAACTCTATTTTATGAAAATGAAAAAAGAAAACATACTTGGTTTTTAAAAATCTGTGAAAATGTTTTTCATTATCCAGTTCCTAACTGGTTTTTGATATGGTGGAAAATCTTTGGTCCATCAACAAAAATTTTACTAGAGGTTTTTATAAAACCAATGAATACTTGGTTAAATGTTTCTCTAAGTATTAAAATTTTATTTTCAAAACATAGGATAGATGGGAAGATTTTATGTCTATTCTTCAAGAAATTTGGTATTCCATGGATCTGGAGATGGCAACCTGAATTTGGTTATACTGATGAAGGAATTCCCTGTTTATGGAGAATTAGTTCTACAAAATTTCATAATCAACGACGACTAAAATGTAGGCAAATCCAAAAGATAATGGAAATGGACCCATAAAATCTATCCCCCAACTATGAAATAATTAAATAATTATGATTGGATTTAAAGGCATCATGTTTCGTTTTGAAATTGATCTCATTTTCTGACAGTTTTCACAAGATTTACAAAATAAATGTGTATCTTTGAATAAAGACGTCCAATAAAATCCACATTGTAAGATTTTTGTAGCTGTTTTATTTGTGAAAAATGACCTCCACATGCTTCAAGATGACAAAATTTAATAACATTACTTACTTCATTGTCAGGTATGCATCGTCGAAAAATTTGGTCAGGACAATACTTAAACAAGTAAGGATCATCCCAATAAATTTTTTTTACTTCTATCAAGAATTTATTCTTATCCTGTGAATTCCAATGAGAAGGAAATTTATTCGTCACAAGAAAAATTACAATGTTAGCAAACAATGGCCTAATAGTAGCATAAAACAACTGATCATCTCGAAAATTTTCATTTGTTGGTATTTCATTATGAGATGATTCAGTCATTATTCTAGATAAATGATCGGCTACGACATTTTCTTTTCATTTTTTATCTTTAATTATAATATAAAATTCTTATAAGAATAAGATACACCGTATTAATCTTTGCTTAACATCTTGTTTATTTGATAAATATTTTATGACAGAATGATCAGTGTAAAAAATAGTAGTAGAACCAATTAAATAAGATCGAAACTTATCTAACGCAAATTCTACTGAAAGTAATTCTTTTTAGTAGTTGAATAATTTATCTGGGCATTATTTAAGATTCTACTAGCATAATAGATTGCATAAGGTTTTCCTTCTTTTCTTTGTCCTAACACAGCTCCTATAGCATAATCACTTGTATCATACATTAATTCAAATAGTAAAGATCAATCTAAAGGTTGTAAAATAGGTGATGTAATTAAAAGATTAATTATTTTTTAAAAGCATTTTCACATTTCTGAGTCCATTCAAATTGTGTATCTTTTTCTAAAATATTTGAAATTGGTTTAGATATTATGCGGAAAGTTTTTATAAACCTTCTATAAAATCCTGCATGACCCAAGAATGATCGAACTTTTTTAACCGTTTTTGGTGATGTTAAATTAGCAATAACATCAACTTTGGCTTTATCAATATCAATTCATTTTTCAAATATCACATGTCCTAAAACAATCTCAGATTTAACCATATAATGACATTTTTCCCAATTTATAACAAGATTTTTTTAATACTTCTTCTAGATTTTTAAGACAATTTTCAAACGAGTTTCCAAAAACAGTTATATTATCCATAAAAATTTCTACAAATTCTTCAATTATATTACTGAAAACACTTATCATGCATCTTGGAAAAGTATCTGAAGCATTACATAAACCAAATGACATTCTTTTAAATGAAAAAGTTCCAAAAGGGCCAGTGAAAGTAGTTTTTTCTTGATCTTCTAATGATATAAGTATTTGATAGTACCCCGAATACCCATCAAGAAAACAGTAATAAGAATTACATGCTACATTTTTTAGAATTTGATCTAAAAATACTAGTGAGAAATGATCTTTTCTAGTTACACCATTTAATTTTCTATAATCAATACACATACACCAACTAGATGAAATCCTAGCTTATAATAACTCTCTCTTTTCATTTTTTATAACAGTGATGCCTGACATTTTAGGTACTACTTGTGTTGAACTTATCCATTTACTATCTGAGATTGGATAGATAATTCCAGCATCTAATAGTTTTAATACTTCATTCTTAACAACTTCCTTCATATGTGGATTTAACATTCTTTGTGGTGTTGATATGTTTCAGCATTTTTCTTCCAAGTGAATTCTATGTGTGCAAATTAAAGGATTTATACCTTTATATCTTTCAGAGTCCATCCAATTGTATTTTTATATTTTTTAAGTCATTTAATCAAATCTTCTTCTTGATTTGGTAGAAGAGTGGAAGAAATTACAACAGGAATATTTTATTTTTACCAAGAAATACATATTTCAATTATAATAGTAAAACTTTTAATTCACGTTTTGTATTATCATTTTCTTTAAAATTATTTTCAGACTCAAAACTTTCCATTGAAAAAATTTAAAATTGTTGATTTAAATTTTCTTGTTTTATATTTTCTTCCTCAGTTGTTTCTATTTCAGTATTATATTCATTTTCATTATTATTTGGTTGTTTCCATAAATTGAATACATTAAGTTCTAGAGTCATATTTCCAGAAGAAAATTTCATTATTCCATTTCGACAATTAATTAAAGCATTTGAAGCTGCTAGAAATAGTCATCTCAATATTACTGGAATTTCATTATGTACTTCTATTGGTTGTGTAACCAAAACAATAAAATCTACAGGATATATGAATTTATCGACTTGAACCAATACATCTTCTACAATACCTCTATGTATTTTGATTGACCTATCCGCTAGTAAGAGATAATAGAACTGAGTTTTAATTCTTCTAAATTAAATTTTTCATAAACTGAATAAGGAAGTAAATTCACACATGCTCCCAAATCTAACAAGACTTTTTCAATTTTATTTTCTCCAATAATACATGAAATTTTTGGACAACCAGGATCTTTATATTTTAAACTAGAATTATTTTGAAGAATAGAATTTACTTGTTCACCCAAGAATGCTTGCTTCACATGCAATTTTCTCTTCGCAGTACATAAGTCTTTTAAAAATTTTGCACAGGAAGGTACTTGTTTAATGTCATCTAATAATGGAATATTCATCTTTACTTGTTTAAAAACTTCACAGATATCAGAATCATTATTTTGTTTTTTATGATTTGTTAATGCATGAGGAAACGGGGGAGGTTTATTTGATTCATTTACTATTTCAGATGATTTATCATTCACCATCTTATTCTTAGAGTTTAAGATATCATCATTTTCAGAAGTATCAGGATCAACATCCTTACTCTTTGAATTTAATTGATCCTTGTTTTCATTGCTATATGGATCATTAACTATTTTACCACTTCTAAAGAAATAATAGATTTTATTTGATCAATTTTATTATTATTTAATTCTTGATTTTGATTTTTAGGATTAGGTTGAGATCAAAATTTTCCTTTTTCATTCATATTAAGTGCAGATGCAAATTTTACAAGTGTTTCTTTCAAATCACTCATAGATTGACTGTTTTGAATATTGATAGACTCTTGCTTTTAGATAACTGCATGAATTATATCTTCAATGTTTTTCTTGGAGGTGTAACATAGGGAACATAACCTTGATGATTTTGGTTATTTTGAAAATGTTGTTGTGAAGGTTGTTGTTGGAACATTTCATGTTTTACTAATAAATCTACCTAAGTGCGCAGAAAGCTGAAACTGAAATAATCAGTCATGAGCCAAAACTGAAGCCGTCAATGATGTTAACTGAAAGAACCAACTGATCACATGAACTGAACCAGTTCAACTGATACATCGCAGAACAGTTCCACTGAAAGTCCAACTGATAGGTAGCTCAGCAGAAGACCTTCAAAAGCCCAACCAGCTGATGAAGATCCCAGCTGACCAATTAAACTGAATCAATGAAATCTGTTCAGCTGACGAGCCAACTGATTTCATCTCATCAGAACAAGACATGTTCAACTGACCAGTTCAGAACATCAGTTAGGAGGAATCAGTTGCTGATTACGACAAGATTACTTAATGGAATCCAGCTGTTCGCAAAGGTACAAAAGCTTTTGTCCAGTCAAAGGACAATAATGAACGTTTCTTCAAACGCTCAAAGCCAAAATGTTCCAGAAGGGTTGTCGGGCAGTACAACGCAGATCTCTAAGAAAGAATTCAAATGCAACGGATACAATAATTGAGTCTCACTGTACGTTCAAGACTTCTCACTTATAAATAGAAGATCAGTGAAGACTCGATATAATACAGAGTGTGTTCATCAGAAAGAAGAAGGGCACGCATATTGCATATCAGCTTTGAAGAAGAAATCAGCCCAGTTGAGGAAGCACTTCATCGTGTTATCAGCTTAGATTAGAAGCTTCGTTTCCCTCAGTATGTGAGAACACCTTCGGGTTGTTTTATTTGTTCAGTTCTCACACACGCACACACCACCACCCAAATTACAGTCTTGCAAAAAGACATTAAACTTGTGTGTGTAGTCTTTGACACATAGACGTTAAAGAAGTGTTGGCGGCTTGAAGGTACTGCCTTCAGTCTAGACTAGGAGTTCAGTTAGGCAGTGGGTAAGTCCTAAGCTGGGTGGGTTTGTACAAGTAGTTGTATAAATCAAAGTCTTCTAGTGGATCCTACCCGAGGAGGTAGAAGGGGTAACGTAGGAGCAATTGAAGTATCCGAACATCCATAAAAATATCTTGTGTTATTTATCTGTTTAACTGCTCGTTTTGTTCTTAACTGATTGGATCAGTTCAGCTGATATCAGTTCTGTTCTATCCATAACTGAACTGATAGATGCCAGAACTGATCCCATGTAATCTTCAGTTATTCAGTTACACATGATATAAAATATATCAGTTTTCTTAACGAAGGATTACTTCGAGTGCCTTCTGTTTGAATTTTTTCAAGTTCGCAATCTTGATTTTGATGTTAACAAAACTTGTTAATTTGTGTTACTAATAATCTACCTTAGTGTGCAGAAGCTAGGATCAGTCACGAGCTGTTTACATCGTAAACTGAAAACCTAACTGATCGCACAAACTGAATCAGTCTAACTGTTATGTCAATTGAGCAGTCTAGCTGATTGTCCAGTTGATAGGTGGTTCAGCAGGAGAACCTCTGAAGCCTGGCCAGCCGAAGGAGTGTTCAACTGATGAAGAAACCCAGCTGATCAATTTAACTGAACGAGAGTGAAATCAGTTCAACTGGCGAGTCAACTGATTTCACCAACCCAACTGAAGATCAGTTCAGCTGACCAGTTCGAAGCATCAGTCAGAATCTTTCAGTTGTAGATGAAGACAAACTCTTTCAGTAGATTCTAGCTGTGCGTGAAGGTACAAAGCCATTGTCCATTCAAAGGACAATAATGAAAGTTGCATCAGAGCATTGAAGACAAAATGTTTCAGAAGGGCAGTCGAAAAGTCGAGACACAAAGTCCAAGAAACGAATTCAAGATACAACGGATACGATAAATGAGTCTCACTGTACGATCAGTTTTTCGCGCCTATATAAAGAAAAGATCAGTGAAGACTCAACAACAACAAGATACAGAGAGAAAAAGCTTGAACGCAAATAAGAGAGAAAAGAAAGGGCACGCACATTGAAAATCAGCTTTCAGAAGCAATCAGCCCAGATGGACACTTCAACGTGTTATCAGCTTATTGTAGAAGCTTATCTCCCTCAGTGTGTGAGAACATCCTTGTTCAGTTCTGTAACGTCCGAAAAACCAACCTAAGTAAACCACATACATGCAAAATTATTTTAATTGCTTAATCGTTTTATTTAATTGTTGTTAAATGCTTGCATGATATTTATTATTTATTATATGATTAAATGTATGATTGCATGATTAAATGATTATGTGACATGTTTTCATGAAATTAAGGATTTTACCCGAATATTCGATAATAGGCAAGGGAAAGGAGACCGGAGACGACCAAGACAAGAATATGTATTTTTATTTAAATAATGGCAAGGCTTCCTAATACGATTAAAAATGATATAATTTTTCCTAAAAATGTTGGAGTTCGAATTATTTTACGAGTCGAGCTCGATTTTTCTTGGGAAGCCGGTTTTGGGCAAAAAAGGAGTTTTAAAAGATCAAAAAATATTATTTTATGGAAACTAAATTTATAAACTTTTATGTTTTAATTAATTAAGTGTTATTGGGCCCAATTTAATTAATTTAAGTAGGTCCAATTACCCTTAAGTTGCAAGCCCAAAATCAAAGTCCATTTAACTTATAAATTAAATTATAAATAGGACTCCTAGGCTTTCATAACCTCATAATTCACTTCAATCAGCCGAAAAATCACTCCCACACATATACAATTTTCGAAATTAAGGGAAGGAGAAAAGGCTAGGAGTTTTCGTCGTCTGGTCGTCCAACGTCGCACCCTCGCCTAAGATCGAATAATCGAGCGTTATAAATGCAAATGCACGTTTCTTAAACTCTTTTAACATCATAAAAATCATAATATGCTTGATTTAATTGTTTATGCATGAAAAATATATTGGTGTTCGATTATTTTACGGTACGTTATGTATTTTCAAAGTTTTAACGATTTCGCGCTTGGCTCAAAAACGTTTTTTAATCCAACGAGTATGCTGCCAATTCATGATAAAATATGATAGAATTATGTTCAAAACATGAGAAATTTAAAGGAAAAAGGCATGCTGGAACCGTGGGACAGAGATAGCGCCGATGGTCTTTTGTTTGTTGGTTGTTGTGATGCATGGGCTCGATGGTTTGCATGTGGGCAAGGGGGCCCGTCCAGGGCTGAGTCAGGGTCGGGGTGGTCTCGGTCTAGGGCTGGATTGTGTCCTAGTGTGGCTAGGGTTAGAGTTCTATGCTTGGGGAATGAGTCCACCCGAAGTAGGACTCCTCCCATATTCATGCGCAGAAGTTGTTTGGGGAAGAAGAGGGGCGAGCTAGGGGGTTCATCAAGGTCCTAGGATGATGGGAAGGGGTTGGGCTAGGGGCTGGAGTGGTGGGCTCGCTGCTGGGTGAACAAAACGTGATGAAGCGCGAGGGAACAAGGGATAGCGCGCAGGCTACTTATGGCTTAAGGTGGTCTGTGCGCGCGGTCAGGGGCTGGGCTAGGTCTGGGATGGGTCTGGGCGTGGTCCAGGGATTGTCAGTGGCTCGGCTGGAGGAGTCCTAGTGGGTTAGGAGTTCATGGGCGTGAGTTATCCATCCAAGCGCAGGTTAGGGTCCAGTTTCAGGATTGTTTGAGCGGCTTAGGGGCTGGTTTTTTGGCCTGGGCTTGGTCAGGAGAGTGCCTAGGTGGGTTGGCTAGGGTTTAGCTCGAGGTGACTCAGGCGTGGCTCGAGTAAATTGGGAGATGGCTCCGGTGGTTTGATAGGGTGCAAAATTCAAAAATTAAAAAGCTAAAATTGAATCCATGGGTCCACGGGTGTGGCTCATAAGTTGGAAGGGTAGAATAAATACTAAAAATGTTATGTTTAAAATTTGGGATGAAAATAATGAGTTTTGGAATTTTCCGAGATTTAATCGCCTCACGAAACGCTAATTAAAAAATTAATTGAAAAGCCTAGATTTAAGCTTTATAAAATTATGAAAAATTATATTTAAGCTTAAATAATTATTTAGAATAATCCCATGTCATTAAAAGTGAGAAAACAATAAACTCAAGAATTTTTACATACAGAGGCAAAACTTTCTTTTTACACTTAGGAAAATAAGTAAACGCTTGGCAGCGTCCCCAAGGATCATAACGCATGTTAAATGATATTATATTATTTAAAATGATGATTTTGATGATAATATGTATTTTTATAATTTATTGTAAAGCTGTGCAATTTATACTGTTTAAAATGCTATTTTTGGAAAGCTGTCTTATTTTTTGATTTTTAAAAGAAAAAGAAAAATATTTTGAGGGATGTGAATTGACTGTGACAAATGATATGATATATGATTTAGTGGAGATGACGTGATGGCCAAGGCTTCAGAGGGAATCCATATTCGCGCCAAGGCCCTAGAGAGACCCCGTTTACGGGCCAAGGCCCAGAGGGACCCCGTCTATGGGAAAAGGCCCCCGAGGGATCTCGACGATTGTATTTCCATGGTGGAGCCTAGTGCCCACCCCCATGGACCATGTGGAGCTAAGACTGCAGTCGACCAAAGGATAAAAGCTAGTCACTTTCAAGGATCAAACTTCACCCAAAATGATATATGATTGAAAGATTATGATTAAAAATGATTTTATGATATATGATTTATGATGAGGATTAAAGCTATTTTTAAAAAGATTTATTTATGCTTAAAGTTATTTTAAAATGATTTTACGATTTATGATTTAATTATGCTTAAATGATTTTTAAAATGATTTTAAATGGTTTATTTATTTTCAAAAGCTATTTTAAATAAAAATATGATTTTTAAATGCATGTGAGTGTATATGTATTATTTGCTATTTATGTTTAGAGCGTGCTGAGTCTTTAGACTCACTAGGTTTGTATGATGCAGGAGTTGATTATTTTGGAGGCGGTGACGATTGAGTCGATCGAGTGCAGCAGTGCACACCCGAGGGCCTTTATGTTTCCGCACTAGCTAGATAGATTTATGATTTAAAGATTTATGTTATTTAGAGATATTTTTATGCTTTATTTTTATTGTTAGTTGATCTTTTCAAATGTGAATTTAGGAATTTTTGGTTAGTCGATGCTTTAGGATTTTATTTTATGCACTTGAGATTTAAATTGTTAAATTATTATGATTTAAGATTATATTAAATTATTTTATTTAGATTTTATGATTTAAGATTAGAAAAAAAAATCGAGGTCGTTTCAAGTTCTCACACACAAACACTCTCAACCACTCAAATACCGTCTTGCACAAAGACGTTAAACTTGTGTATGTAGTCTTTGGCACATAGACGTTAAAGAAGTGTTGGCTGGAAAGTACTACCTTCAGTCGTAGCTAGGAGTTCAGTTTAGGTAGTAGTGTAAGTCCTAGCTGAGTGGGTTTGTACAAAGAGTTGTATAAATCAAAGTCTTCTAGTGGATCCTACCCATGGAGGTAGAAGGGGTGACGTAGGAGCAGTTGAAGTCTCCAAACATCCATAAACATATATCGTGTATTTAACTGACTAACTGCTGTTTTCAAATTGTTTGGATCAGTTAGAGTATCCGTGAGTTCAGTTGTCACCATAACTGAACTGATGAATGCAAAAACTAATCTACCCTTTTTCAGTTATTCAGTTTACATAAGTTAAAATGTTTTTTAATAACATTCTTCTTCACGAAGGATTACTTCAAGTTTCTTTCGCTTGATTTTAACCAAACTCGATTTAATTCATCGGTGTTAACATTCTTAGAATACGAGCTATTGCAGCTCATTGGAGAATATAGAGTTCGAAATGCCTTCAAAGGCACTAGCACACTCGATCCTTCAATTGATATCAGAGCTAGTTGTTCTAAGAAGAACATTTGAAGAAAACTGTGTTTTAAAATTTGTTACTTTAAAATAGTGTTAAAAGCTATTTAAAAGTATCTCATACAATTTTCAAAACTATTTGAAAATATTTATATGTCGCTCTTTAGCAAAGAGTTGAGAGGATTGGTTAGGCAACTAACGTTGTAGCCACTTCTCTAGACTCTTAGCTTTGGGGTTTTAATCACCCTGCAGCAGACTGAGAATCATCTGCAAAGATGCACAGCTAAACTGCTCGCTGAACAAGATTTCAGTTTCAATCCCACCAGGTCAGCTGTTCTTCATACGAAACTCATCCATGTTGGGATGTTGGTCGATTTAATCATCAGCTGAATTCCACGTGAGCCTAGTCAGAGTCTGCTCGACCAGTTGAGTAAGCACAGAGGTCAAGTTCAAATGCAGTTTACCTCGTTTCTCTAGCAAATTGAATTCACAACCGATGCAGCATTTCAAGCAGTCAAGCAACCACTTGATGGTATATCCAGTTCTGTCGTATAAACCAACTGATATATGATGTTGTTAAAATTATGTTATTGTTGTAGTAATTTTTCTTTTTCAACTGATGTATGTACTCAGAAGTAAATACAAGAAAACTTATTTAAATAAACATCATGTTTGTTCAGCTGTGTTTCATTGTGACTGAATGTATATTTCCAGATTTCTTGTCTACATTGCTTGAATGATTATAACCTCTGAATGAATGATCAGATAAATATTTTTCAAATACGGGCTTTTCATTCAGTCTCTGAGGGGGAGTTTTTCTTTTACCCTCAAACTGAAAATCGTTTGTTTAATCAGTTTTAAAATTCAGTTGTTGAGCAGAATTTTTTTTCAACTGATAAGTGCTTTCTTAAATTTTTTTCAATTCAATTTCGAAGGGGGATTTTTTTTTTATCCTCTATCTCTAAATGGTTTCAAAACTTTTTTAATTCAGTTCTTGAGGGGGGAGCTTTTAACGATGTTTAAATGTACTAACCTTTGAATTGAATATATCGTGCTNACCTTTACAGTTAACATCAAAATCAAGATTGCGAACTTGAAAAGTTCCAACAATCTTCCTCTTTTTGATGATCACAAAACTTGAGCAGTTAAGCACGATATATTCAATTCAAAGGTTAGTACATTTAAACATCGTTAAAAGCTCCCCCCTCAAGAACTGAATTAAAAAAGTTTTGAAACCATTTAGAGATAGAGGATAAAAAAAAAATCCCCCTTCGAAATTGAATTGAAAAAAATTTAAGAAAGCACTTATCAGTTGAAAAAAAATTCTGCTCAACAACTGAATTTTAAAACTGATTAAACAAACGATTTTCAGTTTGAGGGTAAAAGAAAAACTCCCCCTCAGAGACTGAATGAAAAGCCCGTATTTGAAAAATATTTATCTGATCATTCATTCAGAGGTTATAATCATTCAAGCAATGTAGACAAGAAATCTGGAAATATACATTCAGTCACAATGAAACACAGCTGAACAAACATGATGTTTATTTAAATAAGTTTTCTTGTATTTACTTCTGAGTACATACATCAGTTGAAAAAGAAAAATTACTACAACAATAACATAATTTTAACAACATCATATATCAGTTGGTTTATACGACAGAACTGGATATACCATCAAGTGGTTGCTTGACTGCTTGAAATGCTGCATCGGTTGTGAATTCAATTTGCTAGAGAAACGAGGTAAACTGCATTTGAACTTGACCTCTGTGCTTACTCAACTGGTCGAGCAGACTCTGACTAGGCTCACGTGGAATTCAGCTGATGATTAAATCGACCAACATCCCAACATGGATGAGTTTCGTATGAAGAACAGCTGACCTGGTGGGATTGAAACTGAAATCTTGTTCAGCGAGCAGTTTAGCTGTGCATCTTTGCAGATGATTCTCAGTCTGCTGCAGGGTGATTAAAACCCCAAAGCTAAGAGTCTAGAGAAGTGGCTACAACGTTAGTTGCCTAACCAATCCTCTCAACTCTTTGCTAAAGAGCGACATATAAATATTTTCAAATAGTTTTGAAAATTGTATGAGATACTTTTAAATAGCTTTTAACACTATTTTAAAGTAACAAATTTTAAAACACAGTTTTCTTCAAATGTTCTTCTTAGAACAACTAGCTCTGATATCAATTGAAGGATCGAGTGTGCTAGTGCCTTTGAAGGCATTTCGAACACTATATTCTCCAATGAGCTGCAATAGCTCGTATTCTAAGAATGTTAACACCGATGAATTAAATCGAGTTTGGTTAAAATCAAGCGAAAGAAACTTGAAGTAATCCTTCGTGAAGAAGAATGTTATTAAAAAACATTTTAACTTATGTAAACTGAATAACTGAAAAAGGGTAGATTAGTTTTTGCATTCATCAGTTCAGTTATGGTGACAACTGAACTCACGGATACTCTAACTGATCCAAACAATTTGAAAACAGCAGTTAGTCAGTTAAATACACGATATATGTTTATGGATGTTTGGAGACTTCAACTGCTCCTACGTCACCCCTTCTACCTCCATGGGTAGGATCCACTAGAAGACTTTGATTTATACAACTCTTTGTACAAACCCACTCAGCTAGGACTTACACNTGACCCCGATCTGTAATGCTCTCCCAAAAACGCCAAATGACACCCACATCAGACCCTTAACAACTCGTCCCAGCAATCCCCTTGCACAGATCATCACACCGTGAGTGGATGAAAGTAGTGCATAAACATGAAACAACCGAATAACCTCCGTGCATGAAACTGGATCGAGACTTTCAAAAAATATTAAGCACACATCAGTATATATATAGCGTATAAGATGCAGAAAAAAAAGTACTTAGCGTGCCTGATAAGATAATTGGGGTGCAAATGTTCGAAGGGACACGAGGCGAAGAGGAAACACTCGAGCTTGAAGAAAAAAAGAAGCGCCGAATTCTTGCTGCTGAAATTCACGAAGGAGGCGACTGATTGGATGAAGGTGGGCAGCTGGATGGAGTAAATTAGGTTTAGTGGGGTGCTAATGACTAGGGTTAGGTTTAATAGATAATTATGTAATATTTAAATAGCTAACAATCAACTAATGTGCCTAATTTTGATAATTAAAGGAAAAAAAGATTTTAAGCTCAACAGGCTTAAAAGTAGGCCCATTAAATCCAAACACACTCCTGAAAAATATTTTGTGTTAGAAAGTTTTTGAAAATATTAGCCGAATCATTAAAAAGTCCCCCGATTCGATAAAATTCGCGTACCGTTAAAAATAAAGTCCTGCGGGTAATAATACCTGGTAAAATCCCATTATTTGAAAAATCCACTTAAAACACCATATATTAATTTATAAAAATTTAATCATGTATTAAAATAATTTTTCCTGAAAATTTTCCCGTCTCCGTTCCTCGTTCGATCGCAAAATGCACCTAGAAACCCTAATGCATGAACTTAGGAAAATTTCATGAATTAAATCCTACCATGCATGAATTATGCATAAAAATAATTAAACACAATTTAATGAAATAAACATGCATTTAATGCTTTTAAAAATTTTAATTAAAATGCCAAGGAAGTTCAATAACTTGCATGCATGCCAACTTTTTAAATTATTTTTACTAACATGCTAAATTACCACTTCTTAAATAAGTCTTTATTAACTTATCTCAATACTTCATCTCCAGTCCGGCCTCACTTATTTAACTGAAAAGGTGTCAATTAAATTACTACGTAAAATAAATAAATTTAAAGAATTTAAATACTCATGCAATAAAAATCATTTTAATTTAAATACTAAAAATTATGCATGGCTTATACGCAGTCCAAGTTACGGGTTCTACATTAACAAAACTTGTTAATTTGTGTTACTAATAATCTACCTTAGTGTGCAGAAGTTAGGATCAGTCACAAGCTGTTTACATCGCAAACTGAAGACCTAACTGATCGCACAAACTGAATCAGTCTAACTGTTACGTCAATTGAGCAGTCCAACTGATTGTCCAGTTGATAGGTGGTTCAGCAGAAGAACCTCTGAAGCCTGGCCAACCGAAGGAGTGTTCAACTGATGAAGAAACCTAGCTGATCAATTCAACTGAACGACAGTGAAATCAGTTTAACTGACGAGTCAATTGATTTCACCAACCCAACTGAAGATCAGTTCAGCTGACTAGTCTGAAGCATCAGTCAGAATCTATCAGTTGTAGATGAAGACAAACTATTTCAGTGGTTTCCAGCTGTGCGTGAAGGTACAAAGCCATTGTCCAGTCAAAGGACAATAATGAACGTTGCATCAGAGCATTAAAGGCAAAACGTTTCAGAAAGGTAGTCGAAAAGTCGAGACACAAAGTCCAAGAATGGAATTCAAGATACAACGGATACAATAAATGAGTCTCACTCAACGATAAGTTTTTCCCGCCTATATAAAAAGAAGATCAGTGAAGACTCAACAAAGACAAGATACAGAGAGAAAAAGCTTAAACGCAAATAAGAGAGAAAAGAAAGGGCACGCACATTGAAAATCAGCTTTCAGCAGCAATCAGCCCAGAGGGACACTTCAACGTGTTATCAGCTTTTTGTAGAAGCTTATCTCCCTCAGTGTGTGAGAACATCCTTTTTCAGTTCTCACACACAAACACCCTCAACCACTCAAATACCGTCTTGCACAATGACGTTAAACTTGCGTATGTAGTCTTTGACACATAGACGTTAAAGAAGTGGTGGCTGGAAGGTGCTACCTTCAGTCGTAGCTAGGAGTTCAGTTTAGGCAGTAGTGTAAGTCCTAGCTGAGTGGGTTTGTACAAAGAGTTGTATAAATCAAAGTCTTCTAGTGGATCCAACCCGTGGAGGTAGAAAGGGTGACGTAGGAGCAGTTGAAGTCTCCGAATATCCATAAACATATCTTGTGTATTTAACTGACTAACTGCTGTTTTCAAATTGTTTGGATCGGTTAGAGTATCCGTCAGTTCAGTTGTCACCATAACTGAACTGATGAATGCAAAAACTAATCTACCACTTTTCAGTTATTCAGTTTACATAAGTTAAAATGTTTTCTAATAACAGTCTTCTTCACGAAGGATTACTTCGAGTTTCTTCCGCTTGGTTTTAAATCAAATTCGATTTAATTCATCAGTATTAACATTCTTATAACACGAGCTATTGCAGCTCATTGGAGAATATAGTGTTCGAAATGCCTTCAAAGGCACTAGTACATTCAATCCTTCACCTTCCGCTTGGTTTGAAAACCAAACTCGATCTAATTCATCGGTGTACACATTCTTAGAACACGAGCTATTGCAGCTCATTGAGAATATTGTGTTTGAAGCACCTTTGGTGCCCAGCACTCGATCTTTCAGTTGTGCATTATTATCATTCTTCCAACTAAAATTAGGATGATTTTTCTATTCAGGATTATATGATTGTGAAAAAATATCTAAAATTGGTTTTTTTTTATAATAGTTAACATAATTTGTTTTTTCATGGATATATTATTTAAATGAAGGTAAAGTTGGACAATCTTTTGTAGAATGATTATGTGTATCACAAATATGACAAACAATTTCGTGAATACTTTTTAATTGACCACTCTTATTCACACTAAAACAAAAATGACTTTTGGCAGCGCGCAAATTTGCTTTCTGCAGCGCGCAATAATTAAAAGCTGTTGAAAGTCGTGGGTATTGACAGCGTGCACTGCACGTCGCGAAAAGACCATCGACAGCGCGCAATGCATGCCGCAAAAAAGACCATCGACGGCACGCAATGCACACCGCGGAAAAACCCATCGACAGCGCACACTGCACGCCATGGAAAATACCATCCACAGCATGCAAATGCACGCCGTTAAAACTAAATTTTTACAAAAAAAATCAATTTCATTCACAAAAACAAAAAATAATACCCCAAAGTCAAATTTATAGCTACATTTCTAATATCATCGAACTTTACAAAACTAGCAAAACGACAAAATCAACGGAGTGCATATCCGAGTCCATATGCTCCCCGACATATACAATTCCCAATTAATTCACATGCCTTTTAAATTACAGTGCTAATACTTGAGACAAAAAGTGAACACTATCAAGCCATCAGCCGATAAAAAATTTCTTCATGCCTGACACAAATGACTGAAATCACAATTTTGAAATTTAGCTTTACAATCACCTTGAGCGTACGATGTCAAAACAGCCTGGATTTGAATTAAAACCAGCAAATTTGTATTCCTCAAACATGACTCCAACCTGGATACAGACAATTTAAGATTTGGATCATATCATCTTACAACAATGAGTTCCAACAATAGAAATTGTGCTAGCAAAATTTTCAAGTATGCTAAGGATCTCTCAGTGAAATAATTAATTTTTTTTTTTGCATAGTTCCGAAATACAAGTAAACAAGCACCAATCTGAACCATAAGTGAAAGAAATAGTTTGACTGTGAAACAAGAACCAATCCGAGCCATCAGCAATTGTTAATATTTCTGAAATTTAGAGAAGTACATAAAAAATATGTAAGAATTAAAATAAAATGCATCAGTTAATCTTAATATTTCTTAAATTCCGAAACTGAATAAGCTATTTTTAAAATAAAATGAATCAGCTACTATTAATATTGAACCATCATTTTACACCCGTCATTTCATTGACTTTGTTTTGCAGTTCTTTGGACCACAATGAATAGTGCTTCTGCAAACAGTTTTACACAGTCATTTCTTGAGGCCATATTTCACATGGATCATTCCTTAAAAATTAATTAATATTACAAGAAAAGGACATCTACTCTCGGTCTCCTACTCCATTATGTGTATGTGACCAGCTTCATTTTTTATGTTCAACTATTATACATGTTTTGTTATAAGACATTTACAAACTAACTAAAAACAACAAATAAAGTGGTCTCCAAACTTCTTAATTTATGTATAGAAAGTTGTGACAACACAAATTAAGATACATTCCAATTCAATTCGATTTAGTTAAGTTATTTTTTCAAAATAAAAACAATGGAGAAGCTTCTGTGACATACATCCTCTGCCTAATAACAAAAATGTTAATAAATAAAATTCAATTCACCCAAAAATTTTCCAAAAAAGATTGGTGATTTCTGGTTACCTGAATGTAGGCATATATAAGAACATAAAACCTAAGAAAACCTTTTACGTATGTAATATGCTGTGGGGCATGGATATTCTCCTTCTGTATGCAATTACTTTTCAATGGAAAATGGAGTAATTTGTGAACCATTAAATTAAATTTAAATAAAATAATAATAGGCGTTTTACTTGAGATTTGTGACTGCATGCCTAGCTCAGTCTATGGTCAAGATTGAACAAAGCTTGGCTTGCCTTCCATTCTTGGACCTCTCAGTATCACAACTTCAATCTCTTGATTTAGCTTAACCAGTTAATATAGCAGCAACAATATCAATAAAACTGCAGCCATATGTAGTGTATTTCCAACCCATGAACAAGTTCTATCTACTCCTCATTTCTACGCATTTAACAAAAAAATATTAAAACTATGGATATCAATCAGCAAATGAAAAACACCATAGTAAAAAAGTTTTAACTTTCCAAATCATATCATCGACATAGCAACCTTTGTAGTTTCCTAAATTTATGACAACACTTGAATGTTTCTTCTCTTGTCCAACAAGATGTAACCATGAAACATAATATCATACAATACAAAAGAGCCCATAAAACATACTGACACCTCCCAACTGTTGCAATTGAAAGATTTTTATTTGAACTTTAATTTGAAGTGCAAACGATACAAGAATTCCACAAGATACGAGACCTGTCATTAATGAAATTTAACTACAAATGAGCCATAATCGAACTCCATACCTTTAGAACTGAGTAGCAAGAGCAAGGGAATTGTCATCAATCTTCACACTGCCACTAGCTTCCATGCACAAAACATACCATTTCCAGTATTCAGCCATTTCCAGTATTCAGGATAATTGGCGCATGGTATTACATATCTTTCCTATAGAATGAAAATTGGAGCGTGCAGACTAAATTACAAATCAACAAAATTAGATTCAACGTCCTGTGAATAAAAAGAATAAACAAGTATTGTAGATAAATGCACAGATAATATTGACTTGTTGGAGCGACAAGCCCTCAAATACAAAAAGAGGGACCTCATTCTCGGAACGCAAAGAAAACCAATTAAATCGGATTGGAAAAAAACTCGAATTCGGACAGCTTGTATACTTGAACTATAGACTGGAATTCAAGCTAAAATACACCAAGAATCGAAGTTGAACGGGCAGTGGTGGTCTCAAGATGGTGCAAAGGTTGTATCTCGCAGGAAAACTCGTCGGAATCGTGACTGGACGGAGCTAAAGTGGCTGGAAATTGCAGGGATAACAGGGAAAACATTAGGACTTCGACTTCTCAACAAAAAACCACTAAATAACAAAGAAATCGAGACACACACTCACCGAAAACAGAGGAAAAACGTGCATGGAAAAAGACTGAAATAGGGCTCTCATTCGCGCTAGTTCTTCCAATCTGAGGCAAGGAAGGAGGCACAAGGTCAGGGGAACAAGGTTGCTGGTTACTGCGCTCCGATCTCTGGTGGCCGGTCAGCACGCAGCGGTGGTTGGAGTCGAGACGCAGAACACTAATGGGAGTAGGGGAAGGGTTAAGAGATTGGGGATTTGGGGTTTCACTCTCTCTCTCTCTCTCTCGTATATGTATTGTATGTTGTGTAAGTAATACCAGTATAATTGCATAGATTATTAACAGCTCACATATAAATGCACGCTGTCGTTTATATAATTTATTAACAGCACACATAAATGCACGCTGCGGATATTACTATCCATAGCGTGCTTTAATTCACGCCGTTATTTCTGTCAAGTGCAACAATATTAACAACACACATATGGGTGCACGCCGTTAAAATTAATATTCGCAGCGTGCTTTTAATGCACGCTGTTGATGACGTGCTGCGGAAATTCAGTTTTCTTGTAGTGATATCAACATCATGCTCACCTGCATCGAACACACCTAGTAAGTCTATTGACTCAGCAAACCTTAATCATGACAGCAAGTAATACATATACATTCACAAACAACAGTGAAAATACTTTTAATAAAATAGCTTGAACGTAAACTTTAAACATTTTCCTTTCATCTTATACTTTTTCCTTTTCATCATATCATATCTATTTCCTTTCATCATATACATATACGTTCCCTTTTTTTTTTATTGAATTCAGATCCTCAATTGTGACTTTCGTATTATCTGTAGGTCGATTGATCTATCTACGTATTACCACGGTACCCGGCGGCCGGTACATCAACGACACTCTCACACGTCAATTGAGCATTGGCTTTACATTTCATCGTATCATCGTATTAGTCACAATCAATTCACCTCCTTCAACTTTTCATATTTCCATCACTTAAAAAAATTCATGCATATATAAATCATTTTTCTTTTTAAACCAAGCAGCAACATGTCTTTTAGCATTAATGTTTCATCATAAAATTCCATAAACATTTCAACATTTATTACAACATTCAGGGCACTGCCAAGACGTCTAACATTTTTCAGATGTAAAATGACCGTTTTGACTCTGAAACCCTAATTTTCCAAATTTGTCCTTAGACCTTAAAACGACGACCCAAATCATTCCAAATTTGACGTATCACCTTAAAATACACCCATAAATATTTCTTTGACGTAAACTTAAGCCCCTCGACTAATTTCTCAATTTGTTTTTTAAAACTTAGACGTACATCCTGGTTTTGATCTGAATGGACTCGAAACTTTACCAAAACTTACCAAACTTCAACAGGGACTTATTAACACCTAACCATACCATATACAACCCAATTCAAGCCCATTAAACCATTGGACCAGCCTAGAACACTTACTGAATTTTGTGCTTCTATTCTTCGAAAACACGAATTTCCTAACCTACACCCCTTCGGCCCTAGCCCTCAATCGACAATAGAAACCCCTAGTTGACAACGCTAGGACCCTTTGAAACGTCTGCTAATCTTATTGCTTAAAAAATACTAAAATATTTTTTTTAAAAAAACTTAACCATGAAATCGGCCGAACCCTTAACAATACATAAAATATTTTTATAAAATATTTTGCACCATAATAAATCAACCAACTGGTATTTGAAAATTAAAGAAAATATCTAAAAACATAAAATCCTTAAATGTTTTACCAAACCTAAAAATCAATAAATTTGAAAAGTATAGCCCATAATAAACCTCTCAAAAATCTCTCAAAAGCATAAATAAATAGTCGTAAAAATCTTTAACATAATCATAAACGTAAATCATAAGTGCGGAAAAGTAGAAGCGCTGGTCCTCGGGTTAAGCACACCTTCAGTCCAGTCATGTCAACCATCAAGACCTCCATCAAACTCACATGCATCCATCACACCTAGTGAGTCTAAAGACTCAACACACCATAATCTTTATAACAAATAATACGTATAAAATCACAAGCAACAGTGAAAATACTTTTACATAAAAATAACATTTTCATTACATGCATGACATAAATCTCAATTTTTTTCCTTTTCCTCATTCATAACATGTATCATTTTATCATGATCATAAACATTTTTCCTTATTATTTAACTCAGATCATTAATTGTGACTTTACTCATCCTCAAAAATTCGATGGATCCATCTACATGTAACCAGAGTACTGGGCGGCGGGGACACCAGCAACACTCTCACCGGTCAACTGGGCCTTGGTCTATCCTCATCGAATGGAAATACGATCGTCGGGCTCCCTCTGGGGCCTTCTCCCATAAGTGGGCTCCCTCAGGGACCTTTTCCCTCACGATATCTCCATTCTTATCCTCATATCCTCAATAGTCACAATTACTTAACTTCCTTCAATATTTTACGTTTTCATCACTTTATAAAAATCATGCATTTAATATCATTTTCTTTTGAAAACAAGCATGCAACATATCTTTTAACTTTATCGTTCCATCATACATTCCATAAATAAATCATAAAATTCCATAAACCTTTAAAATAAATATTTTTGTATATAAAAATGCTTAAACATTTAAAATAATCATAATAGCATATAAAACAGCATTCGGTGCACTACCATGACTTTTACTAATTTCTAGGTGTAAAATGACTGTTTTACCCCTGGACGTAAAATTTCACGATTCTGACTTTTTCTTAATTTCTTTGACTCTAACATGTCCGACATATCTATTTAAGCATAAATTAATTTTTTCATAATTTTATTTAGCTTAAATAATAAACCTTTTAATTTATCTTTAATTATTCGTTTTTAATGCGTTTTAATCCCGAATAATTTCAAACTTTAATATAAAATTCCTAAATTTAAAACTTAGAATTTTTATATTATTTTATCCCTCGTGAACCAGGACTCGACCCACGTGAGCCGTGTTTCGATTAATTTTCCAATTAGAAAACCCTAAACACTCGGCCCTAGCCATCTTCGAACCAAGGTGGTTTTTCGTCGAGCCTTGCTCAAACCACCATGAGCCAGCATCGAGCCACCCCGTCTCTAGACCCTACTGGACCCTTAGCACCCTTAGTAACCAACCCAGCCACAAAACCGAAGCCCCAACCCGTACACATACTGGCCGAGACTCCATATTGACGAGGACTCCTTGACTCAAGCTTAGGACCTAGCCCCTGAACCAGCCTCTCAAGCACTCACCTAAGACCTCAAGAAGTCACCCTAACCTAGCCCGAAGTCCCCAGACCGAGCCCTCTTCCCTGCGCAAGCCCCTGAACCTTGCGTGCAATTCCTTGGCTCTCGGGTGGGAGTCCTCCTTCCCCAGCCCCTGACTCGAGTCCTAGCGTGGCTAGAACTCTAACCCCGACTCAACCATGACCCTGTCTAGCCCTGGTCCCAAGCCAAGACCAAGCCAAGGCCCCATGATCAAAACAGAACTCTATGATCCCTCATGACAGAAATTCGATTCCAGCTTTTGTTTGTTCGAGTTGCAGCATGCTTGTGCAATCCTAGGACCCTCAAAATCGTGTAAAAACAAACCTTGATCATAACATAATATCATGGCAGCCCCTTAACAAGTATAGGACATGATTTTGGATAAAAAAAATGCATAAGTTTACACATGTACATGCTATATTGCGAAAATAACCAGAGGAACTTCATGTTTTTCATACAAACGTGTTTTAAATAAATAATACGATGTGATAGACGAGAAAAATAGATGTATGGCGTGTCTTTGCATATTTTACGCACGATTATTCGTTGAAGATTGCGAAAAACGATGACACGAACCCCTTATTTTCAAAAATATGAAAAATCATCAATCATATTTTAAATAATTAAAAACACTTATTTAATAAAAACATTTTTTATTTTTCAGCCCTCGGTCTCCGTTCCTCGATCGCAAATTGAATAATCCTTAAAAATACAGTTTTATGCATAATGACAATAAAATCTTATTTAACATATAATTATGCATGTCACATAATCAATTAAGCAATTAAAATAAATTAAGTAAACATTTTTCATATTTCTTAAATTTGCATGCAATTGGATTATGTCGTCTTAATTTTGGACCTTACACCCTGACCGACCCCTATGGACCCTTCTGGGCCGAGCTTGAGAAGCTTAGAACCCACAGCCCCTTAAACCCGTCCCAAGGCATGCGCACTCCCCCAAGCGCACCCGTTCACACTAGCCCTTCAAACCAACCCTTGCGCAGCCACCCTAGGACCATCATGCAGCCCCCTTATGTCTCTTGGTCATGCCATAACAGCAGCTAAGAACCATGGCTCTCAAGGGTGCCCTATCCGAAACCCTAGTCAACATAAAATACAATTTTCGTTCAACCTAGTTACCCTCCAGGTCCAACTCTTGTGCAACCTTGTCTAGGCCATTAAACCCTCTAAAATCCATCCCTTCCTATAGCTCTATGATGGCAGCTCCTTCATGCACCATTAACAAGAGTGTTAAATTGCAATTTGTGGCCCATTAGCTAATTGTTATCCACTTATTTAATCACCTAATTAACCCTAAACCTAAACTAATCTCACCACCAGCCGACACCCCCATTCAGACATCCATTCTCTCGGTTTTCTAGCAGCAAACCATAGGGAATCTTTGGCCACTTCATTGGCTTGCAAGATACTTCTCCGGCTTGATTCCTGACGCTCGTTCTTCGGTTTTTTTGCGAAATATTTATATGCCAGGCATGCTTTGTATCATTTTTACACATCATACACATTTAATATGCTGATGATTTTGTTCTTGCACTAAAATTTTCGATCCAGCCGTGAGGATGAAAAGCGTTCGATTTTTTTATGTTTCTTTCATTCTCTCGGTTGTTGCTCACGGTTTTCTTCTGAGTTTTTGCAAGGGGCTGCTGTGTGGTGTGTTAAGGGCCGGTTATCACCGAGAAAGAAAGGGCATGTAGGCTGGAGATAAGGCTTTGGCGAGTGGAGAAAGGGTCGAGCGGGTTTTCTTGAAATTGTGGCTCGTAGGTAGGAAGATCGGTGGAGTAACATGATCCAGCAGTGCAATGGAAGAACTGAGCCATGGACCAAACCCTGGTGGGTCTCAACCACGGTCCAGGAAGGCTCGACCATGGCTGGGACAAGCCAAGAAGCCGATCGAGCATGGGGTAGGAAATTTTTCTTGGGTGCGTTGGAGGATAGCTTCGATCGGGCGAGCTGTGTCTGTTGCATGGGAGTATAGTCGTGGTTCCTTTGGGACCAGAGGAGTCTTAGGGTGGTCTAGGGAAGGTCGGGTCATGGCTGGTCCTCGATGGTTTGGTCTAGGAATGTTAAAACGTGAATTTGGTGCACTAGGGTCTCGGTGGGTAGCTTGCTGGAATTTTCCAGCAACCGTTCAGGGCTTTATTCGAGTGTCTAAGGGCTAGGTTCAAGATCTTTAGGACCTTTTAAGTGTTTTTAAGGTGTGGTAAAAAGTTGGGAAAAATTTGGTTGAGTTTCTAGTCGATTCGGATTAAAACCGGGACTTCGGTCCAAGTTTTAAAACGAAGCGGTTAAGTTATGAAATGAGCTCGGGTTTACGTCTAGGAATGCTTATAAATATGTTTTAAGACATTTTAAAGAGTTTTTTAAGCTTCGGGTCAATTTTAGAGGTCCAGGAGTAAAACGGTGATTTTTGGGTTTTGGGGTGCAAAATGAGTTTCGGGGGGCAAAATGGTCATTTTGCACCCGGGGTGAAATTTTGGTCCTGCCAGCACCTCGAGCACATTTTATCATGTTTTTAATGGTTATGCATCATGTTTATGATTTTTATGAAATTATGATAAATACGGTGTATGCTTGGTTTTAAGGAAAAGTTACGTATATGCATGTTTTTATTAAATGGTGAATATGATGAAATTTTTGAAGGATGGTAATTGGTTGTGACTGACGATGTATATGTATACGATGACAAGAAATATGATGAGCTGAGGCCAAGGCTCAGTGGACGGGTAATGTTGTCGCTGAAGTACCCGTCGCCCGATACCGTGGTTATACGTAGATGGATCCATCGATAGAGCTGATACAAAAGTCACAACTAATGAGTTGAATTCAATTAAAAGAAAATGTATACGTATATGATGACACGAGATGACAAGATATGACATGATATGATTTTACACGACACGCTTACGTTATGCTTTTAAGTTAATGAAAGATATGTTGAATATGATATTTTTCACTGCTGTGTGCCATGTATATGTAATTATTATTTCTGTATAGGTGTGTTGAGTCTTTAGACTCGCTAGGCATGTATGATGCAAGTGAGCTTGATGCTGAGGAGACTGGAAGAGCTGAACTCTGAGCAGGCAGCCCTGGTGCAGTCACATGACTCGAGGACCGCATGTTTTTCCGCATTCGATTTATGAGTTTTTGAGAGGAGTTAAACATTTTTATACGTTGATGATTTTACGATTTTTACTTGTATATGTTTACGTTTGATCTAAGATGATGTTGGTTATTTTAAACTGAGCTATTTTTATTGTCAAATAAATACGATTATTTTAAATGTTATTTTGTAAATGCGAGACTTTATAAAAAAAAAATATTTCTGCACTTTTAAAATGAGTAGACGTTACAGTTGGTATCAGAGCAAGGATCTTGTATAGAGTTGTGCCACCGCCAGCTTCTGCCGCTCACTCTTCAAGCCTCAAGTCTGTAAGCTTTTATGTTTTAAATGATTTACTATTATCACTTGCATGTTACATGATTTATGCTTTACGATGATTTATTGTACATTTTTAACTATTTTTACGATTTAAGAATTTACTGTTTTAAAAACTAGATTAATTGCATGAGGGGTTACGTTTTAAATTGGACTGTATTCAAATATGCCTCCTAGACGTGCTCCCAGTACTGATAGACATGATGAGATTCCTGGAGGAGGCAGAGGGCCTCCACCACCACCGTCAGGAGACCAAGCTACTCGAGTACTTGAAGGGATAGCTAGACTGATGGAGCTGACCCAGCTAGGCCAACAGGTACACCGACAGCAGACATATGTTTTTGAGTAGTTCCGTAGGCTCAACCCGAAGAAGTTCGGGGGTACAACTAATCCATTCATTGCAGAGGGATGGATTAGATCTCTGGAGTTACATTTTGAGTATCTGCAGATGATGGATGACGACCGGGCCAGGTGCGCCATTTATATGCTGAGGGATGATGCGTCCCTATGGTGGGAGGGAGCTGCACATGCAGTGGATGTGGCTACTCTCACGTGGGCCAGATTCAGAGAGATGTTCTTTGGGATGTATTTCTCAGCTGACGTCATGGGCCGCCTGACGAGGGAGTCAATCTGTAAGTATTTCCCAGCTGACATCATGTGGCGGAGTTTATCTGCAAGTTTGACAGGGGCTGCCATTTTGTGCCCATGATAGCAGGAGATGCCGCCCAGAAGCTGAGGCATTTCCTAGATGGACTGAGACCCACTCTTCGCCGAGACATCATGCTGATGAGGCCGGCAGGTTATGATGAGATGCATAGGAAGTGGCAGCAGGCTCAGTCCATTTCCCAGCCTCATAAGAAGCAGTTTACTGGGCCACCGAGGCAGCAGGGGCAGCAGAGGCCCCAGGGACAGGGTAGGAGGCCACAACAGCAGAGACCTCCTCAGGCGCCAGGGGCGCCTAAGCCAGATGACAGGCAGCCATGCCCTCAGTGCAGCAGGTTCCATTTCGGCAACTGCAGGTGGGGAACCTTCAAATGCTTTATGTGCGGACAGGAGGGCCATAAAGCCGCAGATTGCCCTAAGAACAAGGGCTCCACTACTGGCCGGGCTTATGTGATGCACGTCGAGGAGGCTGAGGCAGCACCAGACTCGACCCTGATTACTGGTAACCCTTTTGTTTAAGATTTCACTTTATCGCATAATTGCATGGATTCTATGCTTGTATGATGATTTATTTACTGGGATTGATGACTTAGAAAGATTTAGGATACATGCACTACCTAGTTGAGAATAAGAATGTAATTATTTGATTGAGAACAAATTTATCGACCAATGATTTTATGGGGTCAAGTTGTAATTTTCGAAAAGTTGAAGAACCCAAGGGCAATTTTCGAACTTTAAGGGGCTAGATTGCAATTTTTTATTTTTCTGAGGATCAATTTCGAATTTTTGAGAAATGATGTTTTGGTTAATTTAGTGATTTTTCGAGGATTTTGGGTTAATATCCGAGAAGAAATTCCTTAAGTTCAACATTATTAGATTTGATGGTATGTTTTGTCGCAGGGGGATATATATTGCAAGTGTAGCCACAGATGCATTGCTAGATTAAGGGACTACGCATTTGTTTATATCCGAATCTTTCGTGAAGCGACTAGGAATCATACCAGTAGAGATGGATTCAGGGTTCAGAGTATTGATTCCATCCGGAGATCAAATGTTCACTTCCCAAATAGTGAAGAGATTGGAGCTTCGGTTACAGAATTATACGGTGTACGCAGATTTGATAGTGTTACCACTACCGGAGTTTGACATCATCTTGGGTATGAACTGGCTATCTTCTCATGGCACAGTCATAGACTTTCGACAGAGGTCAGTGTCTGTCAGACCACCCAGTGGAAAGCCATTTATTTTCGAGGCAGCTAGACATCAGCAGATGCCGCACGTCATTTCCTGCTTAAGTGCGATGAAGTTTATGAGGAGAGGCTGCCAGGCATTCTTAGCCAGCATCGTATCAGTGACAGGGACAGTCAGTCAGAGGCTGGAGGACATTGATGTAGTCAGGGAGTTCTCTGGTGTTTTCCCTGACGATGTTGCAGGCATCCCACCAGACAGAGAGGTAGACTTCTCGATTGAGCTCATGCCAGGGACAGTGCCGATATCTAAGGCACCCTACTGATTAGCGCCTGTAGAGATGAAAGAACTCAAGGATCAGATTCAAGATCTACTGGATAAGGGTTTCATTCACCCTAGTTTTTCTCCATGGGGCACACCATTGCTATTTGTTAGGAAGAAGGATGACATCATGCGACTGTGCATCGATTACAGAGAGCTGAACAGGATCACAGTTAAGAATAAATATCCATTGCTGAGGATCGAGGATTTGTTTGATCAGCTACAGGGAGCATCAGTGTTCTCCAAGAGAGACTTTTGATCCGGTTACCACCAGCTGAAGGTGAGGGAGTCAGATGTGCATAAGACAGCCTTCCAGACGCGTTACGGGCACTACGAGTTCTTGGTGATGCCCTTCGGTTTGACGAACGCGCCAGCGATTTTCATGGATCTCATGAATCGCGTGTTTCAGCCATTCTTGGATCAGTTCATCATAGACTTCATTGATGATATCCTGATCTATTCGAAGAGCAGGGAGGAGCACAGTCAGCATCTGAGGACAGTGTTACAGACTCTACAGGATAGACGACTGTATGCCAAGTTCAGCAAATGTGAATTCTGGTTTGGCAGAGTGGCATTCTTGGGACACATTGTATCTCAGGATGACATAGAGGTCGACCCCAGCAAGGTAAAGGCAGTCAGAGATTGGCCAGTTCCTAAAAGTGTAACATAGATCCGTAGTTTCTTGGGATTGACAGGTTACTACAGGAAGTTTATCCAGGGCTTCTCTTCTATAGCGGTGCCTATGACCATCTTGACGAAGAAGAATGCCAAGTTCATCTGGGGATCCGAGTGCCAGGAGAGTTTTGAAAGACTGAAGCAGGCCTTGAAGAGTGAGCGGCAGACATGATTTGACAGACGAAAGTCACAACTAATGACTGAATTCAATTAAAAGAAAATGTATACGTATATGATCACAAGAGATGACATGATTTGACATGACATGATTTTACTCGACTCGTTTACGTTATGCTTTTAAGTTCATGAAAGATATGTTGAGTATGATATTTTTCACTGCTGTGTGCTATGTATATATACTTGTTATTCCTGGTACAGGTGTGTTGAGTCTTTAGACTCACTAAGCGTGTGTGATGCTGGTTAGCTTGATGCTGAGGAGACTGGAGACGCTGAACTCTGAGCAGGCAGCCCTGGTACGGTGACATGACCCGAGGACCGCATGTTTTTCCGTATTTGATTTATGAGTTTTTGAGAGGAGTTAAACATTTTTATACATTGATGATATTACGATTTTTACTCGTATATGTTTACGTTTGATCTTGGATGATGTTGGTTATTTTAAACTGCGCTATTTTTATTGTCAAATAAATACGATTATTTTAAATGTTATTTTGTAAATGCGAGACTTTATAAAATATATATATATATATTTCCGTACTTTTAAAATAAGTAGACGTTACATGGTATATGGTGAAGTTGATGAGTTTATAGTGAAGGCAACCATGAATTTAGGGTTCCAAGGGTTGATGCAGCACGAGGGCTATAACACCTACAAACTTTAGTTTAAGGGTAAGCATGTTGATAATGTAATCCTTGTTATTACTAACTTACTTCGTTTTTGTGTAGGTAGCAAGATTTGAGGACAAATTTTTTTGAAGAAGGGAGTATGATTATACGAACCTGATCGATCGTGGCGTGCTAATGGTTGGAAGGAGATTTAAGACGCGTTGTTGCCTCGGACTTTCAAGCTTGATTGCGATTAATAATGAAGAATCGAACATATTTAAGCTTTTGAAGGAGTTAAAAGAAGAATATAATGAAGGTGTGTTGAGCAACAAAGCATGCGAGTATACTAAAATGATCAAGAATACAGCAGCTGGTGTGCACCTTCGCAACAAGATGCATAGCCGCGCACCTCCTCGCGCCAAAATCAGTGCATCCACGCTCCTTCTGCTAGCCGAAGACTAAACCCTACGCGCACCCGCACGAGATCAACTTCATCGGATCGAGGGCGTGACTTTGTTTTTGATCGCGTTTGCTTTTCGTGATTGAAGAATTGTATCATGGCCCCTTTCTTCTGACCGAAAATTCCAAATATTTAAAGCTAGAGAATCTGCTGAAGAAAAGAAGCATTCACAAACTGGTGAAACAGATAGCAGCAGAGAGGCAAAAACTGACATTTCATAATCCCACTTCTTACAGGCCCTTCAAACCTTGTCAGAGGAAAAGAACTGTAAGTTTACATATGCGTTGCCTTTCATATCAAATGTTTGAATTCAAATTTTCTCAGATGCATTTAAATTGAATATATGTGGATGAATTCGTGCAATTGCAGCATTTACAGATTATGTTAAAGGCTTATTCGCTTCCACTTTGGATATGGAATTTAGGATGCTTCATATTCTAGATGATGATAACGATCCGCAGACAAGCAATAGATTGAAATGTATTTCATTGAACTCCTGTTGGACTATTTTATACAAGAGCTTTTGTGCAGAAAAAACTTTGAGTTTGTTCAAGCTGTGCTCAGATTATTTTTAAAGGTATTTGTCTTTGCTGTCCTAGATGCTTTCTATGTCAATTCCAGTAGCATCTATTTTTCTTTAAAGGTGTTAAACATTGGATTACTTTTGTCCATAAGCAAAGGTTGTATAACATGCAGTTTTTGAAAGTTAGTATTTGTCAGGATGCTCACTCTCCTAGTTATTGTAAGTGGTGCACAAGTGAAGTTGGATAAGCTTCTCTTAAATGAAATGTGGATCTTAATATATTCCCTAAGATGCCTTAAAGGCTGGAGGCATGTTTGAAGGCAATAATTCTGAATCCAATGTGAAATGCGAAATGCGAAATGCGATATGATAGTAATTCACATTTACTTGTGTTTGCACAATATTTGATTTGCGGGCGTGCCAGGTGCAAAGATGCACCGATTTGTGTGAAAATGATAAAATCTAACTTCTAAATATTCAAGCGACGTGAATTCTAAATTCGACCGTCAGTTCTAGTCTCCTAAAACAAATGCAATGCCAAAATAAACAAAACTATTGGAAATTGATGCAAATAAACCCCTGACATGATTTTGAATTTACAAAACTGTAGGAATTCATCGAAACTTGAAAAATATAATAACTTGTTGCTGAAAACTAAAACGAGAAGACGTAAAAAGCTAAAAATATACTAGAAAGCTTGAAAAAAAAACTATTGCTTGAAGACTGGAAATTTAGCATAGAGATTTTGCAGATTTTGTGCGTGTTGAGTTGTGTTGTGTTGTCTGTAGAGTTTGCCGATGTCTCTTTCCTTTTCTTCCCAGCGCTTGTGCAGTTCTTCTCCACTCTCCCATAATCCACGTTCCCCGCTTTTCACGCCACGATCTCAACCTCTCCTCCCATGATCTTCTCCCTTTTCAGCGCTTCGTGATCAATTTTTTAAAATTAATCCGTTGCACTTGATGGACTTCTAATTGAATTGGGATTCTAATTAAATAATTAAATTGGGCTTCTAATTAAATTATTTTGGCCCAAACAATTGACCCCGCAAGCATTGGCTCGTGGGCCAAAATGCTTGTATATAGCCCGGTCCGACCCATTTATTTGTAGCGGCCCATAATCATTAATCCGTGGAGTGGGTTAGTAATTTTTTTTGGGCCTAGAATCCAAGCCCATTTAGTTGTTGGACTTTTTTACAGCCTCTTGCGTTGCCTCCTACAGATTCAAATCCAAGACCTTCGGCCCTCTCTTCTTCCTCTTCGCGTTCCCGCTTTTCGCTCCCTGCTGCCATCGAAGTGTTATCTCTTGGAGTCCATTCGCTTTTCCCTTGCCGTCGCCCCCCCTACGCTGTGGTTGTCAAAGACTTACCGATGGCTCAAGATTCTTCTCCAGTGCGCCCTACTGAACCAAGCGCTGCGGGCGCGTTCTCTGTCTCAGCCGTCGCCTCCATCCCGCCGCCCATCGCGTTTGCTGGCTCCGCTGCCAGCCCTAATCCGTTCCTTACTGTCTCTGGATTGTCGATGGGTTCTCGAATGGGCGCTGGCCAATCTCCCTCGGAACAGGTGAACTCTCCACTCGGCTCGAGTCGTCCCTTGGCAGCCCCTATGTCAATTTTAGACACTCCTCTTGGAGCCTATGCTCATCCCGCGAAACCCATGTCCATGCCGACTTCCCCATTTGCTGCGCCTGTTTCAGTGGTTTTCGAGGCAAC
Organism: Primulina huaijiensis; assembly: GCF_012295235.1. Lineage (NCBI taxonomy): Eukaryota > Viridiplantae > Streptophyta > Magnoliopsida > Lamiales > Gesneriaceae > Primulina > Primulina huaijiensis. Next base: position 10,570,927 of record NC_133308.1, on the reverse strand, counting down.
CGATTTCACTTTCTACGGCCATGGTTATTTTCCTCTTCCCTTTTCTTGAATCGTTACTCTTTGTTTCTCGGCTCCCTGAAATTTGTCGATTCGCCTTGATTGAATTGAAGTTTCCTTTTTCGCTTTGTATAAATTTGTGTCCGAGAAACCAAAGGATGGGCGATTGGTTTTTCTGTGTAGTTGGGCTTACTCCTTTGACACCGGGTTTTTGTGGAGAATCACATATTTAGTATTATTCGGCCATTCATTAGCCTTTGCTTTGTAGGTGTGGTAGAGTGGCCATTGTTTGGCCCTGTAGTATACATCAGTAGCAATTGGTTTTCTGAATATTTCTTGCGTGCATGCAGTGGTTTTTGACCCCAATCAATCTACCGACCCCGGCTCTGTTTCTGTGGTCACCCCTACTGATGCTGAAAAAGATAGGTATGTGGTGTCCTTGTCCTGAGGAAGTGTGGGGAATCGCTTCGTTTATGTCTTATTGGTTTACATGTTATCGGCTATAGTGATATCCCAGCCTCCGATTGCTTTCAATACGCCGACCCCATCTTCGGTAGAAGTTGTCCCATCTGTTCCTGCTACTATTTCGGCTTCAATTATCACTTCGGTGATGGTACTCCTTTGATTCACTCTTCGATGGCGTCTGGTATGTCCTTGGCTTGTGGTTCATTTATTTGGTAAAGATGTTTGAGATATCAACTCATTTCTTGTAGGTGTATCAGCTGTTAATCCATTTGCATCCGAATCTGGGGCCTCTCACAAATCTGATGCTAAAGCTGGGTATGAATTGCATCTTCCATTATCATTTGTCTTCTTTATGCATTGCAATGTTTCTTACTTATTTGTTGTTCAACTGTAGGAGCCCAGCCTTTGCTTCTCTGGCCCTTGCTACTATCGGCCTGGTGCGGCACCCTTCCTATCCTGAGAATCAATTCTCTCCATCAGTACATCGGTTGTTCTTTCCCCTACCTTCACTACATGCTAGGGATTTATTGCTCTCCAGATCTCTATTGCCGCACAGTGAGTCTTCTCAATTTAAATCTTGGCCACGGGTTCCTGAAGATTGGGTTGAATGGATAGACCGCCTGGAACCTCATTTTGGACGACAATAGCGCCAGCAGGGTTTGTGGCCACTGGTCATGACTTCCAAGATGAAAATAAACAAGCAGTCGGTCTTATTCGATTGTCTTCTCAGGTTTTGGTCTCCTTCCTGCAATGTTTTTATCTTCCCATTTGGCCCACTGTCCATAACTCTGTATGACGTGTCCTTGTTCCTTGGGTTGCCTGTGGTTGGGCCTGACTCTCCCTATTTCATTGATGATCCCGCTGCCCCGTCTTTAGCTCATACTCGTCACTGCTATCCCTCTTATCGGGCAGTGGTTAAAGAATGGTCTTCACATACATGCATCCCTTCTGTGGTTGAACACATCATGTTTCTGTGGGTGTTGATATGTCATTATATATTCTACCCTTCGTCCGGTAAGCCATCTTCTGAATACCTGCCCTTGGCATGCTCCCTCAGCACCGGTCGAGTTTATAACTTGGCGGTAATGCTTCTAGGGTCCGTATATCGCAGTTTGAATCACTGCGTTCGGCACGATCCTATTTCCAAGCTAGGGGGAGTGTCGTGGTTTCTACAGATATGGGCCTTCTCTTACTTCCCTGGCGTGATGGACTTCCTTGCTGGCCCTCCTACTATGTTGTGCACTACTTCACTGATGGGAAGTCGTCTTATTCTTTCAGCCTCTGATCTGATGGATTATCTGCAGCGGGTGAAACTTGAAACACTCAACCTACCTGCGCGACCTAGAGTTTCTTGCCTCACACGGCCTTTCTGGGTTGGTGTTTTTCTCGATTTTCATGGTCGCTCTCCTGATGAGATTGTTGCTCTGCTCCTGACCCGATACATCCATCCCAGATTGTTGGTAGTAGATTGTTCTTCCACACGCCCGCCATATAATGATAAATCAAGTTGGTCATTTGAATTTTATAATCCTTCTTTATATGCATAACAATTCTGGCTCTCACCTGCAATCCCTCACACCACGCTATCTTTCCCGGTGGACTTGACGCATATTGTTTCAGAAATCGCGTCTAGGAGGCTCTCTAAGGCAACCGTACAGCTCCTATCCACTTTACCCCAGAGGTTTCTCAGCCCAATGGTGCAAATTGACTGAAAGATGGCCGATTCATTCGCTGTTTGGTGGAAGTCTCGTTACTTAGACCTTATTCCATCGGTGATTCGACACCCTGGTATGGTCTGGTATCTTTACATTTCCACTTATGTTTACACAGTGCCTTTGTTATCAATATTTGTTATTCCAGCGGCGTTTTGGTACTTCTTATAGGTACTCGCAAGCGAGGCTCAATTCCCGACGAAGACGTTCCTGTTGCTGTCAAACTCACAAAAGCGAACACACAAGAGGGGTTGAAATCCAAACCAGGTTCGGAAACCGTGCCACCAAGACCCCACTCTTCAAACACTAAGGTTGTTTCTAAAGTTGCCCCAACAAGAAAGGCTGCACCTATACTTCATACAGTGGGTCGGCGATATCATACTTGCCATTCAACTAAGCTGATTTCTGGCCCTAGCAACACTTTTGATGATCCCATCATCCTTGGTGAAGATGATCCGCCCCCCGTCTCTGTGCAGCCAAGTCCCGAGAATTCTAGCTCCGAAGTTTCAGACAGTGATGAGGCTTTTGACACTGATTTCAGCCCAGCAACATTTGGACAGGGAATCCCTCAAGCTGGAGTTTCTAGTGTAAAACTCGATGAGGTTCCTGATGATTCTGAGAAGCGAGCCAACGATTTTTCAGCTGAGGATGACGCGTTTGTCTTACGGGAGTTCCCATCTACTTCCTGGTTCAGCCCAAATCCTCCTAGTTCACTGCCTGTTGCAGCCACTCTCTCTATGGTAATTTCTTTCCACTATTTCTCTATCATGTACATTTTCATTACTGCTCATGCCCGACCTTGACTTTATTTACTTGACAATATCTTACCTCTCGTAGGGCGCGACTCGGACTCATTGGCGAGCCGGAGAGCCAAGTTGATCTGAGCTTCTCAGACAGTGTCTCCTCCGTGACATCTACTCTCGAGAGATGTACCCCATCCATCGAAGCTCTTGCTCATGCCAAGATGGCGGTTCGAAATTTCATTGGCCTTGGCTTGCACTAGCTCGGGGAGTCTCAAAGATTGGCGATGCTCTCATCCATATCTATTCTTAAGACTTCTCCAGAGTTTGCTACCTCTGAGTTTAGCATACTTGATGGTCTTTCGACCATATTTTCACAGTCTGATGCAGCTTTTGCTACGAGCGCAGATATGATGTCTGATCGTACGTCCTTTCAAAGCAAGTGTGAGAAAAAAGAGGAGCTAGACAGGCATGACAAGGTGCTTCGTGAGCAGATTGTTGCAGCAGCGGCCAGCCACAACGCGGAAGAGGCTGAGGTTAAGAAACTGGAAGAGGAGATCCAGAGGCGCCGAGCTAGGATGGTCACCATGCTGGATGATGCAGAGACTTTGGAAGTCACTCTGTTAGGCAACAGGAGAGATTCACAAGCTATCGGTCAGCAACTCCTTAGTCTTAAGGATGCTTATCAACTCTGGACTAGACAGTTTCAGGAGGCCGAGAACACTCAGTCGGAGTGTCTAGCCAAGTGGGAGCAGCTTCGCGCTTTATTCCATTAATTTTGTTTTGTTTAGTTGATTGACATAGATTAGTTTGAGACAGTTGCTTGTATTTTGTTTGATGAGCACATTTGTAGGAACTTTACTGTCGTTTCCCCTATTTTCGATTTGATTCTCTGCCTTACTGCAACCTCTTTCACTGGTTCTTCTTGATACTTCGATATGTTTCTTTCCAGCAGGTAATCCTAGGTTGGAGATTGGCCATGAGTTGGCCTCGGTCCTTCGGTACATTCGATATTCATCACTTGATGTTTGGAGTTTCTGAACCGGAGGTACCTTTTAACTCTTATGTGCTTTTATGTGCTTCTATATGCTCTTACATGCTGCATCCACTCAAGACAAATCCCTTGTCCCTAGCATTATGCATTGCACTTCAGTCGGATCCCTCTCCCGCATACACGTATATGCATTTGCACTTTAGTCGGACCCTTTTCCCGCATACACGTATATGCATTTGCACTTCATTTTTATAATTTATGGTAAAGCTGTGCAATTTATACTGTTTAAAATGCTATTTTTGGAAAGCTATGTTATTTTATGATTTTAAAAGAAAAAGAAAAATATTTTGAGGGATGTGAATTGATTGCGACAAATGATATGATTTATGATATATGATTTTGTGGAGATGACGTGAGGGCCAAGGCTCCAGAGGGAACCCATATTCGGGCCAAGGCCCTAGAGGGACCCCGTTTACGGGTCAAGGCCCTAGAGGGACCCCGTCTATGGGAAAAGGCCTCCGAGGGATCCCGACGATCGTATTTCCACGGTGGAGCCTAGTGCCCACCCCCATGGGCCATGTGGAGCTAAGACTGCAGTCGACCAAAGGATAAAAGCTAATCACTTTCAAGGATCAAACTTCACCAAAAATGATATATGATTGAAAGCTTATGATAAAAATGATTTTATGATATATGATTTACGATGAGGATTAAAGCTATTTTTAAAATGATTTATTTATGCTTAAAGTTATTTTAAAATGATTTTTCTATTTATGATTTAATTATGCTGAAATGATTTTTAAAAGATTTTAAATTGGTTTATTTATTTTCAAAAGCTATTTTAAATAAAAATATGATTTTTAAATGCATGTGCTTGTATATGTATTATTTGTTATCTATGTTTAGAACGTGCTGAGTCATTAGACTCACTAGGTTTGTATGATGCAGGATTTGATGATTTTTGGAGGCGGTGACGATTGAGTCGATCGAGTGCAGCAGTACACACCCGAGGGCCTTTATGTTTCCGCACTAGTTTATTAGATTTAAGATTTAAAGATTTATGTTAATGATTTTTATTAGAGAATTCTTATGCTTTATTTTTATTGTTAGTGATCTTTTCAAAGGTCAATTTAGGATGTTTTGGTTAGGTGATGATTTAGGATTTATTTTATGCACTTGAGTTTTAAATTGTTAATTTATTAGGATTCATGATTATGTTAAATTATTTTATTTAGAAATTTAGAAGTTATGGTTTAGATATTTTAAAAAAAAAAATCGAGTTCGTTTCAGCTTGTTTCAACGAGAAGCTTAGTCAGAGATTCTGCCGTTCGGGTGACCTCCTTTGAGATGCGTTCACGGAAGAACTTGGTGCCACTGATTTCTCCAGCATGCTCACGAGATACCTGTCTCACTACCTCCCAAAGACTAAACAGATCTCTTTTCAAAGAGTCTAATTCAAACTCAATGTCAAAGTGGTCTTCAGGGGATGGAGTCCTTTAAAGCATTCGTTGTTTGATCTCTGCTCGATGAGCTATACGAGCGGGAGAAACAGCAGGAGGGACAATTAAAGCAATAGACGAAACATTTTCCGGTGGAGCAGTAGTCTGTTCAGCAGAGGTTCTTCCCACAGCAGTAGATCCTTCAGGAGCTGTATTCTCTACTAGTAGAACAGCTTCAGTGGTTTTCAGTTGCTCAGCGGCTGGAATAGATTCAGATAGAATGTTCAAAATAGCTTCCATTTCCGCTTGATGTTCAGCAGAAAACTCCAAATTTGGCAGTGATTGAGATGGAGCAGCATCTGATTCTGCCATAGGTTGGTCTGCTGGTTGAGCTTCTGGTTGGACCACATCATCAGCCTGAGCTATTTCTGGTGCAGTAGAAGCAGCAAGAACAATTGATTGAATGAATTAATCAATTGAAGCCAATTCACAAACAGAAATCAGAGAAGAAGACTGAGTAGGCACCGTCAAGGATGCATGAGTACTGGAGACCTTAGCTTTTGAAAGAGCTGTGGTCCTTTCCTCAACTGGCTTATTATGAAGATATTCTGGGATGAAGCCTACTTGATACTGCAGAGCCTCTTCAAAAGCCTGTTCTTGAGCAAAAAGTTGTTCATTCATCAATTTCAGTTCATCAGTCAAAATATGAATTACATCCTGGTCTTGAGGAGCAGTAGGATTCATAGCATCAAAATTTGACTTTAAAGTCTTCAGAACGGAATCTAGCTGCTTACACTTAAGCTGTTCAAGCATGTAATTTCTTCTGTTCATTTCCGCAATCACATTAACGGTCTTAGCAGAATCAAAGACCTTCTTTTAATTCTTCACCATTTTATCATAAACACCTGGAGTTTTCAAATGAGTGATTGGGTGGAAAACTCGAACCTTCAGCCAATCATAAAAAAAAATATCCTCACTGAAAGATTTTTCAATCTCCTCCATGTGAAGATTAATAGCAGTGTTAACGGATGACTTGGCGTCATGAGCTTGCGGTTCTTCAACAAGTGTTCCCTTGCCTTTATCTGAAGATGAGGTAGGCAGCACGGGTCTGAATGCAGAAGACCCTGCAGAAGTTTCTCTAATAACGACTCCAGACGAGGGTCTAAAAGTCGGAACAGAAGTTGAGGTGGTGGCAGTAGAGATGACTGCTGGTTTAGAAGCGGGGAGAGATTCTGGTTGAGATGATGTAGCTTTTGGAAACACTTGTCTCAAAGGGACATTGTCTAAATCGGTGAGTCCGATATCGTATCCACAGGGAAGCTAAGGTAATTACAAGTCCACTACAATGTCTTTTTGTTTTGTTTTTGTTTTTGTTTCTTTTTAATTTTAATTGTTTGAATCTTTAATGGGTAAATTTTAATTGTTCAAATTTTAATTTAAGTAGTTGAGATTAAAGGATCCACTCTTGATATTTTAATAAAGTTAACATTAACGAACAATATTGAAATCCACTTAATAAAATGGTTCCAATATATTAAATAATCATATTTATATTATGTTATAAATTATTATCTTATAAGTATATAATATATACCAAAACTTATAAATGTGGTCAAGTATTTATTGTGCTATATATATTTGTAAACACTAAATCAAGGTTCCCACTTTAAATGGTTGGTAAAACCAAACAAACATTTAAATGGTACCAATAAATTAATACTATGATATATTCATATATAATAAATCAAGGAATCCAAGTTAAATGGTTGGTAAAACCAAACTAACATTTAAATGGTTCCAAGAATTTAATATTATAATATATTTATATATAATAAATCAAGGCATCCACTTTAAATGGTTGGTAATACCAAACTAACATTTAAATGGTTCCAAGAATTTAGTGTAACATATAGCAACAATAAATCAAAACTCCCACTTATAAGTAGGGTATAAAAATGCTTAAAGAAATAAATATAACATAAACAATAAATAATGATTAAATAATATAAAACATAGATTCTTACCTTTTAATAACCTTATTATCATGCCAAGAGTTTCACCTTATCATCTCAACTTTAGGAAGTTAGCTATTCATTATTCAAAGTGTAAAACTTTGAATATGAAATTAACATGCTAATTGTATTTAAATGAAGAAATAAAGGAAAAATATAGAGAGAAATATTATGAACTCAAAGGTTTGTTCATAGAATGAGGGATATCTCAATACATTACAATGCACCCCTATTTATAGCCAAATTTGGGGAGACAACCACAAATAAAATATTAATTTTTTACACATAAGTCTTCATTGGTGTTCCAAGATATTATATTATATTACACATCACTTTTGAAAATCTTCTTCTCCGAATTTGCTTCTTCACATAAAAAGAAACATGTGGATAATTGCGTTGTCTAGTTGTGGTATTTTTTTCAAACCATTTGACCAAGTAATTTGAGGGATATGGTCAAAATACTAGAGCTTGGTAAAACTGCCACTCCTTTGGTAACTTTATTTGTTGCTTAATTTGATCCCAATTGTGAGAGGATTTTTATCTCATGCTTGTCAACAATATTGTAGATATTATAATCAACTTTCTACAGGTCCAAGAATCATCTTAATCCCATTTGCAACGCCAAGTTTATTCTTGTTTTATCGAACCTGTAAAAAATAGTAAAAACTTGTAATTACACAACAACTTATATTTTATACAATTTATTATAAAACATATAATATTTAAACATTTAATAAAACAAAAACTATATATTTATATTATAAAACATTTAATTAATGTACAATTTTTATGTTTATCACGAACTGTAGAAGTTTTTGTTGTAACTAAGAGTTTCAGTTTTGGCAGTGATAAGTCCAAACTGAAGTGAGTCAGTACAACTATTGTATTCGATCAAAGTCTTTTAGTGGAAATCCTATCTTCGTGATAGAAGGGGTGACGTAGGAGTTATTCTATTATCCGAACATCCAGAAACAAACCGTGTGCATTTTATTTCAGTTATCATTTTACTTCAGTTATTCTATCTTTAAGTCAGTTTACTTCCGCAACTGTTTTTCAGTTAAACTGATTGTTATCGACTGACGAGATACCGAGTGTCAGTTTGTCACTAAACTGAACTCAATTTTTGAAAAGAACATATAATCCGTGAGTGTTTATTCAACCCCCCCTTCTAAACACTTATTACTTTCTAACCGATCCTTTCAGGTGGCTAGGACTCGATCCAAGGGCTGGGGCTAGGACTCTCACCCGAGAATCACACAAAACAAGCGTAGGGTCCAGAGCTTGCGCAGGGACAAGGGCTCGGTCTGGGGGACGATGGGCTGGGCTAGGGGGACTCCTTTGGGTCCTAGGTGAGTGTACAACACTTTGTTTCAGGGGTGGCTCGGTCGGCTAGGATCCTAGGCACCAAAACAAAGAGTCCATGCATTTGAGAAGTTCTCGACCTTTGCTAGCATCTCTTGGTGTAGCTTCGGTTCGAGCCTAGGGGTCATGTCCGTGAGTTCCAAGGATCCAAGGGGGTGGCCTAAGGGGTTGGTCAGGGTCTGGACTGGCATGATTCAAGGGTGGCTCGAGAAAATCGAAAGATGGCTCGAGGGATTCAATTATAGGTCAAGTTACGGTTGTAAAGTTAAAATTAATTGAAATATGGCTCACGGGGGTCGAGTCATGGCTCAAGAGGGCTTAAATAATGTACTAGGAATTTTATTCTAAAGTTTGGGATTTTTCGGGATTTTCAAACGACTAATTACGAATTAATTGAAAAGCCTAGTTTTTATGCTAAATAAAATTATGAGAATTCTAATTTAAGTTTAAATAATTATTTGGGACATGTTAGAGTCAATGAAATCAAGAAAATGTCAAAAACGTAAAATGGTACGTCCAGGGGTAAAACGATCTTTTTACACCTAAAAATTAGTAAACGTCATGCCAGTGCTCTAAATACTGTTTTATATGCTTTTATGAGTATTTTGAATGTTTAAGGCTTTTTATATGAAAAAAGGCTTATGTTAAAAGTTCATGGAATTTTATGATTTATTTATGGAATTTATGACGAAACGATAAAGTTAAAAAGGAATATGTTGCATGCTTGTTTTTAAAAGGAAAAAGGATATTTAATTCATGATTTTTATAAATTAATGAAAAGGTAAAAACGTTGAATGAAGTGAAGTAATTGTGACTATTGAGGATATGAGGATAAGAATAGGGATGTCGTGAGGGAAAAGGCCCTAGTGGAAGCCTATTTATGGAAAAAGGCCCCAGAGGGAGTCCGACGATCGTATTTCCATTCGATGAGGATAGGCCAAGGCTCAGTGGATGAGAGATTGTCGCTGATGTCCCCGCCGCCCAGTACTGTGGTTACATGTAGATGGATCCATCGACTTTGAGGATTAAGGAAAGTCACAATTAACGATCTAAATTCAATAAAAAGGAAAATTGTTTATGATCATGATAAGAGGATACATGTTATGAATGAGGAAAAAGATAAAGGTTGAGGTTAAGTTATGATTATGAAAATGATTGTGTTTAAAGTTTATGCATCTTCATGAAATGTTATTTTACGTAAAAGTATCTTTCATTGTTGCATGTGATTTTATACGTATTACTTGTTATCAAGAATATGGTGTGTTGAGTCTTTAGACTCACTAGGTGTGATGGATGCAAGTGAGTTTGAGGGAGGTCTTGATGGTTGATTTGGCTGGACAGAAGGTGCACATGACTCGAGGACCAGCGTTTCTACTCTTCCGCACTTATGATTTATGATTACGATTTACGTTAAAATAATTTTAAGACTATTTATTTATGCCTTTGAGTGGTTTTTGAGAGGATGATACTCTTCACGTTTATTGTTTTTTAGGTTTGGTAAAACATTTGACGATTTCATGTTTTGACTATTTCTTTTGGATTTTCAAATACTAGTTGGTTGTTTTATTTAAAAAGGCAATATTTTTTAAAAATATTTTCATGAATTAAAAAAGATCGGCCATTTCATGTGTAGAAATAAAAAATTTCTAGTACTTTTAAGCATTAAAAAGGGCAGACGTCTCACGCACATTATCTCTTGTCTATGTGCGAGGAAGCTTATGAGACATGGATGCCAAGTTTTTCAAGCTTGTGTCCCTACCGTACATGCTCCTATCCGTCAGAAGTTGGAAGATGTTGATATTGTCAGAAACTTTCCTAGTGTCTTTCCCGAAGACTTTTCTGGCGTCCCACCCGATCGTGAGGTGGAGTTTTTTATTGAGTTAATTTCGAGCACTATTCCTATATCTAAAGCACCTGCTGAAATGAAAGAATTAAAAGATCAAATCCAAGAATTTTTAGACAAGGGTTTTATTCTCCATAGTTATTCTCATGGGGCGCCCCGGTATTATTTGTAAAGAAGAAAGATGGTAGTACTCTGCATTTATTATCGAGAGCTGAATAAAGTTACTATCAAGAATAAGTATCCACTGCCAAGAATTGAAGATTTATTTGATCAGTTGCAAGGAGCATCAATATTCTCAAATATTGATCTTCGTTCTGGATACCATCAGTTAAAAGTGAAAGAGGCAGATATTCATAAGACAGCGTTCAGAACTCGTTATGGGCATTATGAATTTATGGTCATCGGCCTGACTAATGCGCCAGCGATCTTCATGGATCTCATGAATCGCGTATTTCAGCCGTATCTAGATCAATTTGTGATTGTGTTCATTGATGATATTTTTATCTATTCCAAGAGAAAATAGGAGCATAGTCATCATTTGAAGACAGTACTGCAAGTGCTGCAAGATAGAAAGTTGTATACAAAATTCAGCAAGTGCTAGTTTTGGCTTGATAGAGTGGGTTTCTTAGGCCACATCATTTCTAGTGATGGTGTTGAAGTCGATCCAAGTAAAGTCGAGGCAGTGAGAGAGTGGACAGTACCGAAGAGCGTCACCGAGATTCGTAGTTTCTTAGGACTAGCTGGCTATTATCGCAAGGTTATTCAGGGATTCTCATCTATAGCGGTACCCATGACCGCCTTGACAAAGAAGAATGAAACGTTTGTATGGAGATCCGAGTGTCAAGACAGTTTTGATAAGTTAAAGCTAGCCTTGATATCAACGCCAGTGTTAGCTATGCCATCGGGGCAAGGAGATTATGTCCTATATACCGAAGTTTCTAAACTTGGGTTGGGTGCGGTTATGATGCAAAATGACCGAGTTATAGCCTATGCATCGAGATAGTTGAAAATTCATGAGAAAAACTACCCTACTCATGATCTTGAATTGGGACTATTGAGGGATTCAATGCTATATGGGTGATAGTCGATCGTTTTACAAAATCGGCGCATTTTCTACCGATTACGACGACATTCATCATTATTCAGTATGCAGAGTCATATATTCGAGAGATAGTTCATCTGCATGTGATTCATGTGTCTATTGTTTCTGACATAGATCCGAGATTTACGTCATCTTTTTGGAAGAGTCTGCATGGGGCGATGGGGACCAAGTTATTATTTAGTACCACATTCCATCCTCAAACTGATGGTCAATCCGAAAGAGTTATTCAAATTTTAGAAGATCTACTGCGAGCTTGTGTGATCGATTTCCAAGGTAGTTGGGAACCGAAATTACCTCTAGTGGAGTTCACCTACAATAATAGCTATCAATCATCAATTGGGATGGCTCCTTTTGAGGCATTTTATGGAAGGAAATTTAGATCTCCTATTCATTGAGACGAGTTGGTGAAAGAAGAGAGATTGGTCCCGATGTGATTGAAGAGACTGCCGAGATTGTAGTCAAAATTCGAGATATAATGAAGACTATGCAAAGCCGACAAAAAATTTATGCCGACAAGACACGAAGGGACTTAGAGTTTGCAGTGGACGATCATGTATTTGTGAAAATATTATAACTTGTTTTATTTAAGGGGGAGGAATTGTAATGTCCAAAATTAAGACGACGTAATCCAACCACATGCAAATCTAGGGAATATGAAAAATGGTTAATTAATTGATTTTAATTGCTAATTTGATTATGTGATATCTTTATATGATGTTTTAGTAGTTTTTCTACTTATATGCATTTAAAATATGTTTTTAAGGGTTATACGAGTTGCGATAAAGGATCGGAGACCGATGGCTGAAAAATGAAAAATGTTTTTATTAAATAATTATTTTTAATTATTTAAAATAAGGTTGATGCTTTTTCTTATTTTTGAAAATAGGGAGTTTTGAGGTGATTTTATACGTAGGAACGTAAATTTTATCGGTGTTGGTTTTTCAACAAAAATACGAAAATGTTGGAAACCCGGCTAATAAATTCACAAACTTTATTAAACAAAATGATTTTTAATATTTTAATTAAGCACAAATGGACCTAATTAACTTCCTTAATGGGCCTAAGCCTTATTAGTGGTTTATTTAGTATTTAAAATATAAATCCTACCCCATAACCCCATACCAAACTCACGCCTCACCCTAGCACACACCTACAAGGACTCTTTACTCTCAATTAACACAGCACACACATCATACTAATCAAGGGAGTTTCGAATATTTCAAAGAAAAAATCAAGCCAAGGTCGTTCGTCGTCGTTCTTCCAATCGTCAAAGAATTTCGTGCGTTTAAAACGCAAAGTCACACCATACTCTTTCCTTTGCACATCCATCACACCATAATATGTATTTAATTATGTTTTCTATGAAAAAACAAGTTACACTTCTTAATATTTTCGTTTTTATGCATCTACTTGCCTAAACTCATGAATTATTGCATCAAAACATGATTTATATGTACACAAAGAGGCTACCATGATTAAGGATTGTTTAAGGGTTGTTTTTACACAATTTAAAGAGTCCTAGGATGCACTAATATGCTGCACATGAGACATGATAGAAGCTGGAATCAGTAATCATGTATTTGTGTCCAAAGGTGATCGGTTTCAAGGATTTGATGCTTGGCTTGGCTTTGGTTGGGACCAGGGCTTAGCTAGGGTCCGTGAGGGGTCAAGGGAAGAGTCCTAGGCATGCTAAGACTCAAGACCAGGGGCTGGGGAGGAGTCCTAGCTTGCTAGGACTCCACCCAAGACCATCAAGAAGTCGCACAGGTACAGTAGCTTGTGCAGAGAGGAAAAGCTCAGCCAGGGGGCTTTGGGATGGTCTAGGTCGACTCTTTAGGGTCCTAGGAGGGTGCTTGAGGGGCTGGTTCGGTTGGCTAAGTCCTAGGCGCACAAACAAGAGTCCTAGTTCATAAAAGAGTTCTCGGCCATGCAGGTTCAGGTTGGGGAGCTTCGGTTTTCAACTTGGGGTCAAGTCCTAAGGGTCTAGTAGGGTCCATAATGGTTCTGGTTCGAAGTTGGCACGGGGTGGTTCAGGTGTGGATCGGTGAAAAACGAAGTTGGCTCAAGGGTTAAGGAGTGGTTCGAACACTAGGGCTTTTATGAACTAATAACTCGAAACACGGCTCACGAGGGTCAAGTCGTGGTTCACGAGGGCTAAAATAATATAAAAAGTCTAAGTTTTTTATTTAAGAATTTTATATTAAATTTTGAATTAATTCAGGATTAAAACACCTTAAAAATGAATAATAAAATATTAATTAAAAAGTCTAGTATTTACGCTAAATAAAATTATGAATTATTGAATATAAGCTTAAATATTTATTTGGGACATGTTAGAGTCAATGCAATTAAGAAAAAATCAAAAACGTGAAATTTAATGTCTATAGGTAAAACGGTAATCTTACACCCGAAAACTAGTAAACGTTATGGCAGTGCTCTGAATGCTATTTTATATGCTAATGTGATTATTTTAAATGTTTGAAAATTTTTATATGTTGAAATATGATTTTTTAAGTGTTTATGGATTTTTATGAATTAATATGGACATTTAAAAGATATGTTGCATGCTTGGTTTAAAAGAAAAACGATATTATATTACGAAATGTTGAAGGATGTGAAGGGATTGTGATTAAAAACGATGATATGTTGGAGATATCGTGAGGATGAAGGTCCTAGTGGGAGCCCGACGATCGTATTTCTATTGATACGAATACAATAATAAGTTAATACGTTGGCCAAGGCTCAGTTGACGGGTGATACTGTCGCTGATGTCCCCGCCTCCCAGTACTGTTGTTATATGTAGATGGATCCATCGTCCAATACGAATACGAATACGAGTAACAATCACGATCTGAATTCAACAAACACGAATATGAATATGAATATGTTGATATGAAAATGTTTATGTTAAAGTTTACGCATTATTAAGAAAATGTTATTTTAATTATAAGTATTTTTCACTGGTGTATGTGATATGTATACGTATTATGTTGTTATCAAGATTATGGTGTGTTGAGTCATTAAATTCACCAGGTTTGATTGATGCAGGTGATTATGATAATAATGTTAATGGCAGTCTTGATGGTTGACCTGACTTAAATGAATGTGCACATGATCCGAGGACCAGCGCTTCTATTTTTCCGCACTTATGATTTACGTTAAGATATTTTATGACTTTTTAATTGTGCTTTTGAGAGGTTTTTGAGAGGTGTTAGTATGTGCTATACTTTTCAAATTATTGCTTTTTATATTGGTTTTATGTTTAAACTATGTCCTTGATTTTTCAAATATTAGTTGGTGGTTTTATTTTATGTAATTGTGTAAGGGTTCGGCCGAAATAGTAAGAGTTTTTTAAATAAAAAAAAATTCTAGTACATTTTAAGTAAAACGAATAGCAGACGTTTCACAGAGTCATCAATCAGTCTCATGGGCTACAACCATTTATCGTCGTCCTGAAATTCAACCCCGCCTCGTGCATATAACTCAGTGATAATAGTCGGAATGTAGATTGCCATATTGCTATTGTTGATACTCAAAATGATTTGTGAGAAAAGAAGTTTTCCCACATTTATTGGAAGTTGGTCATCAATGCATATAGAACAACGACCCTTTCTTTCTAGACCTCACTGGTATGCCCCACTGGCATCATTCTCCTCGCAAGGAAGAAAATTACTTCTCAAATTATAGTCTAGAGATCTACTGTCGGCCCTTTTAGTGTTGATTGTTTTGGAACCGGGTGATTCCATTGGTGGCTCAACTGTGCCAGAGCCTTCCACACCCGAGCGGTCAAATCCCCATCGCTTGAGCGCCACATTTACTGGACAAAACGATGATTTCTAGAACACTCGGCGCTCGAGTGGTCAAATCCTACCGCTCGAGCTCGCCACCTTGCGGGAAATTTAGACTTTAGACTAGTTTAGAATCCTAGATTATTTGGTAACTTATTTTTAGTATCTTTTTGATATATAAACAATATATAGACGAAATTTTGAACACTTTTAACAATTATCTTGAGTTTATTGAAAAGTTTTAGAGTTTTTCTCTCAAACATTCAAAGCTTTGTTTTGTTCTTAAAAAGTCTAACTTATCAAAGTTTTTACTTTGAGGCGTTTGTCGATTGATCTCATACGGATTGTCAAGGACAAGTTCTTTGAAAGCTCGTCTTCGTAAATAATTGTTGCTAAGTTTTTATCGCTTAGAGGTGAATATCACAAAATCTTTGCTTGTTTCAAAAGATCGGGACAACACAACGTTCTTTGTTTTATCGAATCGAGGGCGTGACTCCATTTTCGATTGCTTTTGGTTTTCGTGATTGAAGAATCGTATCATTTGGTATCAGAGCTTTTGGTTCCCTTTGATTCAAGTAAGTTTATCGTTTACTATCTATCAGCTCTGTGTTATCCTTTCGTTCTATTTTCAGATCTATGTTATTCTAGCATTCTTTGTCTTCGTAAATATGTGATTTTCGAAACTTGGTGATTTATTTTCTTGGTTTTCGAGTTGCACATACTTCCTAGTGTAATTCCAAAAAAAAAAAAGCAAAAAAAATTCGAAAATTTGCTATAATTTTGTTTTGATATTTTGTTATATTCTCTTTTGTGAATCATATTCAATTGTCTCTCACAGTCAGATATATATATATATATATATATATATAAGCCTAAAGGTTTGGGTAGAGGTGAAGGGGATGAGGAATATGATTTGGGAGGAGACGAAGAAAGCCAAAAAGAGAATTGGGGTAAGAACGGACGAGATAGAGGGTTTGGTAAAGGAAGAAGAGAAGCCGTACGGGGTAGATACAATAATGAGAATAGGGAGGATAGTAATATGGGTAGCATTAAGATGAAAATTCAACCATTTCATGGGAAATCTGACCCGGAGGCATACTTAGAATGAGAGAAGTGAGTTGAGTTTGTGTTTGAATGTCACCATTACTCTGAACAAAAAAAGGTTAGGTTGACGGTGGTTGAATTTCTACACTACTCTCTTATCTGGTAGGATCAACTAGTGACTACTAGGAGGAGATATAATGAGAGACCCGTTGAAACATGGGATGAAATGAAGAGGGTCATGAGAAAGAGGTTTGTGCCCAACCACTACTATAGGGAGATGTTTAAGTGGTTGCAAAATTTGAGGAAGGTATGAGGAGTGTCGAGGATTACTATAAGGAGTTGTAAGTAGTCATGATTAGATCTAATATAGAGGAGGATAGTGAGGCGATGATGGCATGTTTCTTTGTGATTTGAACAGGTAAATCCAAGATCAAGTGGAGCTTAGGCAGTACTTGGATCTAGACGAGATGGTGCAAATGGACATAAAGATAGAGCAAACACTCAAGAGGCAAGGAGTTAGTCACACCACCCAAGTGGGGAGTGCATCAACGTCTTGGTATTCCAACGTTGCTATACGTGAAGAAGGCAAGGTGGTGGTCAAGCCCAAATCAGAAATTAAGCAAGAGGCACCTACACTAGGAGTGCAAGGTAAATATTACACTCCTATTAATCGTTCTAGAGATATCAAGTGTTTTAGGTGTCAAGGAGTTGGTCATATTGCTAGCCAATGTCCTAATTAGAGGGTAATGATATTGAATGTCTATGGTGAATTTGAGTCTAAAAGTGAGGGAAATGACGAGGGTGATGATGATAAGATTCCTGAGTTGGAGGATCCTGTTGAGGGATATGAGGCGGTTGTAGGTGAGGCGTTAGTGACTAGGCGTGTCATGAGTAGCCAAGTCGAGGAGGAGGAGACCAATCAGAGGGGGAACTTGTTCCATACTAAGTGCTTTGTAAACGAAAAGGTTTGCAATCTTATTATAAATGGAGGGAGTTGCACCAATGTAGCTAGTTGTGAGATGGTGGAGAAGTTGAATTTGCCTTCTTTAAAACATCATCAACCATATATCTTTCACGGCCTTCCAATGCATTGGACCACGGTTCGCCTGATACCTGCTTGTAACACTCAGAGCGTAAGCAACATCAGGACGCATTGATATCACACCATACATGTTACTACCAATGGCTGATGCATATGGAATACGTGTCATCATCTCTATCTCTTTATAAGTTTTGGGACATATAGCTTTAGATAGAGTAACATCATGACACATTGGTAAGTATCCTCTCTTGGACTCTTCCATAGAGAATCGGTTCAAAATGGTATCGATATAAGTGGCTTGGGTGAGCCCCATCATCTTTTTTGATCTATCTCTATAGATTTGTATCCCTAATACATAGGATGCTTCATCCATATCTTTCATGGAGAATTTACTTGCTAACCATACTTTAGTTGATTGCAGTAATCCTACATCATTCCCAATGAGTAGGATGTCATCAACATAAAGTACTAGGAATGTCACTGCACTCCCACTAACTTTCTTGTATACACATGGTTCCTAAGGATTTTTAGCAAAACTAAATTCCTTGATGGTGCTATCAAATCTAGGGTTCCAACTCCTTGACGCCTTCTTGAGACCATGTATTGATCTCTCAAGTTTGCATACCTTATGCTCACTTCCTACTGATGTGTATCCCTCAGGTTGAGACATATAAATTTCTTCTTTGATGTATCCATTGAGGAATACAGTATTTACATCCATTTGCCATATCTCATAGTCATACAATGCTGCTATGGCGAGTAGTATTATGATGGACTTAAACATAACAACTGATGAAAAAATTTCCTCATAGTCAATTCCTTGCCTTTGAGTATAACCTTTTGCAACAAGTCTTACTTTGAAGGTCAATACCTTCTCACCCACCCCAAGCTTTCTTTTGTAGATCCATTTGCATCCTATGGGAACGATTTCCTCAGGTGGATCCACCAATGTCCAAACTTGGTTTGAATACATAGATTCCATCTCAGACTGCATGGCTTCAAGCCATTTGGTTGAATCAGATTCAGATATTGCTTCTTTGGAGTTCATTGGATCACATCCAACACAATCAGACCTTAAAGGATCGTGTACTTCAACTACTGGTTGTTGGGGATTAGGTTCAACTTCTACAATTGAGGGTGTATCTTGAATTTCATCAAATTCTATCATCTTGTATTTTCTATCTAATAGAAATTCCTTTTCCAAAAAAGTGGCATTTTTGAAACAAACACTTTTGCTTCATTGGGGTGATAAAAATAATATCCAACAGAATTCTTTGGATATCCTACAAAGTAGCACAAAGTGAATTTACTATCCAATTTGTCTTCCACTATCTGCTTCAGATAAGCAGGACATCCCCATATTCTCAAATAAGAATATTTTGGAGTTTTTCCCAACCATATATTATATGATGTTTTATCCACTGCCTTTGTATGGACATTATTCAACAACATATCCGCAGTTTCAAGCGTAAAGCCCCAAAACGATGTAGGCCATTCAGTGAATCTCATCATGAATCGAACCATGTCAAACAAGGTTTGATTACGACGTTCAGAAACACAATTCAATTGTGGTGTTTCTGGTGGCACTACAAGAAAAATCAGCTTTAACAACACATTAAAGAAAACGATTTTTATTAAAACCGTTGTCTTTTTACTTTTAACAACGGTTTTAACAAAAACTGTTGTCGTAGCCCAAAAAAATCCGCTCAAAGACAACAGTTTCTTTAAAACCGTTGTCTTTGATATATCTACGACAACGGTTTTTAAAAACCGTTGTCTATGAGCGTTTTTTTTTTGAGCTACGACAACGGTTTTAAAACTGTTGTTTATTAGCGTTTTTCTTCAAGCTACGACAACAGTTTATAAAAAACCGTTGTCTTTCAACTGGTTTTCTATAAATTTGTTGTCAATATTACATTTTGAGACCGTTTAAGTTAAATCTGTCGCTAAAATTAGCGACGGTTATACTATCCCGTCACTAATTTAAATCTTGCGACGGTTAAAGTATAACCGTCGCAGAATTTAGCGACAGTTTTAAGTACAACCGTCGCCGATGTAAACATAGCGACGGTTTTACAAGAACTGTCGCTAAATTTAGCGACGGTGTTTTTAAACCGTCGCTAATTTTAGCGACAGTTTTGGTAATACCGTCGCTGATCTAAAATCAACGACGGTTTATACGTAACCGTCGCTAGATTTAGCGACGGTTTCTAATATCCGTCGCTAAATATAGCGACAGTTCATGTAAAAGTGTCGCTAATTTTAAATCGGCGATAGTTAGAAATATTTGCGACGGTTAAAGTCAAAACTGTCGCAAATTGTCTATAAATATCCCCACCCTCGGTCCATTTTCTACCATACCACTTCACAACACTTAAAATTTTTCTCTCTTACACAATTTTAGTTTCGATTTTCTCTTTAAAATTTAATAAATTTTTAAAAACAAAAATATAGTATTTTCGACGATAAATCAAAAATATAGTTTACATATTAGATTGTGAGTTTTTTTTTATATTTATTAAAATATTAAAAGTGAAATTTTTTTTTATTTTACTGAATAAATTAGCGACGGAAAGCATACAAAACCGTCGCTAAAATTAGCGACGAAAATTATAAACACTGTCGCTAAATGTAGCGACGGTGTATTAAACCGTCGCTCTTTAGCGACCGTTTAAATTACGACCGTCGCTAATTTTCGCGACGGTTAACTATGATGTCCGTCGCGAATTAATTTACGACGGTTTTTTAAAAACCGTCGCACATTTTAACTACCACAACACTCCACAGCCGTTGTCTTTTAACGAATTCTTTAACCACAGGACCTTTAACAACGGTTTTGTATACCTACGACAACGGTTTTTCACCGTCGTCTTTAGACGTCTACGACAACGGTTTTTCACCGTTGTATTTGAGCACGCCCTTTAACCACATGGCTTCTAACAACGGTTTTAAAAGGCCTACGACAACGGGGAAAAACCGTTGTCCTAGGCCTTTTTCTTGTAGTGTGGAGTCCACTGTGAGAGAATCCCATTCTCTTTTAGATAACCCAAAAATTCAGCACTCAAGTATTCTCCACCTCGATCTGATCGAAGTGTTTTAATACTTCTTTTTAGTTGTTTTCTACTTCACATCTGAATTCTTTGAACCTTTCAAATGTTTCAGATTTGTGTTTCATCAAATAAACATACACATACCTCGAATGGTCATCATTAAAAGTAATGAAGTAGGATTGCCCATATTTTGTGCTAACACTTAGCAGGCCACAAACGTCTATGTGGATCAAATCTAGTAGACCATGCGCAAGTTCCACGTTTCCATTGAATGGAGTCTTAGTCATTTTTCCTTTTAGGCTATACTCACAAGTAGGTAGAGAATTTATGTTTGACAAGTCAAACATGGCTTTTCCCACTAGCTTGTGCATCTTTCTTTGAGAAATATGACCTTGTCTAGCGTGTCATATTTGTGTGGGATTTGGATCTTCTATTTTTCTTTTGTTTGTTTTTGTTTTCGTATGCGCTTGGATATTGTTCAACGAAATATCTTTTAAGTTCAAGTTACAGAGATAGTTTTTTAATTTGCTAGTTCCAATCAAACATTCATTCTTGTATAAATTGCAAACACCTTTAGCAAAAACACAAGAATAATCATCCATATCAAGCATAGAAATAGAAATAATGTTTTTAACCAATTCAGGAACATATAAAACGTCTCTCAATATAACTTAAAATAATTGTCTAAATTAAATTAATGTCTCCAATGACAATGGCAGCAACCCTTGCCCAATTTCCTAGTCTTAGAAATGTCTCGCCATCTCTAAGCCTCTTGCTTCTTCCCATCACCTGCAAATCATTGCATAGATGAGAACCACATCCGATATCCAATACCCAAGAAGAGGAATTAATAGAAACATTAACTTCAATGTAAAACATACTGACGGATCGTGTGCTCGGCACCTTAGGGGTGCTTCAAGACAATAAATCAATGAGCCTCAATAGCTCGTGTTCTAAGAATGTATACATCAATGAATTAGATCAAGTTTGGTATTAAACCAAGCAGAAAACACTTGAAATAATCCTTCGTTAAGAAAACTAATATGTTTTATATACTGTGCAACTGAAGAACTGAACTTACGGAAAAATCAGTTAGAGCTTATATCAGTTCAGTTCTGGACAAAACTGAACTGATCAATTCAGTTAAGAACAAAACAAACAGTTAAACATTTAAAAGACACAGGATATGTTTATGGATGTTCGGAGACTTCAACTGCTCCTACGTCACCCTTTCTACCTCCACGGGTAGGATACACTAGAAGACTTAGATTTATACAACACCTTGTACAAATCCTGCACAGCTTAGGACTTACCCACTGCCTAACTGAACTCCTAGTCTAGACTGAAGACAACACCTTCCAGCCAACACTTATTTAGCGTCTGTGTGTCAAAGACTACATACACAAGTTTATTGTCTTTGTTCAAGACTTTAATTTGGGTGGTGGTGTGTGTGCGTGTACGTGTGTGAGAACTGAACAATGAACACTACCAAAAAGTGTTCTCACACACTGAGGGAAATAAGCTTCTAATCTAAGCTGATATAACTTTGAAGTGTTCCCTCACAACTAGGCGCAATGCTTCTTGTAAGCTGATATGCAATATGCGTGCCCTCTCTTCTTTTCTTGTGTTCTCTCTTTTAGCAACACTGTTTATGTTTCGTTCTTGCTGAGTCTTCACTGATATTCTATTTATAGGCTCGAAACTTGATCGTACAGTGAGACTCAATTATTGTATCCGTTGCATTTTGAATTTGTTCTTTGGAATCCATTCTGGAACTTTTGACTTTAAGCTTCTGATGCAACGTTCATGATTGTACTTTGATAGTACAATTGCTTTTGTACCTTTGCTCACAGCTGTAATCCATTAAGTAAGCTTGTCGTGATCTGCAACTGATTGCTCCTAACTGAAGTTCTGAATTGGTCTTCTTGCGATGAGGTGAAATCAGTTGGTTCTTCAGCTTAACTGATTTCACTGATTCAGTTGGACTTGGTCAGCTAGACTCTTTATCAGTTGAACTGCTCTTACGATTCATCAGTTTCGCTGGTCAGTTCGTGCGATCAGTTAGCGATTTCAGTTAGCATCTCGATCGCTTCAGTTTCGACTATTACAGTTGCTGTGCACTTTAAGGTAGATTATTAGAAACAAAATAACAAGTTTTGTTAACATCAAAATTAAGAAAATATTGCGAACTTGAAAATTTCCAACACATACCATGGCCAGAACGCTTCCGGGCTGGATACTCCGTGCAATTACGTCTCGAATGTCCAGGCTTGTTGCAGTGGAAACAAACTTGTTCTGATTTGTCAAGCTTTGTTGGCCACGGATTAGGTTTTTTGTAATGCTTTTTGTTGGGCTTGTTCTTCTTGGGGGGGGGGGGTATAACGCTTCTTCCCTTTGTTTTGGGCTCCTCTTTTCATACCAGACGATGAGCCCACTAGGAGAACAGGCTTTTCTTTCTTGATTGTGATCTCATTAGTAGTAAGCATGTTGACCATTGTATGGACATTATTCAACAACATTGTCGCAGTTTCAAGCGCAAAGTCCGCAAAGTCCCAAAATGATGTTGGCAATTCAGTGAATCCCATCATGGATCAAACCATGTCTATCAAGGTTCGATTACGACGTTCAGAAACACCATTCAATTGTGGTGTTGCTGGTGGAGTCCACTGTGAGAGAATCTCATTCTCTTTTAGATAACCCAAAAATTCAGCACTCAAGTATTCTCCACCTCGATCTGATCGAAGTGTTTTAGTACTTATTTTTAGCTGTTTTTCTACTTCAAATCTGAATTCTTTGAACTTTTCAAATGTTTCATATTTGTGTTTCATCAAATAAACATACCCATACCTCGAATGGTCATCAGTAAAAGTAATGAAGTAGGATTGTCCATATTTTGTGCTAACACTTAGCAGGCCACAAACCTCTATGTGGACCAAATCTAGTAGACCATGCGCACGTTCCACGTTTTCATTAAATGGAGTCTTAGTCATTTTTCTTTTAGGCAGTACTCACAAGTAGGTAGAGAATTTATGTTTGACAAGTCAAATATGCCTTCTCCCACTAGCTTGTGCATCTTTCTTTGTGAAATATGACCTAGTCTAACGTGCCATATTTGTGTGGGATTTGGATCTTCAATTTTTCTTTTGTTTTTTTTTGTTTTCGTATGCGCTTGGATATTGTTCAACGGAATATCTTTTAATTTTAAGTTACAGAGATCGTTTGTTAATTCGTCGGTTTGAATCAAACATTCATTCTTGTATAAATTGCAAACACCTTTAGCAAAAACACAAGAATAATCATCCCTATCAAGCATAGAAATAGAAATAATGTTTTTAACCAATTCACGAACATATAAAACGTCTCTCGAAAACAACTTAAAATCATTGTCTAAAAATAAAATAATGTCTCCAATGGCAGTGGCAGCAACCCTTACCGCATTTCCTAGTCTTAAAAATGTCTCGCCATCTCTTAGCATCTTGCTTCTTCCCATCACCTACAAATCATTGCATAGATGAGAACCACATCTGATATCCAATACCCAAGAAGAGGAATTAATAGAAACATTAACTTCAATGTAAAACATACCATGGCCAGAACGCTTCTGGGCTAGATATTCTGTGCAATTTCTTCTTGAATGTTCAGGCTTGTTGCAGTGGAAACAAACTTGTTCTGATTTGTCAAGCTTTGTTGGCCCCGAATTAGGTTTCTTGTAAGGCTTTTTGTTAAGCTTGTTCTACTTTGGTGGGGCAGAACGCTTCTTCCCTTTGTTTTGGGCTCCCCTTTTCATACCAGACGATGAGCCCACTAGGAGAACATGCTTTTTTTCCTTGATTGTGGTCTCATAAGTAGTAAGCATGTTGACCAACTCTTCAAGGGTGGCTTCAAGCTTGTTCATATTGAAATTAACCAGAAATCCATCAAATGAGGCAGGCAATGACAGCAAGAGAATATCAATCAAGAGTTCACTTGGAATAACCACGTCGAGTCCCACCAACTTCTCGATGAGCCCAATCATCCTAACACCATGCTCATGGACCGAAGTCCCCTCTCGCAAGTGTGTAGTCATGAGTTCTTTAACAGTAGCATCCCTCTCTTAACAAGTTTGTATAGCATGTAATTCTTTCAAATGAAGGTGAATGTCAGCAGCATTCACAGCCTCCTCGAACCTCCTCTGAAGTTCATTCGACATAGAAGCCAACATGTAGCTCTTAGCTTGAAGATCATGGTCACATGATTTCTCAAGCTTAGCTAACTCATTCTGACTGACATTAGGAGCTTCGGTGGCTTCTTATTAAGCACATACACAATCTTTTCCGAGTTCAGAACAATCTTTAAATTATGAAACCAGTCATTATAGTTAGGGCCAGTCAACTTGTTTTGATCGAGAATGATTGAAATCGGTTACGAGCCGTCATCGTAAATATACTAAAATGAAAAACAGATAATGGTTACTGATTATTTTAAAATAATTCAAAGATATAAAATATGTATTTTTATTTATAAATTTTCCTCTCACTAATGTGATATTTCCACCACCCTCTGATTAAAAATGGAAATCGTATTTCCTTAGTGGGCACGTAGAGTCCGATTATACAATTATAAAATCGAGTAATATCAGCCAATTATAATTTCTAAAAAGTAGAATCCAATTGAATCCATATGCAACCTCTGCGTGATTCGCCTCACGTTTAATAAGGACCCAATAATATGATGTCGTTTATTTTCACGTGTCAAATCGACTCATCAATATTGAATTGTACTAGACGGTCGCCATGAATTCCCCAATAATATGAGCCGAAGTCATGAGAGTTCTACTCAATTCACATCATTTGTCAGGTGGAATTCACAGCTTTCCGGCGTCCAGGTCTCCCCAATAATATGAGCAAAACACTTTCCGCGGTTAACGTTCAACATGCAACCACGGTTGATAGAAGGCAAAAATAAATTAAATTCTTTTAATTTTTACTTTTGTGGTTTGATATAAATTTTGAATCTTATTCAAAATAAGGGATTTTAATTTTAAAATTGTCTCATCATTTCAATTTAAAATCGTGTGCCATGTTTATATGTTTGACGGATTCATTCAACTACATTATTTGATAATATACATACATGCATACTATTATAGATCGCATATATATCATAATATGACATTCAACAATAAACAAGGATGATCGATCACCAACATCATTAGATCCATGTGTGAAACGTCCACTACTCATTTTTCTTTAAAATATACTAGAATTTGTTTTTTATTTTCTTATCCTCCTATTCGGCCAAACCCATACACATATAATATTTTAAAATACTTTTGCACCATTTAAAAATAAACCAACCAACTATTATTTGAAAATCCAAAGAGAAGTGATTCGACACATAAAATTGTAAATCGTCAACCAAACCTAACTTTAACAATTTCAAAATTAACTTAACCCTAACATCATTTCAAAATCCTCTAAAAATCACCATAAGTCATAAAATATTAAAAGTACGTAAATCGTTAGCATAAGTCATAAACATAAGTGCGGAAAAACTAGTCCTGGTCCTCGGGTTGTGTGCACTTTCAGTCCAGCTAGTTTAGCCATCAAATCCTCCGTTAACATCCACATCATGCTTGCATGCATCGATCACATCTAGTCAGTCTATTGACTTAGCAAACATTAACTATGATAACAAGAAATACATATACATCCACATGCAACAGTGAAAATACTTTTACTTAAAATAGCTTTTAATGAACATGCATAGCTTAAACATTTTTCCTTTCATCATATGCATTTTCATTTTCATCATATACATATATGTTTTCATTTTATTGAATTCGGATCGTTAATTGTGAATTTCGTATCAGCTGAAGGTCGATGGATCCATCTACGTTTAACCACAGTACTGGGCGGCGGGGACATCAGCGATACTCTCATCAGTCAACTGAGCCTTGGCCTTGCATATCATCATATCATGTCGATAGAAATACGATCGTCGGGCTCCCTCTGGGACCTTTTCCCTCACAATATCTCCAATCTAATCATCGTATTAGTCAAAATCACTTCACCTCCTCCAACGTTTCATATTTTCATCAATTATAAAAATTCATGCATATATATATAAATCATTTTTATTTTAAACCAAGCATGCAACACGTCTTTTAGCGTTAAAGTTTCATCATAAAATATCATAAACATTTAAAATAAATATTTTAACATTATTTACAGCAGTCAGGGCACTGCCAGGACGTTTAACATTTTTCAGGTGTAAAATGACAGGGACGTAAAACAAAAGAATACGCATACATTTGGGCCAGAAAAATCCGTGCTCAAAATATTTTTATTTTATTTATTACCCCTAGAAGCATAACTTTTTGTATTTTTCCTTAGACCTCGAAACGACGTCCCAAATCATTCCAAACTTAACATATAACCTTAAAACACACCCATAATTATTCCTTAGACGTAAACTTATGCCCCTCGACTAATTATCAAATCATTTTTAAACTTAGACGCACTTCCCGGTTTTGACTCGTATGGGCTCGAAACTTAACCAAAACTTACCAAACTTGTAGCAAAGCTTAATAACACAAAACTAAACCTTTTTCAACCCAAACTAAGCCCATTTGAACCCTCGAACCAGCCTAGCTACCTACTGAAATTTCTGGTGTTCCTATTTTCTAAAACCCTAGTCCATATCATGCAAATTTTGGATCCTAGTCTTCAAGCAACTTGACCAGCCCCTTTGTGCATCAATAGGAGGTGTTTTAAAAGATGAAAACACTAGTTTTGTGCATGTATAACTATAAAAACGAAAATATATAAAGTATATCATGTTTTTCATGCAATCATGTATCAAACACATAATATGGTGTGAAAGATGAGAAAAAAGAGATTAAGACGATCCTTTGCGTGTATTACGTACGAAAATGTTTTGGTTATTCGAGGGACGTCGACAAAGAGAACCTTGCTGAATTTTTCTTCAAACCTTGCATAAATTTCCTTCAAGGTTTCGTGTGTGTGTGTGTGTGACATTTGGTAAAGAAGGAGTCCTAGTAAAATTTAATGGAAAGGGGCGTGTGTTTATGGTGAGGTTGGGGAGGGTTTTGTCTTTAAATATCAATTAAAAAACATGGTGTAAGTTTAGGCCCATTAACATAGTATATTAAGCCCGTTAAGCCCATTAGATAATAACTAAAATATTTTATTTAGGAAAATTTGCAAAAATATTAGCCGAGTTTCCAAAAAATCCATATTTTCGTCGAAAATCGAATACCGTTTAAAAATACGACTCGCCGTATAAAATCACTTCAAAACACCTCAATTTCAAAAATTTCATTTAAAATACACCACACATTAAACATTTAAAAATAATCATTTAATAAAATTGATAGAACGTGTGCTCGGCACTTTTGAGGTTCTTTCAACACAATAAATCAATGAGCTGCAATAGCTCATGTTCTAAGAATATTTACACCGATGTATTAAATCGATTTTGGTTAGAAACCAAGTGGAAAACACTCGGAGTAATCCTTCGTTTAGAAAACTGATAGATTTTATATCATGTTCAACTGAGTAACTGAAATACGGGAAATCAGTTAAAGCTTATATCAGTTCAGTTATTGACAAAACTGAAATGATATCACCCGAACTGCTAAAAACAGTTAAGAACAAAAACAAGCAGTTAGACAGAAATAACACAAGATCAGTTTATGGATGTTCGGAGACTAAATTGCTCCTACGTCACCCCTTCTACCACCTCGAGTAAGTTCCACTAGAAGACTTTGATTTATACAAGTGCTTGTACAAACCCACACAGCTTAGGACTTATTCAACTGCATAACTGAACTCCTAGGCTAGACTGAAGGCATCACCTTCTAGCCAAAACTTGTTTAACGTCTGTGTGTCAAAGACTATATGTAGAACCCGTAACTTAGACCACGTATAAGTCATGCATAAT